>NW_027411644.1:144735314-145186070 GCF_047663935.1 Musca autumnalis
TGTTCAATTTCAGTTTTTTGTAGAACAAAGTTGTCGATTTTCCGTTTTCCAACTGGAGGTCAGGAGAGAATATCGCCTCTGGAATCTTCCCTATACAAACCTCGTCCAAACTGAATACATGGAAATAAAGATAGAGTCCCAGAGAATATTTGCTTATACCAGGAATGTTCAATTTCAGTTTTTTTTTTTTTGTAGAACAAAGTTGCCGATTTTCTGTTTTCCAACTGGAGGTCAGGACAGAAAATTGGCTGTGGAATCTTCCTTATACAAACCTCGTCCCAACTGAATACATGGAATTAAAGACAGAGACCCAGAGAATATTTCCTCATACTAGGAATGTTCAATTTCAGTTTTTTGTAGAACAAAGTTGTCGATTTTCCGTTTTCCAACTGGAGGTCAGGACAGAATATCGCCTCTGGAATCTTCCCTATACAAACCTCGTCCAAACTGAATACACGGAAATAAAGATAGAGTACCAGAGAATATTTGCTTATACCAGGAATGTTCAATTTCAGTTTTTTTTTTTTTTTTTTTTTTTTGTAGAACAAAGTTGCCGATTTTCCGTTTTCCATCTGGTGGCAGGACAGAAAATTGGCTGTGGAATCTTCCCTATACAAACCTCGTCCAAACTGGAATTAAAGACAGAGTCCCAGAGAACATTTCCTCATACTAGGAATGTTCAATTTCAGTTTTTTGTAGAACAAAGTTGTCGATTTTCCGTTTTCCAACTGGAGGTCAGAAAAGAATATCGCCTCTGGAATCTTCCCTATACAAACCTCGTCCAAACGGAATACATGGAATTAAAGACAGAGACCCAGAGAATATTTCCTCATAAAAGGAATGTTTAATTTCAGTTTTTTGTAGAACAAAGTGTTCGATTTTCCGTTTTCCAACTGGTAGTCAGGACAGAAAATTCACTGTGGAATCTTCCCTATACAAACCTCGTCCAAACTGAATACATGGAATCAAAGATAGAGTCTGAAAGAACATTTCCTCATACTAAGAATGTTCAATTTCAGTTTTTTGTAGAACAAAGTTGTCGATTTTCCGTTTTCCAACTGGTGGTCAAGACAGAAAATTGGCTGTGGAATCTTCTCTATACAAACCTCGTCCAAACTGAATACATGGAGTTAAATACAGAGTCCCAGAGAATATTTCCTCATACTAGGAATGTTCAATTTCAGTTTTTGTAGAACAAAGTTGTCGACTTTCCGTTTTCCAAGTGGAGGTTAGGACAGAAAATTGGCTGTGGAATCTTCCCTATACAAACCTCGTCCAAACTGAATACATGGAATTAATGACAGAGTCCCAGAGAATATTTCCTCATACTAGGAATGTTCAATTTCAGTTTTTTGTAGAACAAAATTGTCGATTTCCCGTTTTCCAACTGGAGGTCAGGACAGAGTATCGCCTCTGGAATCTTCCCTATACAAACCTCGTCCAAACTGAATACATGGAATTAAAGACAGAGTCCCTGAGAATATTTTCTCATACTAGGAATGTTCAATTTCAGTTTTTTGTAGAACAAAGTTGTCGATTTTCCGTTTTCCAACTGGAAGTCAGGACAGAGTATCGCCTCTGGAATCTTCCCTATACAAACCTCGTCCAAACTGAATACATGGAATTAAAGACAGAGTCCCAGAGAATATTTTCTTATACTAGGAATGTTCAATTTCAGTTTTTTGTAGAACAAAGTTGTCGATTTTCCGTTTTCCAACTGGAGGTCAGGACAGAATATCGCCTCTGGAATCTTCCCTATACAAACCTCGTCCAAACTGAATACATGGAATTAAAGACAGAGTCCCAGAGAATATTTCCTCGTACTAGGAATGTTCAATTTCAGTTTTTTGTAGAACAAAGTTGTCGATTTTCCGTTTTCCAACTGAAGGTCAGGACAGAGTATCGCCTCTGGAATCTTCCCTATACAAACCTCGTCCAAACTGAATACATGGAATGAAAGATAGAGTCACAAGGAATATTTCCTCATACTAGGAATGTTCAATTTCAGTTTTTTGTAGAACAAAGTTGTCGATTTTCCGTTTTCCAACTGGAGGTCAGAAAAGAATATCGCCTCTGGAATCTTCCCTATACAAACCTCGTCCCAAACGGAATACATGGAATGAAAGATAGAGTCACAAGGAATATTTCCTCATACTAGGAATGTTCAATTTCAGTTTTTTGTAGAACAAAGTTGTCGATTTTCCGTTTTCCAACTGGAGGTCGGAAAAGAATATCGCCTCTGGAATCTTCCCTATACAAACCTCGTCCAAACGGAATACATGGAATGAAAGATAGAGTCACAAGGAATATTTCCTCATACTAGGAATGTTCAATTTCAGTTTTTTGTAGAACAAAGTTGTCGATTTTCCGTTTTCCAACTGGAGGTCAGAAAAGAATATCGCCTCTGGAATCTTCCCTATACAAACCTCGTCCAAACGGAATACATGGAATTAAAGACAGAGACCCAGAGAATATTTCCTCATAAAAGGAATGTTTAATTTCAGTTTTTTGTAGAACAAAGTGTTCGATTTTCCGTTTTCCAACTGGTAGTCAGGACAGAAAATTCACTGTGGAATCTTCCCTATACAAACCTCGTCCAAACTGAATACATGGAATCAAAGATAGAGTCTGAAAGAACATTTCCTCATACTAGGAATGTTCAATTTCAGTTTTTGTAGAACAAAGTTGTCGACTTTCCGTTTTCCAAGTGGAGGTTAGGACAGAAAATTGGCTGTGGAATCTTCCCTATACAAACCTCGTCCAAACTGAATACATGGAGTTAAATACAGAGTCCCGAGAATATTTCCTCATACTAGGAATGTTCAATTTCAGTTTTTGTAGAACAAAGTTGTCGACTTTCCGTTTTCCAAGTGGAGGTTAGGACAGAAAATTGGCTGTGGAATCTTCCCTATACAAACCTCGTCCAAACTGAATACATGGAATGAAAGATAGAGTCACAAGGAATATTTCCTCATACTAGGAATGTTCAATTTCAGTTTTTTGTAGAACAAAGTTGTCGATTTTCCGTTTTCCAACTGGAGGTCAGAAAAGAATATCGCCTCTGGAATCTTCCCTATACAAACCTCGTCCAAACGGAATACATGGAATTAAAGACAGAGACCCAGAGAATATTTCCTCATAAAAGGAATGTTTAATTTCAGTTTTTTGTAGAACAAAGTGTTCGATTTTCCGTTTTCCAACTGGTAGTCAGGACAGAAAATTCACTGTGGAATCTTCCCTATACAAACCTCGTCCAAACTGAATACATGGAATCAAAGATAGAGTCTGAAAGAACATTTCCTCATACTAGGAATGTTCAATTTCAGTTTTTGTAGAACAAAGTTGTCGACTTTCCGTTTTCCAAGTGGAGGTTAGGACAGAAAATTGGCTGTGGAATCTTCCCTATACAAACCTCGTCCAAACTGAATACATGGAGTTAAATACAGAGTCCCGAGAATATTTCCTCATACTAGGAATGTTCAATTTCAGTTTTTGTAGAACAAAGTTGTCGACTTTCCGTTTTCCAAGTGGAGGTTAGGACAGAAAATTGGCTGTGGAATCTTCCCTATACAAACCTCGTCCAAACTGAATACATGGAATTAAAGACAGAGTCCCAGAGAATATTTCCTCATACTAGGAATGTTCAATTTCAGTTTTTTGTAGAACAAAATTGTCGATTTCCCGTTTTCCAACTGGAGGTCAGGACAGAGTATCGCCTCTGGAATCTTCCCTATACAAACCTCGTCCAAACTGAATACATGGAATTAAAGACAGAGTCCCTGAAAATATTTCCTCATACTAGGAATGTTTAATTTCAGTTTTTTGTAGAACAAAGTTGTCGATTTCCCGTTTTCCAACTGGAAGTCAGGACAGAGTATCGCCTCTGAAATCTTCCCTATACAAACCTCGTCCAAACTGAATACATGGAATTAAAGACAGAGTCCCAGAGAATATGTTCTCATACTAGGAATGTTCAATTTCAGTTTTTTGTAGAACAAAGTTGTCGATTTTCCGTTTTCCAACTGGAGGTCAGGACAGAATATCGCCTCTGGAATCTTCCCTATACAAACCTCGTCCAAACTGAATACATGGAATTAAACACAGAGTCCCAGAGAATATTTCCTCGTACTAGGAATGTTCAATTTCAGTTTTTTGTAGAACAAAGTTGTCGATTTTCCGTTTTCCAACTGAAGGTCAGGACAGAGTATCGCCTCTGGAATCTTCCCTATACAAACCTCGTCCAAACTGAATACATGGAATTAAAGACAGAGTCCCAGAGAATATTTTCTCATACTAGGAATGTTCAATTTCAGTTTTTTGTAGAACAAAGTTGTCGATTTTCCGTTTTCCAACTGGAGGTCAGGACAGAATATCGCCTCTGGAATCTTCCCTATACAAACCTCGTCCAAACTGAATACACGGAAATAAAGATAGAGTACCAGAGAATATTTGCTTATACCAGGAATGTTAAATTTCAGTTTTTTTTTTTGTAGAACAAAGTTGCCGATTTTCTGTTTTCCATCTGGTGGTCAGGACAGACAATTGGCTGTGGAATCTTCCCTATACAAACCTCGTCCAAACTGGAATGAAAGACAGAGTCCCAGAGAACATTTCCTCATACTAGGAATGTTCAATTTCAGTTTTTTGTAGAACAAAGTTGTCGATTTTCCATTTTCCAACTGGAGGTCAGAAAAGAATATCGCCTCTGGAATCTTCCCTATACAAACCTCGTCCAAACGGAATACATGGAATTAAAGACAGAGACCCAGAGAATATTTCCTCATAAAAGGAATGTTTAATTTCAGTTTTTTGTAGAACAAAGTGTTCGATTTTCCGTTTTCCAACTGGTAGTCAGGACAGAAAATTCACTGTGGAATCTTCCCTATACAAACCTCGTCCAAACTGAATACATGGAATCAAAGATAGAGTCTGAAAGAACATTTCCTCATACTAAGAATGTTCAATTTCAGTTTTTTGTAGAACAAAGTTGTCGATTTTCCATTTTCCCACTGGTGGTCAAGACAGAAAATTGGCTGTGGAATCTTCTCTATACAAACCTCGTCCAAACTGAATACATGGAGTTAAATACAGAGTCCCAGAGAATATTTCCTCATACTAGGAATGATCAATTTCAGTTTTTGTAGAACAAAGTTGTCGACTTTCCGTTTTCCAAGTGGAGGTTAGGACAGAAAATTGGCTGTGGAATCTTCCCTATACAAACCTCGTCCAAACTGAATACATGGAATTAAAGACAGAGTCCCAGAGAATATTTCCTCATACTAGGAATGTTCAATTTCAGTTTTTTGTAGAACAAAATTGTCGATTTCCCGTTTTCCAACTGCAGGTCAGGACAGAGTATCGCCTCTGGAATCTTCCCTATACAAACCTCGTCCAAACTGAATACATGGAATTAAAGACAGAGTCCCTGAAAATATTTCCTCATACTAGGAATGTTCAATTTCAGTTTTTTGTAGAACAAAGTTGTCGATTTCCCGTTTTCCAACTGGAAGTCAGGACAGAGTATCGCCTCTGAAATCTTCCCTATACAAACCTCGTCCAAACTGAATACATGGAATTAAAGACAGAGTCCCAGAGAATATTTTCTCATACTAGGAATGTTCAATTTCAGTTTTTTGTAGAACAAAGTTGTCGATTTTCCGTTTTCCAACTGGAGGTCAGGACAGAATATCGCCTCTGGAATCTTCCCTATACAAACCTCGTCCAAACTGAATACATGGAATTAAACACAGAGTCCCAGAGAATATTTCCTCGTACTAGGAATGTTCAATTTCAGTTTTTTGTAGAACAAAGTTGTCGATTTTCCGTTTTCCAACTGAAGGTCAGGACAGAGTATCGCCTCTGGAATCTTCCCAATACAAACCTCGTCCAAACTGAATACATGGAATTAAAGACAGAGTCCCAGAGAATATTTTCTCATACTAGGAATGTTCAATTTCAGTGTTTTGTAGAACAAAGTTGTCGATTTTCCGTTTTCCAACTGGAGGTCAGGACAGAATATCGCCTCTGGAATCTTCCCTATACAAACCTCGTCCAAACTGAATACATGGAGTTAAATACAGAGTCCCAGAGAATATTTCCTCATACTAGGAATGTTCAATTTCAGTTTTCGTAGAACAAAGTTGTCGACTTTCCGTTTTCCAAGTGGAGGTTAGGACAGAAAACTGGCTGTGGAATCTTCCCTATACAAACCTCGTCCAAACTGAATACATGGAATTAAAGACAGAGTCCCAGAGAATATTTCCTCATACTAGGAATGTTCAATTTCAGTTTTTTGTAGAACAAAATTGTCGATTTCCCGTTTTCCAACTGGAGGTCAGGACAGAGTATCGCCTCTGGAATCTTCCCTATACAAACCTCGTCCAAACTGAATACATGGAATTGAAGACAGAGTCCCTGAGAATATTTCCTCATACTAGGAATGTTTAATTTCAGTTTTTTGTAGAACAAAGTTGTCGATTTTCCGTTTTCCAACTGGAAGTCAGGACAGAGTATCGCCTCTGAAATCTTCCCTATACAAACCTCGTCCAAACTGAATACATGGAATTAAAGACAGAGTCCCAGAGAATATTTTCTCATACTAGGAATGTTCAATTTCAGTTTTTTGTAGAACAAAGTTGTCGATTTTCCGTTTTCCAACTGGAGGTCAGAAAAGAATATCGCCTCTGGAATCTTCCCTATACAAACCTCGTCCAAACGGAATACATGGAATTAAAGACAGAGACCCAGAGAATATTTCCTCATAAAAGGAATGTTTAATTTCAGTTTTTTGTAGAACAAAGTGTTCGATTTTCCGTTTTCCAACTGGTAGTCAGGACAGAAAATTCACTGTGGAATCTTCCCTATACAAACCTCGTCCAAACTGAATACATGGAATAAAAGATAGAGTCTGAAAGAACATTTCCTCATACTAGGAATGTTCAATTTCAGTTTTTTGTAGAACAAAGTTGTCGATTTTCCGTTTTCCAACTGGTGGTCAGGACAGAAAATTGGCTGTGGAATCTTCTCTATACAAACCTCGTCCAAACTGAATACATGGAGTTAAATACAGAGTCCCAGAGAATATTTCCTCATACTAGGAATGTTCAATTTCAGTTTTTGTAGAACAAAGTTGTCGACTTTCCGTTTTCCAAGTGGAGGCTAGGACAGAAAATAGGCTGTGGAATCTTCCCTATACAAACCTCGTCCAAACTGAATACATGGAATTAAAGACAGAGTCCCAGAGAATATTTCCTCATACTAGGAATGTTCAATTTCAGTTTTTTGTAGAACAAAATTGTCGATTTCCCGTTTTCCAACTGGAGGTCAGGACAGAGTATCGCCTCTGGAATCTTCCGTATACAAACCTCGTCCAAACTGAATACATGGAATTAAAGACGGAATCCCTGAGAATATTTCCTCATACTAGGAATGTTCAATTTCAGTTTTTTGTAGAACAAAGTTGTCGATTTTCCGTTTTCCAACTGGAAGTCAGGACAGAGTATCGCCTCTGAAATCTTCCCTATACAAACCTCGTCCAAACTGTATACATGGAATTAAAGACAGAGTCCCAGAGAATATTTTCTCATACTAGGAATGTTCAATTTCAGTTTTTTGTAGAACAAAGTTGTCGATTTTCCGTTTTCCAACTGGAGGTCAGGACAGAGTATCGCCTCTGGAATCTTCCTATACAAACCTCGTCCAAACTGAATACATGGAAATAAAGATAGAGTCCCAGAGAATATTTCCTCGCACTAGGAATGTTCAATTTCAGTTTTTTGTAGAACAAAGTTGTCGATTTTCCGTTTTCCAACTGGAGGTCAGGACAGAATATCGCCTCTGGAATCTTCCCTATACAAACCTCGTCCAAACTGAATACATGGAAATAAAGATAGAGTCCCAGAGAATATTTGCTTATACCAGGAATGTTCAATTTCAGTTTTTTTTTTTTTTTTTTGTAGAACAAAGTTGCCGATTTTCTGTTTTCCAACTGGAGGTCAGGACAGAAAATTGGCTGTGGAATCTTCCCTATACAAACCTCGTCCCAACTGAATACATGGAATTAAAGACAGAGACCCAGAGAATATTTCCTCATACTAGGAATGTTCAATTTCAGTTTTTTGTAGAACAAAGTTGTCGATTTTCCGTTTTGCAACTGGAGGTCAGGGCAGAATATCGCCTCTGGAATCTTCCCTATACAAACCTCGTCCAAACTGAATACACGGAAATAAAGATAGAGTACCAGAGAATATTTGCTTATACCAGGAATGTTCAATTTCAGTTTTTTTTTTTTTTTGTAGAACAAAGTTGCCGATTTTCTGTTTTCCATCTGGTGGTCAGGACAGAAAATTGGCTGTGGAATCTTCCCTATACAAACCTCGTCCAAACTGAATACATGGAATTAAAGACAGAGTCCCAGAGAACATTTCCTCATACTAGGAATGTTCAATTTCAGTTTTTTGTAGAACAAAGTTGTCGATTTTCCGTTTTCCAACTGGAGGTCAGAAAAGAATATCGCCTCTGGAATCTTCCCTATACAAACCTCGTCCAAACGGAATACATGGAATTAAAGACAGAGACCCAGAGAATATTTCCTCATAAAAGGAATGTTTAATTTCAGTTTTTTGTAGAACAAAGTGTTCGATTTTCCGTTTTCCAACTGGAGGTCAGAAAAGAATATCGAATCTGGAATCTTCCCTATACAAACCTCGTCCAAACGGAATACATGGAATTAAAGACAGAGACCCAGAGAATATTTCCTCATAAAAGGAATGTTTAATTTCAGTCTTTTGTAGAACAAAGTGTTCGATTTTCCGTTTTCCAACTGGAGGTCAGGACAGAATATCGCCTCTGGAATCTTCCCTATACAAACCTCGTCCAAACTGAATACATGGAATTAAACACAGAGTCCCAGAGAATATTTCCTCGTACTAGGAATGTTCAATTTCAGTTTTTTGTAGAACAAAGTTGTCGATTTTCCGTTTTCCAACTGGAGGTCAGAAAAGAATATCGCCTCTGGAATCTTCCCTATACAAACCTCGTCCAAACGGAATACATGGAATTAAAGACAGAGACCCAGAGAATATTTCCTTATACTAGGAATGTTCAATTTCAGTTTTTTGTAGAACAAAGTTGTCGATTTCCCGTTTTCCAACTGGAAGTCAGGACAGAGTATCGCCTCTGAAATCTTCCCTATACAAACCTCGTCCAAACTGAATACATGGAATTAAAGACAGAGTCCCAGAGAATATTTTCTCATACTAGGAATGTTCAATTTCAGTTTTTTGTAGAACAAAGTTGTCGATTTTCCGTTTTCCAACTGGAGGTCAGGACAGAATATCGCCTCTGGAATCTTCCCTATACAAACCTCGTCCAAACTGAATACATGGAATTAAACACAGAGTCCCAGGGAATATTTCCTCGTACTAGGAATGTTCAATTTCAGTTTTTTGTAGAACAAAGTTGTCGATTTTCCGTTTTCCAACTGAAGGTCAGGACAGAGTATCGCCTCTGGAATCTTCCCTATACAAACCTCGTCCAAACTGAATACATGGAATTAAAGACAGAGTCCCAGAGAATATTTTCTCATACTAGGAATGTTCAATTTCAGTTTTTTGTAGAACAAAGTTGTCGATTTTCCGTTTTCCAACTGGAGGTCAGGACAGAATATCGCCTCTGGAATCTTCCCTATACAAACCTCGTCCAAACTGAATACATGGAGTTAAATACAGAGTCCCAGAGAATATTTCCTCATACTAGGAATGTTCAATTTCAGTTTTTGTAGAACAAAGTTGTCGACTTTCCGTTTTCCAAGTGGAGGTTAGGACAGAAAACTGGCTGTGGAATCTTCCCTATACAAACCTCGTCCAAACTGAATACATGGAATTAAAGACAGAGTCCCAGAGAATATTTCCTCATACTAGGAATGTTCAATTTCAGTTTTTTGTAGAACAAAATTGTCGATTTCCCGTTTTCCAACTGGAGGTCAGGACAGAGTATCGCCTCTGGAATCTTCCCTATACAAACCTCGTCCAAACTGAATACATGGAATTGAAGACAGAGTCCCTGAGAATATTTCCTCATACTAGGAATGTTCAATTTCAGTTTTTCGTAGAACAAAGTTGTCGATTTTCCGTTTTCCAAATGGAAGTCAGGACAGAGTATCGCCTCTGAAATCTTCCCTATACAAACCTCGTCCAAACTGAATACATGGAATTAAAGACAGAGTCCCAGAGAATATTTTCTCATACTAGGAATGTTCAATTTCAGTTTTTTGTAGAACAAAGTTGTCGATTTTCCGTTTTCCAACTGGAGGTCAGAAAAGAATATCGCCTCTGGAATCTTCCCTATACAAACCTCGTCCAAACGGAATACATGGAATTAAAGACAGAGACCCAGAGAATATTTCCTCATAAAAGGAATGTTTAATTTCAGTTTTTTGTAGAACAAAGTGTTCGATTTTCCGTTTTCCAACTGGTAGTCAGGACAGAAAATTCACTGTGGAATCTTCCCTATACAAACCTCGTCCAAACTGAATACATGGAATAAAAGATAGAGTCTGAAAGAACATTTCCTCATACTAGGAATGTTCAATTTCAGTTTTTTGTAGAACAAAGTTGTCGATTTTCCGTTTTCCAACTGGTGGTCAGGACAGAAAATTGGCTGTAGAATCTTCTCTATACAAACCTCGTCCAAACTGAATACATGGAGTTAAATACAGAGTCCCAGAGAATATTTCCTCATACTAGGAATGTTCAATTTCAGTTTTTGTAGAACAAAGTTGTCGACTTTCCGTTTTCCAAGAGGAGGCTAGGACAGAAAATAGGCTGTGGAATCTTCCCTATACAAACCTCGTCCAAACTGAATACATGGAATTAAAGACAGAGTCCCAGAGAATATTTCCTCATACTAGGAATGTTCAATTTCAGTTTTTTGTAGAACAAAATTGTCGATTTCCCGTTTTCCAACAACCTATACAAACCTCGTCCAAACTGAATACATGGAAATAAAGATAGAGTCCCAGAGAATATTTGCTCGCACTAGGAATGTTCACTTTCAGTTTTTTGTAGAACAAAGTTGTCGATTTTCCGTTTTCCAACTGGAGGTCAGGACAGAATATCGCCTCTGGAATCTTCCCTATACAAACCTCGTCCAAACTGAATACATGGAAATAAAGATAGAGTCCCAGAGAATATTTGCTTATACCAGGAATGTTCAATTTCAGTTTTTTTTTTTTGTAGAACAAAGTTGCCGATTTTGTGTTTTCCAACTGGAGGTCAGGACAGAAAATTGGCTGTGGAATCTTCCCTATACAAACCTCGTCCCAACTGAATACATGGAATTAAAGACAGAGACCCAGAGAATATTTCCTCATACTAGGAATGTTCAATTTCAGTTTTTTGTAGAACAAAGTTGTCGATTTTCCGTTTTGCAACTGGAGGTCAGGACAGAATATCGCCTCTGGAATCTTCCCTATACAAACCTCGTCCAAACTGAATACACGGAAATAAAGATAGAGTACCAGAGAATATTTGCTTATACCAGGAATGTTCAATTTCAGTTTTTTTTTTTTTGTAGAACAAAGTTGCCGATTTTCTGTTTTCCATCTGGTGGTCAGGACAGAAAATTGGCTGTGGAATCTTCCCTATACAAACCTCGTCCAAACTGAATACATGGAATTAAAGACAGAGTCCCAGAGAACATTTCCTCATACTAGGAATGTTCAATTTCAGTTTTTTGTAGAACAAAGTTATCGATTTTCCGTTTTCCAACTGGAGGTCAGAAAAGAATATCGCCTCTGGAATCTTCCCTATACAAACCTCGTCCAAACGGAATACATGGAATTAAAGACAGAGACCCAGAGAATATTTCCTCATAAAAGGAATGTTTAATTTCAGTTTTTTGTAGAACAAAGTGTTCGATTTTCCGTTTTCCAACTGGAGGTCAGAAAAGAATATCGCCTCTGGAATCTTCCCTATACAAACCTCGTCCAAACGGAATACATGGAATTAAAGACAGAGACCCAGAGAATATTTCCTCATAAAAGGAATGTTTAATTTCAGTTTTTTGTAGAACAAAGTGTTCGATTTTCCGTTTTCCAACTGGTAGTCAGGACAGAAAATTCACTGTGGAATCTTCCCTATACAAACCTCGTCCAAACTGAATACATGGAATCAAAGATAGAGTCCCAGAGAACATTTCCTCATACTAGGAATGTTCAATTTCAGTTTTTGTAGAACAAAGTTGTCGACTTTCCGTTTTCCAAGAGGAGGCTAGGACAGAAAATAGGCTGTGGAATCTTCCCTATACAAACCTCGTCCAAACTGAATACATGGAATTAAAGACAGAGTCCCAGAGAATATTTCCTCATACTAGGAATGTTCAATTTCAGTTTTTTGTAGAACAAAGTTGTCGATTTTCCGTTTTCCAACTGGAGGTCAGGACAGAGTATCGCCTCTGGAATCTTCCCTATACAAACCTCGTCCAAACTGAATACATGGAATTAAAGACAGAGTCCCAGAGAATATTTTCTCATACTAGGATTGTTCAATTTCAGTTTTTTGTAGAACAAAGTTGTCGATTTTCCGTTTTCCAACTGGAGGTCAGGACAGAGTATCGCCTCTGGAATCTTCCTATACAAACCTCGTCCAAACTGAATACATGGAATTAAAGACAGAGTCCCAGAGAATATTTCCTCGCACTAGGAATGTTCAATTTCAGTTTTTTGTAGAACAAAGTTGTCGATTTTCCGTTTTCCAACTGGAGGTCAGGACAGAATGTCGCCTCTGGAATCCTCCCTATACAAACCTCGTCCAAACTGAATACATGGAAATAAAGATAGAGTCCCAGAGAATATTTGCTTATACCAGGAATGTTCAATTTCAGTTTTTTTTTTTTTTTGTGGAACAAAGTTGCCGATTTTCTGTTTTCCAACTGGAGGTCAGGACAGAAAATTGGCTGTGGAATTTTCCCTATACAAACCTCGTCCCAACTGAATACATGGAATTAAAGACAGGGACCCAGAGAATATTTCCTCATACCAGAAATGTTCAATTTCAGTTTTTTGTAGAACAAAGTTGTCGATTTTCCGTTTTCCAACTGGTAGTCAGGACAGAAAATTCACTGTGGAATCTTCCCTATACAAACCTCGTCCAAACTGAATACATGGAATCAAAGATAGAGTCCCAGAGAACATTTCCTCATACTAGGAATGTTCAATTTCAGTTTTTTTTTTTTTTGTAGAACAAAGTTACCGATTTTCTGTTTTCCATCTGGTGGTCAGGACAGAAAATTGGCTGTGGAATCTTCCCTATACAAACCTCGTCCAAACTGAATACATGGAATTAAAGACAAAGTCCCAGAGAACATTTCCTCATACTAGGAATGTTCAATTTCAGTTTTTTGTAGAACAAAGTTGTCGATTTTCCGTTTTCCAACTGGAGGTCAGAAAAGAATATCGCCTCTGGAATCTTCCCTATACAAACCTCGTCCAAACGGAATACATGGAATTAAAGACAGAGACCCAGAGAATATTTCCTCATAAAAGGAATGTTTAATTTCAGTTTTTTGTAGAACAAAGTGTTCGATTTTCTGTTTTCCAACTGGTAGTCAGGACAGAAAATTCACTGTGGAATCTTCCCTATACAAACCTCGTCCAAACTGAATACATGGAATCAAAGATAGAGTCTGAAAGAACATTTCCTCATACTAGGAATGTTCAATTTCAGTTTTTTGTAGAACAAAGTTGTCGATTTTCCGTTTTCCAACTGGTGGTCAGGACAGAAAATTGGCTGTGGAATCTTCTCTATACAAACCTCGTCCAAACTGAATACATGGAGTTAAATACAGAGTCCCAGAGAATATTTCCTCATACTAGGAATGTTCAATTTCAGTTTTTGTAGAACAAAGTTGTCGACTTTCCGTTTTCCAAGTGGAGGTTAGGACAGAAAATTTGCTGTGGAATCTTCCCTATACAAACCTCGTCCAAACTGAATACATGGAATTAAAGACAGAGTCCCAGAGAATATTTCCTCATACTAGGAATGTTCAATTTCAGTTTTTTGTAGAACAAAATTGTCGATTTCCCGTTTTCCAACTGGAGGTCAGGACAGAATATCGCCTCTGGAATCTTCCCTATACAAACCTCGTCCAAACTGAATACACGGAAATAAAGATAGAGTACCAGAGAATATTTGCTTATACCAGGAATGTTCAATTTCAGTTTTTTTTTTTTTTTTGTAGAACAAAGTTGCCGATTTTCTGTTTTCCATCTGGTGGTCAGGACAGAAAATTGGCTGTGGAATCTTCCCTATACAAACCTCGTCCAAACTGAATACATGGAATTAAAGACAGAGTCCCAGAGAACATTTCCTCATACTAGGAATGTTCAATTTCAGTTTTTTTTTTGTAGAACAAAGTTGTCGATTTTCCGTTTTCCAACTGGAGGTCAGAAAAGAATATCGCCTCTGGAATCTTCCCTATACAAACCTCGTCCAAACGGAATACATGGAATTAAAGACAGAGACCCAGAGAATATTTCCTCATAAAAGGAATGTTTAATTTCAGTTTTTTGTAGAACAAAGTGTTCGATTTTCCGTTTTCCAACTGGTAGTCAGGACAGAAAATTCACTGTGGAATCTTCCCTATACAAACCTCGTCCAAACTGAATGCATGGAATCAAAGATAGAGTCTGAAAGAACATTTCCTCATACTAGGAATGTTCAATTTCAGTTTTTTGTAGAACAAAGTTGTCGATTTTCCGTTTTCCAACTGGAGGTCAGGACAGAGTATCGCCTCTGGAATCTTCCCTATACAAACCTCGTCCAAACTGAATACATGGAATTAAAGACGGAGTCCCTGAGAATATTTCCTCATACTAGGAATGTTCAATTTCAGTTTTTTGTAGAACAAAGTTGTCGATTTTTCGTTTTCCAACTTGAAGTCAGGACAGAGTATCGCCTCTGAAATCTTCCCTATACAAACCTCGTCCAAACTGTATACATGGAATTAAAGACAGAGTCCCAGAGAATATTTTCTCATACTAGGAATGTTCAATTTCAGTTTTTTGTAGAACAAAGTTGTCGATTTTCCGTTTTCCAACTGGAGGTCAGGACAGAGTATCGCCTCTGGAATCTTCCTATACAAACCTCGTCCAAACTGAATACATGGAAATAAAGATAGAGTCCTAGAGAATATTTCCTCGCACTAGGAATGTTCAATTTCAGTTTTTTGTAGAACAAAGTTGTCGATTTTCCGTTTTCCAACTGGAGGTCAGGACAGAAAATAGGCTGTGGAATCTTCCCTATACAAACCTCGTCCAAACTGAATACATGGAAATAAAGATAGAGTCCCAGAGAATATTTGCTTATACCAGGAATGTTCAATTTCAGTTTTTTTTTTTTTTTTTTTTTTTTGTAGAACAAAGTTGCCGATTTTCTGTTTTCCAACTGGAGGTCAGGACAGAAAATTGGCTGTGGAATCTTCCCTATACAAACCTCGTCCCAACTGAATACATGGAATTAAAGACAGAGACCCAGAGAATATTTCCTCATACTAGGAATGTTCAATTTCACTTTTTTGTAGAACAAAGTTGTCGATTTTCCGTTTTGCAACTGGAGGTCAGGACAGAATATCGCCTCTGGAATCTTCCCTATACAAACCTCGTCCAAACTGAATACACGGAAATAAAGATAGAGTACCAGAGAATATTTGCTTATACCAGGAATGTTCAATTTTTTTTTTTTTTTTTTTTTGTAGAACAAAGTTGCCGATTTTCTGTTTTCCATCTGGTGGTCAGGACAGAAAATTGGCTGTGGAATCTTCCCTATACAAACCTCGTCCAAACTGAATACATGGAATTAAAGACAGAGTCCCAGAGAACATTTCCTCATACTAGGAATGTTCAATTTCAGTTTTTTGTAGAACAAAGTTGTCGATTTTCCGTTTTGCAACTGGAGGTCAGAAAAGAATATCGCCTCTGGAATCTTCCCTATACAAACCTCATCCAAACGGAATACATGGAATTAAAGACAGAGACCCAGAGAATATTTCCTCATAAAAGGAATGTTTAATTTCAGTTTTTTTAGAACAAAGTGTTCGATTTTCCGTTTTCCAACTGGTAGTCAGGACAGAAAATTCACTGTGGAATCTTCCCTATACAAACCTCGTCCAAACTGAATACATGGAATCAAAGATAGAGTCTGAAAGAACATTTCCTCATACTAGGAATGTTCAATTTCAGTTTTTTGTAGAACAAAGTTGTCGATTTTCCGTTTTCCAACTGGTGGTCAAGACAGAAAATTGGCTGTGGAATCTTCTCTATACAAACCTCGTCCAAACTGAATACATGGAGTTAAATACAGAGTCCCAGAGAATATTTCCTCATACTAGGAATGTTCAATTTCAGTTTTTTGTAGAACAAAGTTGTCGATTTTCCGTTTTCCAACTGGAGGTCAGGACAGAGTATCGCCTCTGGAATCATCCCTATACAAACCTCGTCCAAACTGAATACATGGAATTAAAGACAGAGTCCCAGAGAATATTTTCTCATACTAGGAATGCTCAATTTCAGTTTTTTGTAGAACAAAGTTGTCGATTTTCCGTTTTCCAACTGGAGGTCAGGACAGAGTATCGCCTCTGGAATCTTCCTATACAAACCTCGTCCAAACTGAATACATGGAATTAAAGACAGAGTCCCAGAGAATATTTCCTCGCACTAGGAATGTTCAATTTCAGTTTTTTGTAGAACAAAGTTGTCGATTTTCCGTTTTCCAACTGGAGGTCAGGACAGAATATCGCCTCTGGAATCCTCCCTATACAAACCTCGTCCAAACTGAATACATGGAAATAAAGATAGAGTCCCAGAGAATATTTGCTTATACCAGGAATGTTCAATTTCATTTTTTTTTTTTTTTTTGTAGAACAAAGTTGCCGATTTTCTGTTTTCCAACTGGAGGTCAGGACAGAAAATTGGCTGTGGAATCTTCCCTATACAAACCTCGTCTCAACTGAATACATGGAATTAAAGACAGGGACCCAGAGAATATTTCCTCATACTAGGAATGTTCAATTTCAGTTTTTTGTAGAACAAAGTTGTCGATTTTCCGTTTTCCAACTGGAGGTCAGGACAGAATATCGCCTCTGGGATCTTCCCTATACAAACCTCGTCCAAACTGAATACACGGAAATAAAGATAGAGTTCCAGAGAATATTTGCTTATACCAGGAATGTTCAATTTCAGCTTTTTTTTTTTTTGTAGAGCAAAGTTACCGATTTTCTGTTTTCCATCTGGTGGTCAGGACAGAAAATTGGCTGTGGAATCTTCCCTATACAAACCTCGTCCAAACTGAATACAGGGAATTAAAGACAAAGTCCCAGAGAACATTTCCTCATACTAGGAATGTTCAATTTCAGTTTTTTGTAGAACAAAGTTGTCGATTTTCCGTTTTCCAACTGGAGGTCAGAAAAGAATATCGCCTCTGGAATCTTCCCTATACAAACCTCGTCCAAACTGAATACATGGAATTAAAGACAGAGTCCCAGAGAATATTTTCTCATACTAGGAATGCTCAATTTCAGTTTTTTGTAGAACAAAGTTGTCGATTTTCCGTTTTCCAACTGGAGGTCAGGACAGAGTATCGCCTCTGGAATCTTCCTATACAAACCTCGTCCAAACTGAATACATGGAATTAAAGACAGAGTCACAGAGAATGTTTCCTCGCACTAGGAATGTTCAATTTCAGTTTTTTGTAGAACAAAGTTGTCGATTTTCCGTTTTCCAACTGGAGGTCAGGACAGAATATCGCCTCTGGAATCCTCCCTATACAAACCTCGTCCAAACTGAATACATGGAAATAAAGATAGAGTCCCAGAGAATATTTGCTTATACCAGGAATGTTCAATTTCAGTTTTTGTTTTTTTTTTTTGTAGAACAAAGTTGCCGATTTTCTGTTTTCCAACTGGAGGTCAGGACAGAAAATTGGCTGTGGAATCTTCCCTATACAAACCTCGTCCCAACTGAATACATGGAATTAAAGACAGGGACCCAGAGAATATTTCCTCCAAACTGATGGAGTTAAATACAGAGTCCCAGAGAATATTTCCTCATACTAGGAATGTTCAATTTCAGTTTTTGTAGAACAAAGTTGTCGACTTTCCGTTTTCCAAGTGGAGGTTAGGACAGAAAATTTGCTGTGGAATCTTCCCTATACAAACCTCGTCCAAACTGAATACATGGAATTAAAGACAGAGTCCCAGAGAATATTTCCTCATACTAGGAATGTTCAATTTCAGTTTTTTGTAGAACAAAATTGTCGATTTCCCGTTTTCCAACTGGAGGTCAGGACAGAGTATCGCCTCTGGAATCTTCCCTATACAAACCTCGTCCAAACTGAATACATGGAATTAAAGACGGAGTCCCTGAGAATATTTCCTCATACTAGGAATGTTCAATTTCAGTTTTTTGTAGAACAAAGTTGTCGATTTTCCGTTTTCCAACTGGAAGTCAGGACAGAGTATCGCCTCTGAAATCTTCCCTATACAAACCTCGTCCAAACTGTATACATGGAATTAAAGACAGAGTCCCAGAGAATAGTTTCTCATACTAGGAATGTTCAATTTCAGTTTTTTGTAGAACAAAGTTGTCGATTTTCCGTTTTCCAACTGGAGGTCAGGACAGAGTATCGCCTCTGGAATCTTCCTATACAAACCTCGTCCAAACTGAATACATGGAAATAAAGATAGAGTCCCAGAGAATATTTCCTCGCACTAGGAATGTTCAATTTCAGTTTTTTGTAGAACAAAGTTGTCGATTTTCCGTTTTCCAACTGGAGGTCAGGACAGAATATCGCCTCTGGAATCTTCCCTATACAAACCTCGTCCAAACTGAATACATGGAAATAAAGATAGAGTCCCAGAGAATATTTGCTTATACCAGGAATGTTCAATTTCTGTTTTTTTTTTTTTTTTGTAGAACAAAGTTGCCGATTTTCTGTTTTCCAACTGGAGGTCAGGACAGAAAATTGGCTGTGGAATCTTCCCTATACAAACCTCGTCCCAACTGAATACATGGAATTAAAGACAGAGACCCAGAGAATATTTCCTCATACTAGGAATGTTCAATTTCAGTTTTTTGTAGAACAAAGTTGTCGATTTTCCGTTTTGCAACTGGAGGTCAGGACAGAATATCGCCTCTGGAATCTTCCCTATACAAACCTCGTCCAAACTGAATACACGGAAATAAAGATAGAGTACCAGAGAATATTTGCTTATACCAGGAATGTTCAATTTCAGTTTTTTTTTTGTAGAACAAAGTTGCCGATTTTCTGTTTTCCATCTGGTGGTCAGGACAGAAAATTGGCTGTGGAATCTTCCCTATACAAACCTTGTCCAAACTGAATACATGGAATTAAAGACAGAGTCCCAGAGAACATTTCCTCATACTAGAAATGTTCAATTTCAGTTTTTTGTAAAACAAAGTTGTCGATTTTCCGTTTTCCAACTGGAGGTCAGAAAAGAATATCGCCTCTGGAATCTTCCCTATACAAACCTCGTCCAAACGGAATACATGGAATTAAAGACAGAGACCCAGAGAATATTTCCTCATAAAAGGAATGTTTAATTTCAGTTTTTTGTAGAACAAAGTGTTCGATTTTCCGTTTTCCAACTGGTAGTCAGGACAGAAAATTCACTGTGGAATCTTCCCTATACAAACCTCGTCCAAACTGAATACATGGAATCAAAGATAGAGTCTGAAAGAACATTTCCTCATACTAGGAATGTTCAATTTCAGTTTTTTGTAGAACAAAGTTGTCGATTTTCCGTTTTCCAACTGGTGGTCAAGACAGAAAATTGGCTGTGGAATCTTCTCTATACAAACCTCGCCCAAACTGAATACATGGAGTTAAATACAGAGTCCCAGAGAATATTTCCTCATACTAGGAATGTTCAATTTCAGTTTTTTGTAGAACAAAGTTGTCGATTTTCCGTTTTCCAACTGGAGGTCAGGACAGAGTATCGCCTCTGGAATCTTCCTATACAAACCTCGTCCAAACTGAATACATGGAATTAAAGACAGAGTCCCAGAGAATATTTCCTCGCACTAGGAATGTTCAATTTCAGTTTTTTGTAGAACAAAGTTGTCGATTTTCCGTTTTCCAACTGGAGGTCAGGACAGAATATCGCCTCTGGAATCCTCCCTATACAAACCTCGTCCAAACTGAATACATGGAAATTAAGATAGAGTCCCAGAGAATATTTGCTTATACCAGGAATGTTCAATTTCAGTTTTTTTTTTTTTTTTTGTAGAACAAAGTTGCCGATTTTCTGTTTTCCAACTGGAGGTCAGGACAGAATTTTGGCTGTGGAATCTTCCCTATACAAACCTCGTCCCAACTGAATACATGGAATTAAAGACAGGGACCCAGAGAATATTTCCTCATACCAGGAATGTTCAATTTCAGTTTTTTGTAGAACAAAGTTGTCGCTTTTCCGTTTTCCAACTGGAGGTCAGGACAGAATATCGCCTCTGGAATCTTCCCTATACAAACCTCGTCCAAACTGAATACACGGAAATAAAGATAGAGTTCCAGAGAATATTTGCTTATACCAGGAATGTTCAATTTCAGTCTTTTTTTGTTTTTGTAGAACAAAGTTGCCGATTTTCTGTTTTCCATCTGGTGGTCAGGACAGAAAATTGGCTGTGGAATCTTCCCTATACAAACCTCGTCCAAACTGAATACATGGAATTAAAGACAGTATCCCAGAGAACATTTCCTCATACTAGGAATATTCAATTTCAGTTTTTTGTAGAACAAATTTGTCGATTTTCCGTTTTCCATCTGGAGGTCAGGACAGAATATCGCCTCTGGAATCTTCCCTATACAAATCTCGTCCAAACTGAATACATGGAATTAAAGACAGAGACCCAGAGAATATTTCCTCATACTAGGAATGTTCAATTTCAGTTTTTTGTAGAACAAATTTGTCGATTTTCCGTTTTCCATCTGGCTGTGGAATCTTCCCTATACAAACCTCGTCCAAACTGAATACACGGAAATAAAGATAGAGTACCAGAGAATATTTGCTTATACCAGGAATGTTCAATTTCAGTTTTTTTTTTTGTAGAACAAAGTTGCCGATTTTCTGTTTTCCATCTGGTGGTCAGGACAGAAAATTGGCTGTGGAATCTTCCCTATACAAACCTTGTCCAAACTGAATACATGGAATTAAAGACAGAGTCCCAGAGAACATTTCTTCATACTCGGAATGTTCAATTTCAGTTTTTTGTAGAACAAAGTTGTCGATTTTCCGTTTTCCAACTGGAGGTCAGGACAGAATATCGCCTCTGGAATCTTCCCTATACAAACCTCGTCCAAACTGAATACGTGGAAATAAAGATAGAGTCCCAGAGAACATTTGCTCATACACGGAAAGTTCAATTTCAGTTTTTTGTAGAACAAAGTTGTCGATTTTCCGTTTTCCAACTGGTGGTCAGGACAGAGTATCGCCTCTGGAATCTTCCCTATACAAACCTCGTCCAAACGGAATGCATGGAATTAAAGACAGAGAGAATATTTCCTCATAAAAGGAATGTTTAATTTCAGTTTTTTGTAGAACAAAGTGTTCGATTTTCCGTTTTCCAACTGGTAGTCAGGACAGAAAATTCACTGTGGAATCTTCCCTATACAAACCTCGTCCAAACTGAATACATGGAATCAAAGATAGAGTCTGAAAGAACATTTCCTCATACTAGGAATGTTCAATTTCAGTTTTTTGTAGAACAAAGTTGTCGATTTTCCGTTTTCCAACTGGTGGTCAGGACAGAAAATTGGCTGTGGAATCTTCTCTATACAAACCTCGTCCAAACTGAATACATGGAGATAAATACAGAGTCCCAGAGAATATTTCCTCATACTAGGAATGTTCAATTTCAGTTTTTGTAGAACAAAGCTGTCGACTTTCCGTTTTCCAAGTGGAGGTTAGGACAGAAAATTGGCTGTGGAATCTTCCCTATACAAACCTCGTCCAAACTGAATACATGGAATTAAAGACAGAGTCCCAGAGAATATTTCCTCATACTAGGAATGTTCAATTTCAGTTTTTTGTAGAACAAAATTGTCGATTTCCCGTTTTCCAACTGGAGGTCAGGACAGAGTATCGCCTCTGGAATCTTCCCTATACAAACCTCGTCCAAACTGAATACATGGAATTAAAGACAGAGTCCCTGAGAATATTTCCTCATACTAGGAATGTTCAATTTCAGTTTTTTGTAGAACAAAGTTGTCGATTTTCCGTTTTCCAACTGGAAGTCAGGACAGAGTATCGCCTCTGAAATCTTCCCTATACAAACCTCGTCCAAACTGAATACATGGAATTAAAGACAGAGTCCCAGAGAATATTTGCTTATACCAGGAATGTTCAATTTCAGTTTTTTTTTTTTTTTTTTGTAGAACAAAGTTGCCGATTTTCTGTTTTCCAACTGGAGGTCAGGACAGAAAATTGGCTGTGGAATCTTCCCTATACAAACCTCGTCCCAACTGAATACATGGAATTAAAGACAGAGACCCAGAGAATATTTCCTCATACTAGGAATGTTCAATTTCAGTTTTTTGTAGAACAAAGTTGTCGATTTTCCGTTTTCCAACTGGAGGTCAGGACAGAATATCGCCTCTGGAATCTTCCCTATACAAACCTCGTCCAAACTGAATACACGGAAATAAAGATAGAGTACCAGAGAATATTTGCTTATACCAGGAATGTTCAATTTCAGTTTTTTTTTTTGTAGAACAAAGTTGCCGATTTTCTGTTTTCCATCTGGTGGTCAAGACAGAAAATTGGCAGTGGAATCTTCCCTATACAAACCTCGTCCAAACTGAATACATGGAATTAAAGACAGAGTCCCAGAGAACATTTCCTCATACTAGGAATGTTCAATTTCAGTTTTTTGTAGAACAAAGTTGTCGATTTTCCGTTTTCCAACTGGAGGTCAGAAAAGAATATCGCCTCTGGAATCTTCCCTATACAAACCTCGTCCAAACGGAATACATGGAATTAAAGACAGAGACCCAGAGAATATTTCCTCATAAAAGGAATGTTTAATTTCAGTTTTTTTGTAGAACAAAGTGTTCGATTTTCCGTTTTCCAACTGGTAGTCAGGACAGAAAATTCACTGTGGAATCTTCCCTATACAAACCTCGTCCAAACTGAATACATGGAATCAAAGATAGAGTCTGAAAGAACATTTCCTCATACTAGGAATGTTCAATTTCAGTTTTTTGTAGAACAAAGTTGTCGATTTTCCGTTTTCCAACTGGTGGTCAAGACAGAAAATTGGCTGTAGAATCTTCTCTATACAAACCTCGTCCAAACTGAATACATGGAGTTAAATACAGAGTCCCAGAGAATATTTCCTCATACGAGGAATGTTCAATTTCAGTTTTTTGTAGAACAAAGTTGTCGATTTTCCGTTTTCCAACTGGAGGTCAGGACAGAGTATCGCCTCTGGAATCTTCCCTATACAAACCTCGTCCAAACTGTATACATGGAATTAAAGACAGAGTCCCAGAGAATATTTTCTCATACTAGGAATGTTCAATTTCTGTTTTTTGTAGAACAAAGTTGTCGATTTTCCGTTTTCCAACTGGAGGTCAGGACAGAGTATCGCCTCTGGAATCTTCCTATACAAACCTCGTCCAAACTGAATACATGGAATTAAAGACAGATTCCCAGAGAATATTTCCTCGCACTAGGAATGTTCAATTTCAGTTTTTTGTAGAACAAAGTTGTCGATTTTCCGTTTTCCAACTGGAGGTCAGGACAGAATATCGCCTCTGGAATCTTCCCTATACAAACCTCGTCCAAACTGAATACATGGAAATAAAGATAGAGTCCCAGAGAATATTTGTCCCAATTTACATTAGGCGAGTTTACTTGCGGCAATTGTCAGTTTGTTGGTGAGAGAGGGTGCTGAGAGGCAAAGGGTTACCATATGCCTCACCTCTCTCTCCTACAAAATGACAATTGCCGCAAGTAAACTCGCCCAATGTAAATTGGGACTTTGCTTATACCAGGAATGTTCAATTTCAGTTTTTTTTTTTTTTTTTTTTTTTTTTTTTTGTAGAACAAAGTTGCCGATTTTCTGTTTTCCAACTGGAGGTCAGGACAGAAAATTGGCTGTGGAATCTTCCCTATACAAACCTCGTCCCAACTGAATACATGGAATTAAAGACAGGGACCCAGAGAATATTTCCTCATACTAGGAATGTTCAATTTCAGTTTTTTGTAGAACAAAGTTGTCGATTTTCCGTTTTCCAACTGGAGGTCAGGACAGAATATCGCCTCTGGAATCTTCCCTATACAAACCTCGTCCAAACTGAATACACGGAAATAAAGATAGAGTTCCAGAGAATATTTGCTTATACCAGGAATGTTCAATTTCAGTTTTTTTTTTTTGTTTTTGTAGAACAAAGTTGCCGATTTTCTGTTTTCCATCTGGTGGTCAGGACAGAAAATTGGCTGTGGAATCTTCCCTATACAAACCTCGTCCAAACTGAATACATGGAATTAAAGATAGTGTCCCAGAGAACATTTCCTCATACTAGGAATATTCAATTTCAGTTTTTTGTAGAACAAAGTCGTCGATTTTCCGTTTTCCAACTGGAGGTCAGGACAGAATATCGCCTCTGGAATCTCCCCTATACAAACCTCGTCCAAACTGAATACACGGAAATAAAGATAGAGTCCCAGAAAATATTTCCTTATACCAGGAATGTTTAATTTCAGTTTTTTTTTTGTAGAACAAAGTTGTCGATTTTCTGTTTTCCAACTGGAGGTCAGGACAGAGTATCACCTCTGGAATTTTCCCTATACAACCCTCGTCCAAACTGAATACATGGAATTAAAGACAGAGACCCAGAGAATATTTCCTCATACTAGGAATGTTCAATTTCAGTTTTTTGTAGAACAAATTTGTCGATTTTCCGTTTTCCATCTGGTGGTCAGGACAGAAAATTGGCTGTGGAATCTTCCCTATACAAACCTCGTCCAAACTGAATACATGGATTCAAAGATAGAAACTGAAAGAACATTTCCTCATACTAGGAATGTTCAGTTTCAGTTTTTTGTAGAACAAAGTTGTCGATTTTCCGTTTTCCAACTGGTGGTCAGGACAGAAAATTGGCTGTGGAATCTTCTCTACACAAACCTCGTCCAAACTGAATACATGGAGTTAAATACAGAGTCCCAGAGAATATTTCCTCATACTAGGAATGTTCAATTTCAGTTTTTGTACAACAAAGTTGTCGATTTTCCGTTTTCCATCTGGTGGTCAGGACAGAGTATCGCCTCTGGAATCTTCCCTATACAAACCTCGTCCAAACGGAATACATGGAATTAAAGACAGAGAGAATATTTCCTCATAAAAGGAATGTTTAATTTCAGTTTTTTGTAGAACAAAGTGTTCGATTTCCGTTTTCCAACTGGTAGTCAGGACAGAAAATTCACTGTGGAATCTTCCCTATACAAACCTCGTCCAAACTGAATACATGGAATCAAAGATAGAGTCTTGAAAGAACATTTCCTCATACTAGGAATGTTCAATTTCAGTTTTTTGTAGAACAAAGTTGTCGATTTTACGTTTTCCAACTGGTGGTCAGGACAGAAAATTGGCTGTGGAATCTTCTCTATACAAACCTCGTCCAAACTGAATACATGGAGTTAAATACAGAGTCCCAGAGAATATTTCCTCATACTAGGAATGTTCAATTTCAGTTTTTGTAGAACAAAGTTGTCGACTTTCCGTTTTCCAAGTGGAGGTTAGGACAGAAAATTGGCTGTGGAATATTCCCTATACAAACCTCGTCCAAACTGAATACATGGAATTAAAGACAGAGTCCCAGAGAATATTTCCTCATACTAGGAATGTTCAATTTCAGTTTTTTGTAGAACAAAATTGTCGATTTCCCGTTTTCCAACTGGAGGTCAGGACAGAGTATCGCCTCTGGAATCTTCCCTATACAAACCTCGTCCAAACTGAATACATGGAATTAAAGACAGAGTCCCAGAGAATATTTTCTCATACTAGGAATGTTCAATTTCAGTTTTTTGTAGAACAAAGTTGTCGATTTTCCGTTTTCCAACTGGAGGTCAGGACAGAGTATCGCCTCTGGAATCTTCCTATACAAACCTCGTCCAAACTGAATACTTGGAAATAAAGATAGAGTCCCAGAGAATATTTCCTCGCACTAGGAATGTTCAATTTCAGTTTTTTGTAGAACAAAGTTGTCGATTTTCCGTTTTCCAACTGGAGGTCAGGACAGAATATCGCCTCTGGAATCTTCCCTATACAAACCTCGTCCAAACTGAATACATGGAAATAAAGATAGAGTCCCAGAGAATATTTGCTTATACCAGGAATGTTCAATTTCAGTTTTTTTTTTTTGTAGAACAAAGTTGCCGATTTTCTGTTTTCCAACTGGAGGTCAGGACAGAAAATTGGCTGTGGAATCTTCCCTATACAAACCTCGTCCAAACTGAATACATGGAATTAAAGACAGAGACCCAGAGAATATTTCCTCATACTAGGAATGTTCAATTTCAGTTTTTTGTAGAACAAAGTTGTCGATTTTCCGTTTTCCAACTGAAGGTCAGGACAGAATATCGCCTCTGGAATCTTCCCTATACAAACCTCGTCCAAACTGAATACACGGATATAAAGATAGAGTACCAGAGAATATTTGCTTATACCAGGAATGTTCAATTTCAGTCTTTTTTTGTTTTTGTAGAACAAAGTTGCCGATTTTCTGTTTTCCATCTGGTGGTCAGGACAGAAAATTGGCTGTGGAATCTTCCCTATACAAACCTTGTCCAAACTGAATACATGGAATTAAAGACAGAGTCCCAGAGAACATTTCCTCATACTAGGAATGTTCAATTTCAGTTTTTTGTACAACAAAGTTGTCGATTTTCCGTTTTCCAACTGGAAGTCAGAAAAGAATATCGCCTCTGGAATCTTCCCTATACAAACCTCGTCCAAACGGAATACATGGAATTAAAGACAGAGACCCAGAGAATATTTCCTCATAAAAGGAATGTTTAATTTCAGTTTTTTGTAGAACAAAGTGTTCGATTTTCCGTTTTCCAACTGGTAGTCAGGACAGAAAATTCACTGTGGAATCTTCCCTATACAAACCTCGTCCAAACTGAATACATGGAATCAAAGATAGAGTCTGAAAGAACATTTCCTCATACTAGGAATGTTCAATTTCAGTTTTTTGTAGAACAAAGTTGTCGATTTTTCGTTTTCCAACTGGTGGTCAAGACAGAAAATTGGCTGTGGAATCTTCTCTTTACAAACCTCGTCCAAACTGAATACATGGAGTTAAATACAGAGTCCCAGAGAATATTTCCTCATACTAGGAATGTTCAATTTCAGTTTTTTGTAGAACAAAGTTGTCGATTTTCCGTTTTCCAACTGGAGGTCAGGACAGAGTATCGCCTCTGGAATCTTCCCTATACAAACCTCGTCCAAACTGAATACATGGAATTAAAGACAGACTCCCAGAGAATATTTTCTCATACTAGGAATGTTCAATTTCAGTTTTTTGTAGAACAAAGTTGTCGATTTTCCGTTTTCCAACTGGAGGTCAGGACAGAGTATCGCCTCTGGAATCTTCCTATACAAACCTCGTCCAAACTGAATACATGGAATTAAAGACAGAGTCCCAGAGAACATTTCTTCGCACTAGGAATGTTCAATTTCAGTTTTTTGTAGAACAAAGTTGTCGATTTTCCGTTTTCCAACTGGAGGTCAGGACAGAATATCGCCTCTGGAATCTTCCCTATACAAACCTCGTCCAAACTGAATACATGGAAATAAAGATAGAGTCCCAGAGAATATTTGCTTATACCAGGAATGTTCAATTTCAGTTTTTTTTTTTTTTTTTGTAGAACAAAGTTGCCTATTTTCTCTTTTCCAACTGGAGGTCAGGACAGAAAATTGGCTGTGGGATCTTCCCTATACAAACCTCGTCCCAACTGAATACATGGGATTAAAGACAGGGACCCAGAGAATATTTCCTCATACTAGGAATGTTCAATTTCAGTTTTTTGTAGAACAAAGTTGTCGATTTTCCGTTTTCCAACTGGAGGTCAGGACAGAATATCGCCTCTGGAATCTTCCCTATACAAACCTCGTCCAAACTGAATACACGGAAATAAAGGTAGAGTTCCAGAGAATATTTGCTTATACCAGGAATGTTCAATTTCAGTTTTTTTTTGTTTTTGTAGAACAAAGTTGCCGATTTTCTGTTTTCCATCTGGTGGTCAGGACAGAAAATTGGCTGTGGAATCTTCCCTATACAAACCTCGTCCAAACTGAATACATGGAATTGAGGACAGTGTCCCAGAGAACATTTCCTCATACTAGGAATATTCAATTTCAGTTTTTTGTAGAACAAAGTTGTCGATTTTCCGTTTTCCAACTGGAGGTCAGGACAGAATATCGCCTCTGGAATCTCCCCTATACAAACCTCATCCAAACTGAATACACGGAAATAAAGATAGAGTCCCAGAAAATATTTCCTTATACCAGGAATGTTCAATTTCAGTTTTTTTTTTTTTTTTTTTTTTTTGTAGAACAAAGTTGTCGATTTTCTGTTTTCCAACTGGAGGTCAGGACAGAGTATCACCTCTGGAATCTTCCCTATACAAACCTCGTCCAAACTGAATACATGGAATTAAAGACAGAGTCCCTGAGAATATTTCCTCATACTAGGAATGTTCAATTTCAGTTTTTTGTAGAACAAAGTTGTCGATTTTCCGTTTTCCAACTGGAAGTCAGGACAGAGTATCGCCTCTGAAATCTTCCCTATACAAACCTCGTCCAAACTGAATACATGGAATTAAAGACAGAGACCCAGAGAATATTTTCTCATACTAGGAATGTTCAATTTCAGTTTTTTGTAGAACAAAGTTGTCGATTTTCCGTTTTCCAACTGGAGGTCAGGACAGAGTATCGCCTCTGGAATCTTCCTATACAAACCTCGTCCAAACTGAATACATGGAAATAAAGATAGAGTCCTAGAGAATATTTCCTCGCGCTAGGAATGTTCAATTTCAGTTTTTTGTAGAACAAAGTTGTCGATTTTCCGTTTTCCAACTGGAGGTCAGGACAGAATATCGCCTCTGGAATCTTCCCTATACAAACCTCGTCCAAACTGAATACATGGAAATAAAGATAGGGTCCCAGAGAATATTTGCTTTTACCAGGAATGTTCAATTTCAGTTTTTTTTTTTTTTTTTTTGTGTAGAACAAAGTTGCCGATTTTCTGTTTTCCAACTGGAGGTCAGGACAGAAAATTGGCTGTGGAATCTTCCCTATACAAACCTCGTCCCAACTGAATACATGGAATTAAAGACAGAGACCCAGAGAATATTTCCTCATACTAGGAATGTTCAATTTCAGTTTTTTGTAGAACAAAGTTGTCGATTTTCCGTTTTCCAACTGGAGGTCAGCACAGAATATCGCCTCTGGAATCTTCCCTATACAAACCTCGTCCAAACTGAATACACGGAAATAAAGATAGAGTACCAGAGAATATTTGCTTATACCAGGAATGTTAAATTTCAGTTTTTTTTTGTAGAACAAAGTTGCCGATTTTCTGTTTTCCATCTGGTGGTCAGGACAGAAAATTGGCTGTGGAATCTTCCCTATACAAACCTCGTCCAAACTGAATACATGGAATTAAAGACAGAGTCCCAGAGAACATTTCCTCATACTAGGAATGTTCAATTTCAGTTTTTTGTAGAACAAAGTTGTCGATTTTCCGTTTTCCAACTGGAGGTCAGAAAAGAATATCGCCTCTGGAATCTTCCCTATACAAACCTCGTCCAAACGGAATACATGGAATTAAAGACAGAGACCCAGAGAATATTTCCTCATAAAAGGAATGTTTAATTTCAGTTTTTTTTTTTTTTTTTTTTTTTGTAGAACAAAGTTGTCGATTTTCTATTTTCCAACTGGAGGTCAGGACAGAGTATCACCTCTGGAATTTTCCCTATACAAACCTCGTCCACACTGAATACATGGAATTAAAGACAGAGACCCAGAGAATATTTCCTCATACTAGGAATGTTCAATTTCAGTTTTTTGTAGAACAAATTTGTCGATTTTCCGTTTTCCATCTGGTGGTCAGGACAGAAAATTGGCTGTGGAATCTTCCCTATACAAACCTCGTCCAAACCGAATACATGGAATTAAAAACAGAGTCCCAGAGAACATTTCTTCATACACGGAATGTTCAATTTCAGTTTTTTGTAGAACAAAGTTGTCGATTTTCCGCTTTCCATCTGGTGGTCAGGACAGAAAATTGGCTGTGGAATCTTCCCTATACAAACCTCGTCCAAACTGAATACATGGAATTAAAGACAGAGTCCCAGAGAACATTTCTTCATACTCGGAATGTTCAATTTCAGTTTTTTGTAGAAAAAGTTGTCGATTTTCCGTTTTCCAACTGGAGGTCAGGACAGAATATCGCCTCTGGAATCTTCCCTATACAAACCTCGTCCAAACTGAATACGTGGAAATAAAGATAGAGTCCCAGAGAACATTTGCTCACACACGGAAAGTTCAATTTCAGTTTTTTGTAGAACAAAGTTGTCGATTTTCCGTTTTCCAACTGGTGGTCAGGACAGAGTATCACCTCTGGAATCTTCCCTATACAAACCTCGTCCAAACTGAATACATGGAATTAAAGACAGAGTACCAGAGAATATTTCTTCATACTAGGAATGTTCAATTTCAGTTTTTTGTAGAACAAAGTTGTCGACTTTCTGTTTTCCAACTGGAGGTCGGGACAGAGTATCGCCTCTGGAATCTTCCCCATACAAACCTCGTCCAAACTGAATACATGGAATTAAAGATAGAGTCCCAGAGAACATTTCTCCATACTAGGAATGTTCAATTTCAGTTTTTTGTAAACCAACTTGTCGATTTTCCGTTTTCCATCTGGTGGTCAGGACAGAATATCGCCTCTGGAATCTTCCCTATACAACCCTCGTCCAAACTGAATACACGGAGTTAAAGACAGAGTACCAGAGAATATTTCCTCTTACTAGGAATGTTCAATTTCAGTTTTTTGTAGAACAAAGTTGTCGATTTTCTGTTTTCCAACTGGAGGTCGGGACAGAGTATCGCCTCTGGAATCTTCCCCATACAAACCTCGTCCAAACTGAATACATGGAATTAAAGATAGAGTCCCAGAGAACATTTTCTCATACTAGGAATGTTCAATTTCAGTTTTTTGTAGAACAAAGTTGTCGATTTTCCGTTTTCCAACTGGAGGTCAGGACAGAGTATCGCCTCTGGAATCTTCCCTATACAAACCTCGTCCAAACTGAATACATGGAATTAAAGACAGAGTCCCAGAGAATATTTCCTTGTACTAGGAATGTTCAATTTCAGTTTTTTGTAGAACAAAGTTGTCGATTTTCCGTTTTCCAACTGGTGGTCAGGACAGAGTATCGCCTCTGGAATCTTCCCTATACAAACCTCGTCCAAACTGAATACATGGAATTAAAGACAGAGTACCAGAGAATATTTCTTCATACTAGGAATGTTCACTTTCAGTTTTTTGTAGAACAAAATTGTCGATTTTCTGTTTTCCAACTGGAGGTCGGGACAGAAAATTGGCTGTGGAATCTTCCCTATACAAACCTCGTCCAAACCGAATACATGGAATTAAAAACAGAGTCCCAGAGAACATTTCTTCATACACGGAATGTTCAATTTCAGTTTTTTGTAGAACAAAGTTGTCGATTTTCCGCTTTCCATCTGGTGGTCAGGACAGAATATCGCCTCTGGAATCTTCCCTATACAAACCTCGTCCAAACTGAATACATGGAATTAAAGACAGAGTACCAGAGAATATTTCTTCATACTAGGAATGTTCAATTTCAGTTTTTTGTAGAACAAAGTTGTCGATTTTCTGTTTTCCAACTGGAGGTCGGGACAGAGTATCGCCTCTGGAATCTTCCCCATACAAACCTCGTCCAAACTGAATACATGGAATTAAAGATAGAGTCCCAGAGAACATTTCTCCATACTAGGAATGTTCAATTTCAGTTTTTTGTAAACCAACTTGTCGATTTTCCGTTTTCCATCTGGTGGTCAGGACAGAATATCGCCTCTGGAATCTTCCCTATACAACCCTCGTCCAAACTGAATACACGGAGTTAAAGACAGAGTACCAGAGAATATTTCCTCTTACTAGGAATGTTCAATTTCAGTTTTTTGTAGAACAAAGTTGTCGATTTTCTGTTTTCCAACTGGAGGTCGGGACAGAGTATCGCCTCTGGAATCTTCCCCATACAAACCTCGTCCAAACTGAATACATGGAATTAAAGATAGAGTCCCAGAGAACATTTTCTCATACTAGGAATGTTCAATTTCAGTTTTTTGTAGAACAAAGTTGTCGATTTTCCGTTTTCCAACTGGAGGTCAGGACAGAGTATCGCCTCTGGAATCTTCCCTATACAAACCTCGTCCAAACTGAATACATGGAATTAAAGACAGAGTCCCAGAGAATATTTCCTTGTACTAGGAATGTTCAATTTCAGTTTTTTGTAGAACAAAGTTGTCGATTTTCCGTTTTCCAACTGGTGGTCAGGACAGAGTATCGCCTCTGGAATCTTCCCTATACAAACCTCGTCCAAACTGAATACATGGAATTAAAGACAGAGTACCAGAGAATATTTCTTCATACTAGGAATGTTCACTTTCAGTTTTTTGTAGAACAAAATTGTCGATTTTCTGTTTTCCAACTGGAGGTCGGGACAGAGTATCGCCTCTGGAATCTTCCCCATACAAACCTCGTCCAAACTGAATACATGGAATTAAAGATAGAGTCCCAGAGAACATTTCTCCATACTAGGAATGTTCAATTTCTGTTTTTTGTAAACCAACTTGTCGATTTTCCGTTTTCCATCTGGTGGTCAGGACAGAATATCGCCTCTGGAATCTTCCCTATACAAACCTCGTCCAAACTGAATACACGGAGTTAAAGACAGAGTACCAGAGAATATTTCCTCTTACTAGGAATGTTCAATTTCAGTTTTTTGTAGAACAAAGTTGTCGATTTTCTGTTTTCCAACTGGAGGTCGGGACAGAGTATCGCCTCTGGAATCTTCCCCATACAAACCTCGTCCAAACTGAATACATGGAATTAAAGATAGAGTCCCAGAGAACATTTTCTCATACTAGGAATGTTCAATTTCAGTTTTTTGTAGAACAAAGTTGTCGATTTTCCGTTTTCCAACTGGAGGTCAGGACAGAGTATCGCCTTTGGAATCTTCCCTATACAAACCTCGTCCAAAGTGAATACATGGAATTAAAGACAGAGTCCCAGAGAATATTTCCTTGTACTAGGAATGTTCGATTTCAGTTTTTTGTAGAACAAAGTTGTCGATTTTCCGTTTTCCATCTGGTGGTCAGGACAGAAAATTGGCTGTGGAATCTTCCCTATACAAACCTCGTCCAAACTGAATACATGGAATTAAAGACAGAGTCCCAGAGAACATTTCCTCATACTAGGAATGTTCAATTTCAGTTTTTTGTAGAACAAAGATGTCGATTTTCCGTTTTCCAACTGGAGGTCAGGACAGAATATCGCCTTTGGAATCTTCCCTATACAAACCTCGTCCAAACTGAATACGTGGAAATAAAGATAGAGTCCCAGAAAATATTTCCTCATACCAGAAATGTTCAAGTTCAGTTTTTTTTGTTTTTTTTGTAGAACAAAGTTGTCGATTTTCTGTTTTCCAACTGGAGGTCAGGACAGAGTATCGCCTCTGGAATTTTCCCTATACAAACCTCGTCCAAACTGAATACATGGAATTAAAGACAGAGACCCAGAGAATATTTCCTCATACTAGGAATGTTCAATTTCAGTTTTTTGTAGAACAAAGTTGCCGATTTTCCATTTTCCAACTGGTGGTCAGGACAGAGTATCGCCTCTGGAATCTTCCCTATACAAACCTCGTCCAAACTGAATACATGGAATTAAAGATAGAGTCCCAGAGAACATTTCCTCATACTAGGAATGTTCAATTTCAGTTATTTGTAGAACAAACTTGTCGATTTTCCGTTATCCATCTGGTGGTCAGGCCAGAAAATTGGCTGTGGAATCTTCCCTATACAAACCTCGTCCAAACTGAATACATGGAAATAAAGATAGAGTCCCAGAGAACATTTCCTCATACAAGGAAAGTTCAATTTCAATTTTTTTGTAGTTGTCGATTTTCCGTTTTTCAACTGGTGGTCAGGACAGAGTATCGCCTCTGGAATCTTCCCTATACAAACCTCGTCCAAACTGAATACACGGAATTAAAGACAGAGTCCCAGAGAATATTTCCTCATACTAGGAATGTTCAATTTCAGTTTTTTGTAGAACAAAGTTGTCGATTTTCTGTTTTCCAACTGGAGGTCGGGACAGAGTATCGCCTCTGAAATCTTCCCCATACAAACCTCGTCCAAACTGAATACATACTAGGAATGTTCAATTTCAGTTTGTTGTAGAACAAAGTTGTCGATTTTCCGTTTGCCAACTGGAGGTCAGGACAGAATATCGCCACTGGAATCTTCCCTATACAAACCTCGTCCAAACTGAATACATGGAAATAAAGATAGAGTCCCAGAGGACATTTCCTCTTAAAAGGAAAGTTCAATTTCAGTTTTTTTGTAAAACAAAGTTGTCGATTTTCCGTTTTCCAACTGGTGGTCAGGACAGAAAATTGGCTGTGGAATCTTTCCTATACAAACCTCGTCCAAACTGAATACATGGAATTAAAGATAGAGTCCCGGAGAACATTTCCTCATACTAGGAATGTTCAATTTCAGTTTTTTGTAGAACAAAGTTGTCGATTTTCCGTTTTCCAACTGGAGGTTAGGACAGAAAATTGGCTGTGGAATCTTCCCTTCAGTTTTTTGTAAAACAAAGTTGTCGATTTTCCGTTTTCCAACTGGTGGTCAGGACGGAGAACTGCCTCTGGAATCTTCCCTATACAAACCTCTTCGAAACTGAATACATGGAATTAAAGATAGAGTCCCAGAGAATATTTCCTCATACTAGGAATGTTCAATTTCAGTTTTTTGTAGAACAAAGTTGTCGATTTTCCGTTTTCCAACTGGTGGTCAGAACAGAAAATTGGCTGTGGAATCTTTCCTATACAAACCTCGTCCAAACTGAATACATGGAATTAAAGATTGAGTCCCAGAGAACATTTCCTCATACTAGGAATGTTCAATTTCAGTTTTTTGTAGAACAAAGTTTTCGATTTTCCATTTTCCAACTGGTGGTCAGGACAGAGAATCGCCTCTGGAATCTTCCCTATACAAACCTCGTCCAAACTGAATACATGGAATTAAAGATAGAGTCCCAGCGAACATTTCCTTATACCAGGAATGTTCAATTTCAGTTTTTTGTAGAACAAAGTAGTCGATTTTCCGTTTTCCAACTGGAGGTCAGGACAGAGTATCGCCTCTGAAATCTTCCCTTTACAAACCTCGTCCAAACTGAATACATGGAATTAAAGACAGAGACCCAGAGAACATTTCCTCATACTAGGAATGTTCAATTTCTGTTTTTTGTAGAACAAAGTTGCCGATTTTCCGTTTTCCAACTGGTGCTCAAGACAGAAAATTGGCTGTGGAATCTTCCCTATACAAACCTCGTCCAAACTGAATACATGGAATTAAAGACAGAGTCCCAGAGAACATTTCCTCATACTAGGAATCTTCAATTTCAGTTTTTTGTAGAACAAAGTTGTCGATTTTCCGTTTTCCAACTGGAGGTCAGGACAGAATATCGCCGCTGGAATCTTCCCTATACAAACCTCGTCCAAACTGAGTACATGGAATTAAAGACAGAGACCCAGAAAACATTTCCTCGTACTAGGAATGTTCAATTTCTGATTTTTGTAGAACAAAATTGTCGATTTTCCGTTTTCCAACTGGAGGTCAGGACAGAATATCGCCTCTGGAATCTTCCCTTTACAAACCTCGTCCAAACTGAATACACGGAATTAAAGATAGAGTCCCAGAGAACTTTTCCTCATACCAGGAATGTTCAATTTCAGTTTTTTGTAGAACAAAGTTGTCGATTTTCCGTTTTCCAACTGGAGCTCAGGACAGAATATCGCCTCTGGAATCTTCCCTATACAAACCTCGTCCAAACTGAATACATGGAATTAAAGATAAAGTCCCAGAGAACATTTCCTCATACTAGGAATGTTCAATTTCAGTTTTTTTAGAACAAAGTTGTCGATTTTCCGTTTTCCAACTGGAGGTCAGGACAGAAAAAAAGATAGAGCCCTAGAGAACATTTCCTCATACTAGGAATGTTCAATTTCAGTTTTTTTGTAGAACAAAGTAGTCGATTTTCCGTTTTCCAACTGGAGGTCAGGACAGAATACCGCCGCTGGAATCTTCCCTATACAAACCTCGTCCAAACTGAGTACATGGAATTAAAGACAGAGAGCCAGAGAACATTTCCTCATTCTAGGAATTTTCAATTTCAGTTTTTTGTAGAACAAAGTTGTCGATTTTCCGTTTTCCAACTGGAGGTCAGGACAGAATATCGCCTTTGGAATCTTCCCTATGCAAACCCCTTCCAAACTGAATACGTGGAAATAAAGATAGAGTCCCAGAAAATATTTCCTCATACCAGAAATGTTCAAGTTCAGTTTTTTTTTTTTTTTTTTTTTTGTAGAACAAAGTTGTCGATTTTCTATTTTCCAACTGGAGGTCAGGACAGAAAAAAAGATAGAGCCCTAGAGAACATTTCCTCATACTAGGAATGTTCAATTTCATTTTTTTTGTAGAACAAAGTAGTCGATTTTCCGTTTTCCAACTGGAGGTCAGGACAGAATACCGCCGCTGGAATTTTCCCTATACAAACCTCGTCCAAACTGAATACATGGAATTAAAGACAGAGACCCAGAGAATATTTCCTCATACTAGGAATGTTCAATTTCACTTTTTTGTAGAACAAAGTTGCCGATTTTCCATTTTCCAACTGGTGGTCAGGACAGAGTATCGCCTCTGGAATCTTCCCTATACAAACCTCGTCCAAACTGAATACACGGAATTAAAGACAGAGTCCCAAAGAATATTTCCTCATACTAGGAATGTTCAATTTCAGTTTTTTGTAGAACAAAGTTGTCGATTTTCTGTTTTCCAACTGGAGGTCGGGACAGAGTATCGCCTCTGAAATCTTCCCCATACAAACCTCGTCCAAACTGAATACATACTAGGAATGTTCAATTTCAGTTTTTTGTAGAACAAAGTTGTCGATTTTCCGTTTTCCAACTGGAGGTCAGGACAGAATATCGCCTTTGGAATCTTCCCTATACAAACCTCGTCCAAACTGAATACGTGGAAATAAAGATAGAGTCCCAGAAAATATTTCCTCATACCAGAAATGTTCAAGTTCAGTTTTTTTTTTTTTTTTTTTTTGTAGAACAAAGTTGTCGATTTTCTGTTTTCCAACTGGAGGTCAGGACAGAGTATCGCCTCTGGAATTTTCCCTATACAAACCTCGTCCAAACTGAATATATGGAATTAAAGACAGAGACCCAGAGAATATTTCCTCATACTAGGAATGTTCAATTTCAGTTTTTTGTAGAACAAAGTTGCCGATTTTCCATTTTCCAACTGGTGGTCAGGACAGAGTATCGCCTCTGGAATCTTCCCTATACAAACCTCGTCCAAACTGAATACATGGAATTAAAGATAGAGTCCAAGAGAACATTTCCTCATACTAGGAATGTTCAATTTCAGTTATTTGTAGAACAAACTTGTCGATTTTCCGTTTTCCATCTGGTGGTCAGGCCAGAAAATTGGCTGTGGAATCTTCCCTATACAAACCTCGTCCAAACTGAATACATGGAAATAAAGATAGAGTCCCAGAGAACATTTCCTCATACAAGGAAAGTTCAATTTCAATTTTTTTGTAGTTGTCGATTTTCCGTTTTCCAACTGGTGGTCAGGACAGAGTATCGCCTCTGGAATCTTCCCTATACAAACCTCGTCCAAACTGAATACACGGAATTAAAGACAGAGTCCCAGAGAATATTTCCTCATACTAGGAATGTTCAATTTCAGTTTTTTGTAGAACAAAGTTGTCGATTTTCTGTTTTCCAACTGGAGGTCGGGACAGAGTATCGCCTCTGAAATCTTCCCCATACAAACCTCGTCCAAACTGAATACATACTAGGAATGTTCAATTTCAGTTTGTTGTAGAACAAAGTTGTCGATTTTCCGTTTGCCAACTGGAGGTCAGGACAGAATATCGCCACTGGAATCTTCCCTATAAAAACCTCGTCCAAACTGAATACATGGAAATAAAGATAGAGTCCCAGAGGACATTTCCTCTTAAAAGGAAAGTTCAATTTCAGTTTTTTGTAAAACAAAGTTGTCGATTTTCCGTTTTCCAACTGGTGGTCAGGACAGAAAATTGGCTGTGGAATCTTTCCTATACAAACCTCGTCCAAACTGAATACATGGAATTAAAGATAGAGTCCCGGAGAACATTTCCTCATACTAGGAATGTTCAATTTCAGTTTTTTGTAGAACAAAGTTGTCGATTTTCCGTTTTCCAACTGGAGGTTAGGACAGAAAATTGGCTGTGGAATCTTCCCTTCAGTTTTTTGTAAAACAAAGTTGTCGATTTTCCGTTTTCCAACTGGTGGTCAGGACGGAGAACTGCCTCTGGAATCTTCCCTATACAAACCTCGTCCAAACTGAATACATGGAATTAAAGATAGAGTCGCAGAGAATATTTCCTCATACTAGGAATGTTCAATTTGAGTTTTCTGTAGAACAAAGTTGTCGATTTTCCGTTTTCCAACTGGTGGTCAGAACAGAAAATTGGCTGTGGAATCTTTCCTATACAAACCTCGTCCAAACTGAATACATGGAATTAAAGATAGAGTCCCAGAGAACATTTCCTCATACTAGGAATGTTCAATTTCAGTTTTTTGTAGAACAAAGTTTTCGATTTTCCATTTTCCAACTGGTGGTCAGGACAGAGAATCGCCTCTGGAATCTTCCCTATACAAACCTCGTCCAAACTGAATACATGGAATTAAAGATAGAGTCCCAGCGAACATTTCCTTATACCAGGAATGTTCAATTTCAGTTTTTTGTAGAACAAAGTAGTCGATTTACCGTTTTCCAACTGGAGGTCAGGACAGAGTATCGCCTCTGAAATCTTCCCTTTACAAACCTCGTCCAAACTGAATACATGGAATTAAAGACAGAGACCCAGAGAACATTTCCTCATACTAGGAATGTTCAATTTCAGTTTTTTGTAGAACAAAGTTGCCGATTTTCCGTTTTCCAACTGGTGCTCAAGACAGAAAATTGGCTGTGGAATCTTCCCTATACAAACCTCGTCCAAACTGAATACATGGAATTAAAGACAGAGTCCCAGAGAACATTTCCTCATACTAGGAATCTTCAATTTCAGTTTTTTGTAGAACAAAGTTGTCGATTTTCCGTTTTCCAACTGGAGGTCAGGACAGAATATCGCCGCTGGAATCTTCCCTATACAAACCTCGTCCAAACTGAGTACATGGAATTAAAGACAGAGACCCAGAAAACATTTCCTCGTACTAGGAATGTTCAATTTCAGATTTTTGTAGAACAAAATTGTCGATTTTCCGTTTTCCAACTGGAGGTCAGGACAGAATATCGCCTCTGGAATCTTCCCTTTACAAACCTCGTCCAAACTGAATACACGGAATTAAAGATAGAGTCCCAGAGAACTTTTCCTCATACCAGGAATGTTCAATTTCAGTTTTTTGTAGAACAAAGTTGTCGATTTTCCGTTTTCCAACTGGAGCTCAGGACAGAATATCGCCTCTGGAATCTTCCCTATACAAACCTCGTCCAAACTGAATACATGGAATTAAAGATAAAGTCCCAGAGAACATTTCCTCATACTAGGAATGTTCAATTTCAGTTTTTTGTAGAACAAAGTTGTCGATTTTCCGTTTTCCAACTGGAGGTCAGGACAGAAAAAAAGATAGAGCCCTAGAGAACATTTCCTCATACTAGGAATGTTCAATTTCAGTTTTTTTGTAGAACAAAGTAGTCGATTTTCCGTTTTCCAACTGGAGGTCAGGACGGAATACCGCCGCTGAAATCATCCCTATACAAACCTCGTCCAAACTGAGTACATGGAATTAAAGACAGAGACCCAGAGAACATTTCCTCATTCTAGGAATTTTCAATTTCAGTTTTTTGTAGAACAAAGTTGTCGATTTTCCGTTTTCCAACTGGAGGTCAGGACAGAATATCGCCTTTGGAATCTTCCCTATACAAACCTCGTCCAAACTTAATACGTGGAAATAAAGATAGAGTCCCAGAAAATATTTCCTCATACCAGAAATGTTCAAGTTCAGTTTTTTTTTTTTTTTTTGTAGAACAAAGTTGTCGATTTTCTGTTTTCCAACTGGAGGTCAGGACAGAAAAAAAGATAGAGCCCTAGAGAACATTTCCTCATACTAGGAATGTTCAATTTCAGTTTTTTTGTAGAACAAAGTAGTCGATTTTCCGTTTTCCAACTGGAGGTCAGGACAGAATACCGCCGCTGGAATTTTCCCTATACAAACCTCGTCCAAACTGAATACATGGAATTAAAGACAGAGACCCAGAGAATATTTCCTCATACTAGGAATGTTCAATTTCACTTTTTTGTAGAACAAAGTTGCCGATTTTCCATTTTCCAACTGGTGGTCAGGACAGAGTATCGCCTCTGGAATCTTCTTTATACAAACCTCGTCCAAACTGAATACATGGAATTAAAGATAGAGTCCCAGAGAACATTTCCTCATACTAGGAATGTTCAATTTCAGTTTTTTGTAGAACAAACTTGTCGATTTTCCGTTTTCCATCTGGTGGTCAGGCCAGAAAATTGGCTGTGGAATCTTCCCTATACAAACCTCGTCCAAACTGAATACATGGAAATAAAGATAGAGTCCCAGAGAACATTTCCTCATACAAGGAAAGTTCAATTTCAATTTTTTTGTAGTTGTCGATTTTCCGTTTTCCAACTGGTGGTCAGGACAGAGTATCGCCTCTGGAATCTTCCCTATACAAACCTCGTCCAAACTGAATACACGGAATTAAAGACAGAGTCCCAGAGAATATTTCCTCATACTAGGAATGTTCAATTTCAGTTTTTTGTAGAACAAAGTTGTCGATTTTCTGTTTTCCAACTGGAGGTCGGGACAGAGTATCGCCTCTGAAATCTTCCCCATACAAACCTCGTCCAAACTGAATACATACTAGGAATGTTCAATTTCAGTTTGTTGTAGAACAAAGTTGTCGATTTTCCGTTTGCCAACTGGAGGTCAGGACAGAATATCGCCACTGGAATCTTCCCTATACAAACCTCGTCCAAACTGAATACATGGAAATAAAGATAGAGTCCCAGAGGACATTTCCTCTTAAAAGGAAAGTTCAATTTCAGTTTTTTGTAAAACAAAGTTGTCGATTTTCCGTTTTCCAACTGGTGGTCAGGACAGAAAATTGGCTGTGGAATCTTTCCTATACAAACCTCGTCCAAACTGAATACATGGAATTAAAGATAGAGTCCCGGAGAACATTTCCTCATACTAGGAATGTTCAATTTCAGTTTTTTGTAGAACAAAGTTGTCGATTTTCCGTTTTCCAACTGGAGGTTAGGACAGAAAATTGGCTGTGGAATCTTCCCTTCAGTTTTTTGTAAAACAAAGTTGTCGATTTTCCGTTTTCCAACTGGTGGTCATTACGGAGAACTGCCTCTGGAATCTTCCCTATACAAACCTCGTCCAAACTGAATACATGGAATTAAAGATAGAGTCCCAGAGAATATTTGCTCTTACTAGGAATGTTCAATTTCAGTTTTTTGTAGAACAAAGTTGTCGATTTTCCGTTTTCCAACTGGTGGTCAGAACAGAAAATTGGCTGTGGAATCTTTCCTATACAAACCTCGTCCAAACTGAATACATGGAATTAAAGATAGAGTCCCAGAGAACATTTCCTCATACTAGGAATGTTCAATTTCAGTTTTTTGTAGAACAAAGTTTTCGATTTTCCATTTTCCAACTGGTGGTCAGGACAGAGAATCGCCTCTGGAATCTTCCCTATACAAACCTCGTCCAAACTGAATACATGGAATTAAAGATAGAGTCCCAGAGAACATTTCCTCATACTAGGAATGTTCAATTTCAGTTTTTTGTAGAACAAACTTGTCGATTTTCCGTTTTCCATCTGGTGGTCAGGCCAGAAAATTGGCTGTGGAATCTTCCCTATACAAACCTCGTCCAAACTGAATACATGGAAATAAAGATAGAGTCCCAGAGAACATTTCCTCATACAAGGAAAGTTCAATTTCAATTTTTTTGTAGTTGTCGATTTTCCGTTTTCCAACTGGTGGTCAGGACAGAGTATCGCCTCTGGAATCTTCCCTATACAAACCTCGTCCAAACTGAATACACGAAATTAAAGACAGAGTCCCAGAGAATATTTCCTCATACTAGGAATGTTCAATTTCAGTTTGTTGTAGAACAAAGTTGTCGATTTTCCGTTTGCCAACTGGAGGTCAGGACAGAATATCGCCACTGGAATCTTCCCTATACAAACCTCGTCCAAACTGAATACATGGAAATAAAGATAGAGTCCCAGAGGACATTTCCTCTTAAAAGGAAAGTTCAATTTCAGTTTTTTGTAAAACAAAGTTGTCGATTTTCCGTTTTCCAACTGGTGGTCAGGACAGAAAATTGGCTGTGGAATCTTTCCTATACAAACCTCGTCCAAACTGAATACATGGAATTAAAGATAGAGTCCCGGAGAACATTTCCTCATACTAGGAATGTTCAATTTCAGTTTTTTGTAGAACAAAGTTGTCGATTTTCCGTTTTCCAACTGGAGGTTAGGACAGAAAATTGGCTGTGGAATCTTCCCTTCAGTTTTTTGTAAAACAAAGTTGTCGATTTTCCGTTTTCCAACTGGTGGTCAGGACGGAGAACTGCCTCTGGAATCTTCCCTATACAAACCTCGTCCAAACTGAATACATGGAATTAAAGATAGAGTCCCAGAGAATATTTATTCATACTAGGAATGTTCAATTTCAGTTTTTTGTAGAACAAAGTTGTCGATTTTCCGTTTTCCAACTGGTGGTCAGAACAGAAAATTAGCTGTGGAATCTTTCCTATACAAACCTCGTCCAAACTGAATACATGGAATTAAAGATAGAGTCCCAGAGAACATTTCCTCATACTAGGAATGTTCAATTTCAGTTTTTTGTAGAACAAAGTTTTCGATTTTCCATTTTCCAACTGGTGGTCAGGACAGAGAATCGCCTCTGGAATCTTCCCTATACAAACCTCGTCCAAACTGAATACATGGAATTAAAGATAGAGTCCCAGAGAACATTTCCTTATACCAGGAATGTTCAATTTCAGTTTTTTGTAGAACAAAGTCGATTTTCCGTTTTCCAACTGGAGGTCAGGACAGAGTATCGCCTCTGGAATCTTCCCTTTACAAACCTCGTCCAAACTGAATACATGGAATTAAAGACAGAGACCCAGAGAACATTTCCTCATACTAGGAATGTTCAATTTCAGTTTTTTGTAGAACAAAGTTGCCGATTTTCCGTTTTCCAACTGGTGCTCAAGACAGAAAATTGGCTGTGGAATCTTCCCTATACAAACCTCGTCCAAACTGAATACATGGAATTAAAGACAGAGTTCCAGAGAACATTTCCTCATACTAGGAATCTTCAATTTCAGTTTTTTGTAGAACAAAGTTGTCGATTTTCCGTTTTCCAACTGGAGGTCAGGACAGAATATCGCCGCTGGAATCTTCCCTATACAAACCTCGTCCAAACTGAGTACATGGAATTAAAGACAGAGACCCAGAAAACATTTCCTCGTACTAGGAATGTTCAATTTCAGATTTTTGTAGAACAAAATTGTCGATTTTCCGTTTTCCAACTGGAGGTCAGGACAGAGTATCGCCTCTGGAATCTTCCCTATACAAACCTCGTCCAAACTGAATACATGGAATTAAAGACAGAGTCCCAGAGAACATTTCCTCATACCAGGAATGTTCAATTTCAGTTTTTTTTTTTGTAGAACAAAGTTGTCGATTTTCTGTTTTCCAACTGGTGGTCAGGACAGAGAATCGCCTCTGGAATCTTCCCTATACAAACCTCGTCCAAACTGAATACATGGAATTAAAGATAGAGTCCCAGAGAACATTTCCTCATACTAGGAATGTTCAATTTCAGATTTTTGTAGAACAAAATTGTCGATTTTCCGTTTTCCAACTGGAGGTCAGGACAGAGTATCGCCTCTGGAATCTTCCCTATACAAACCTCGTCCAAACTGAATACATGGAATTAAAGACAGAGTCCCAGAGAACATTTCCTCATACCAGGAATGTTCAATTTCAGTTTTTTTTTTTGTAGAACAAAGTTGTCGATTTTCTGTTTTCCAACTGGTGGTCAGGACAGAGAATCGCCTCTGGAATCTTCACTATACAAACCTCGTCCAAACTGAATACATGGAATTAAAGACAGAGACCCAGAGGACATTTCCTCTTAAAAGGAAAGTTCAATTTCAGTTTTTTGTAAAACAAAGTTGTCGATTTTCCGTTTTCCAACTGGTGGTCAGAACAGAAAAGTGGCTGTGGAATATTTCCTATACAAACCTCGTCCAAACTGAATACATGGAATTAAAGATAGAGTCCCAGAGACCATTCCCTCATACTAGGTCGGATAATATTTAGGGGTCGGAATGAGCAAAAAAGTTATTTGGAGAAAAAGTCTACATTTTATTCCAAAGCAAATATCTCAGCGTCTATAAGGGGTATATAAAAAGCAAACCTTGGCAATGAAAGTAGAAAATATCACCTTTGAAACGATGTAACGTAGCTTGTCATAGGTGGTCACACAACGAAGATATCGCAATGGTCGCTAATAGAACCCAACTTTTCATTTTTGCGATTTTAATACCAATGACGAATATCACAGCTTTGGTTCGGGACTTTTCAAAAGCAAAGCATGACTATGAAAGTAGAAGTTCGCATCTTTACAATGATGCAAACTAGGTCGGCGTAGGTGACCAAATAACGGAGATATTGCAATAGTCGGTAATAAATCCCATTTTTCCCCCCATTTTTCCCATTTTTTGGAAATCACGCTACAGGTCGCAATTTTGATCGGATCGTCACGAAATTTTGGGTGTTGATGGGGGTCCCGTAGGGGAAGAAGCCTATTGATTTTGGTGATGGTCGGATAATATTTAGGGGTCGGAATGAGCAAAAAAGTTATTTGGAGGAAAAGTCTACATTTTATTCCAAAGCAAATATCTCAGCGTCTATAAGGGGTATATAAAAAGCAAACCTTGGCAATGAAAGTAGAAAATATCACCTTTGAAACGATGTAACGTAGGTTGTCATAGGTGGTCACACAACGAAGATATCGCAATGGTCGCTAATAGAACCCAACTTTTCATTTTTGCGATTTTAATACCAATGACAAATATCACAGCTTTGGTTGGGGACCTTCTAAAAGCAAAACCTGACTATGAAAGTAGAAAATCCCATCTTTACAATGATGCAAAGTAGGTTTGCGTAGGTGGCCAAATAACGGATATATCGCAATAGTCGGTAATACATCCCATTTTTCCATTTTCTTTTTTTTTTTTTGTAATCACGCTACAGCTCGCAATTTTGATCGGATCGTCACGAAATTTTGGTGGTTATTGGGGGCCCTACAGAGGAAGAAGTTTGGTGATGGTCGGATAATATTCAGGGGTCGGAATGGGCAAACAAGTTATTTGGAGAAAAAGTCAACGTTTTATTTCAAAGCGAATATCTCCGATTCTATAAAGGGTATATCAAAAACAAAACCTGCTAACGAAAGTAGAAATATCACATTTGCAACGATGTAACGTATGTTGTCGTAGGTGGTCAAATAACGAAGATATCTCAATAGCCGCTAATAGAACACAACTTTTCATTTTTGCGATTTTAATAATATGACGAATATCACAGCTTTGGTTGAGGACCTTCCAAAAGCAAAGTCTGACTATGAAAGTAGAAAATCCCACCTTTGCAATGATGTAAAGCAGGTTGTTAATACATACCATTTTTTAATTGTTTTGTAATCACGCTACACGTCGCAATTTTGATTGGATCGTCACGAAGTTTTGGGTGTTAATGGGGGTCCCACAGAGGAAAAAACCTATTGATTTTGGTAATGATCGGATATTATTCAGGGTTGGGAATTTGAAAAAAAAAACTTATTTGGAGAAAATGCCAACGTTTTATTTCAAAGCGAATATCTCTCTTCTGTAAGAGGCAAGAAACAAGGATGTGAAGTAGGTTGTCATAGGTGGTCAAACAAGAGATATCGCAATAGTCGGTAATGCATCCCTTTTTCCATTTTTTGTGCAATCACAATACAGGACGGAATTTTGATCGGATCCTCGAGAAATTTTTGGGGTTGATGGGGGTCTCACAGAAAAAGAAGCCTATTGAGGGTTGGCGTACATCCCACTTTTCAATTTTTTATTTAAGTTGTACTGACGATGTACTTAAATGCGTTTCAACAAAATTGACCCGACTATAGCCTTGGTTCACTTGTTTGTAGAACAAAGTTATAGATTTTCCGTTTTTCAAATGGTGGTCAGGACAGAAAATTGGCTGTGGAATCTTTCCTATACAAACCTCGTCCAAACTGAATACATGGAATTAAAGATAGATTCCCAGAGAACATTTCCTCATACTAAGAATGTTCAATTTCAGTTTTTTGTAGAACAAAGTTGTTGATTTTCCATTTTCCAACTGGTGGTCAGGACAGAAAATTGGCTTTGGAATCTTCCCTATACAAACCTCGTCCAAACTGAATGCATGGAATTAAAGATAGAGTCCCAGCGAACATTTCCTCATACTAGGAATGTTCAATTTCAGTTTTTTGTAGAACAAAGTAGTCGATTTTCCGTTTTCCAACTGGAGGTCAGGACAGAGTATCGCCTCTGGATTCTTCCCTTTACAAACCACGTCCAAACTGAATACATGGAATTAAAGACAGAGACCCAGAGACCATTCCCTCATACTAGGAATGTTCAATTTCAGTTTTTTGTAGAACAAAGTTGCCGATTTTCCGTTTTCCAACTGGTGGTCAGGACAGAAAATTGGCTATGGAATCTTCCCTATACAAACCTCGTCCAAACTGAATACATGGAATTAAAGACAGAGTCCCAGAGAACATTTCCTCATACTAGGAAAGTTCAATTTAAGTTTTTTGTAGAACAAAGTTGTCGATTTTCCGTTTTCCAACTGGAGGTCAGGACAGAGTATCGCCTCTGGAATCTTCCCTATACAAACCTCGTCCAAACTGAATACATGGAATTAAAGACAGAGTCCCAGAGAACATTTCCTCATACTAGGAATGTTTAATTTCAGTTTTTTGTAGAACAAAGTTGTCGATTTTCCGTTTTCCAACTGGAGGTCAGGACAGAATATCGCCTCTGGAATCTTCCCTATACAAACCTCGTCCAAACTGAATACATGGACATAAAGATAGAGTCCCAGAGAATATTTCTTCCCTATAGAAACCTCGTCCAAACTGAATACATGGAAATAAAGATAGAGTCCCAGAGAATATTTCCTCATACTAGGAAAGTTCGATTTCAGTTTTTTGTAGAACAAAGTTGTCGATTTTCCGTTTTCCAACTGGAGGTCAGGACAGAAAATTGGCTGTGGAATCTTCCCTATACAAACCTCGTCCAAAATCAATACACGGAAATAAAGATAGAGTCCCAGAGAACATTTCCTCATACTAGAAATGTTCAATTTCAGTTTTTTGTAGAACAAAGTTGTCGATTTTCCGTTTTCCAACTGGTGGTCAGGACAGAGAATCAATTGCCTCTGGAATCTTCCCTATACAAACCTCGTCCAAACTGAATACATGGAATTAAAGATAGAGTCCCAGTGAACATTTCCTCATACTAGAAATGTTCAATTTCAGTTTTTTGTAGAACAAAGTTGTCGATTTTCCGTTTTCCAACTGATGGTCAGGACAGAAAATTGGCTGTGGAATATTTCCTATACAAACCTCGTCCAAACTGAATACATGGAATTAAAGATAGAGTCCCAGCGAACATTTCCTCATAGCAGGAATGTTCAATTTCAGTTTTTTGTAGAACAAAGTAGTCGATTTTCCGTTTTCCAACTGGAGGTCAGGACAGAGTATCGCCTCTGGATTCTTCCCTTTACAAACCTCGTCCAAACTGAATACATGGAATTAAAGACAGAGACCCAGAGACCATTCCCTCATACTAGGAATGTTCAATTTCAGTTTTTTGTAGAACAAAGTAGTCGATTTTCCGTTTTCCAACTGGAGGTCAGGACAGAGTATCGCCTCTGGATTCTTCCCTTTACAAACCTCGTCCAAACTGAATACATGGAATTAAAGACAGAGACCCAGAGACCATTCCCTCATACTAGGAATGTTCAATTTCAGTATTTTGTAGAACAAATTTGCCGATTTTCCGTTTCCAACTGGTGGTCAGGAGAGAAAATTGGCTGTGGAATCTTCCCTATACAAACCTCGTCCAAACTGAATACATGGAATTAAAGACAGGGTTCGAGAGAACATTTCCTCATACTAGGAATGTTCAATTTAAGTTTTTTGTAGAACAAAGTTGTCGATTTTCCGTTTTCCAACTGGAGGTCAGGACAGAGTATCGCCTCTGGAATCTTCCCTATACAAACCTCGTCCAAACTGAATACATGGAATTAAAGACAGAGTCCCAGAGAACATTTCCTCATACTAGGAATGTTCAATTTCAGTTTTTTGTAAAACAAAGTTGTCGATTTTCCGTTTTCCAACTGGAGGTCAGGACAGAAAATTGGCTGTGGAATCTTTCCTATACAAACCTCGTACAAACTGAATACATGGAATTAAAGATAGAGTCCCGGAGAACATTTCCTCATACTAGGAATGCTCAGTCCAAACTGAATACATGGAATTAAGAACAGAGTCCCAGAGGACATTTCCTCATACTAGGAAAGTTCAATCTAAGTTTTTTGTAGAACAAAGTTGTCGATTTTCCGTTTTCCAACTGGAGGTCGGGACAGAGTATCGCCTCTGGAATCTTCCCTATACAAACCTCGTCAAAACTGAGTACATGGAATTAAAGATAGAGTCCCAGTGAACATTTCCTCGTACTAGGAATGTTCAATTTCAGTTTTTTGTAGAACAAAGTTGTCGATTTTCCGTTTTCCAACTGATGGTCAGGACAGAAAATTGGCTGTGGAATATTTCCTATACAAACCTCGTCCAAACTGAATACATGGAATTAAAGATAGAGTCCCAGCGAACATTTCCTCATAGCAGGAATGTTCAATTTCAGTTTTTTGTAGAACAAAGTAGTCGATTTTCCGTTTTCCAACTGGAGGTCAGGACAGAATATCGCCTCTGGATTCTTCCCTTTACAAACCTCGTCCAAACTGAATACATGGAATTAAAGACAGAGACCCAGAGACCATTCCCTCATACTAGGAATGTTCAATTTCAGTTTTTTGTAGAACAAAGTAGTCGATTTTCCGTTTTCCAACTGGAGGTCAGGACAGAGTATCGCCTCTGGATTCTTCCCTTTACAAACCTCGTCCAAACTGAATACATGGAATTAAAGACAGAGACCCAGAGACCATTCCCTCATACTAGGAATGTTCAATTTCAGTTTTTTGTAGAACAAATTTGCCGATTTTCCGTTTTCCAACTGGTGGTCAGGAGAGAAAATTGGCTGTGGAATCTTCCCTATACAAACCTCGTCCAAACTGAATACATGGAATTAAAGACAGGGTTCGAGAGAACATTTCCTCATACTAGGAATGTTCAATTTAAGTTTTTTGTAGAACAAAGTTGTCGATTTTCCGTTTTCCAACTGGAGGTCAGGACAGAGTATCGCCTCTGGAATCTTCCCTATACAAACCTCGTCCAAACTGAATACATGGAATTAAAGACAGAGTCCCAGAGAACATTTCCTCATACTAGGAATGTTCAATTTCAGTTTTTTGTAAAACAAAGTTGTCGATTTTCCGTTTTCCAACTGGAGGTCAGGACAGAAAATTGGCTGTGGAATCTTTCCTATACAAACCTCGTACAAACTGAATACATGGAATTAAAGATAGAGTCCCGGAGAACATTTCCTCATACTAGGAATGCTCAGTCCAAACTGAATACATGGAATTAAGGACAGAGTCCCAGAGGACATTTCCTCATACTAGGAAAGTTCAATCTAAGTTTTTTATAGAACAAAGTTGTCGATTTTCCGTTTTCCAACTGGAGGTCGGGACAGAGTATCGCCTCTGGAATCTTCCCTATACAAACCTCGTCAAAACTGAGTACATGGAATTAAAGACAGAGACGCAGAGAACATTTCCTCATACTAGGAATGTTCAATTGCTGTTTTTTGTAGAACAAAGTTGTCGATTTTCCGTTTTCCAACTGGAGGTCAGGACAGAAAATTGGCTGTGGAATCTTTCCTATACAAACCTCGTCCAAACTGAATACATGGAATTAAAGATAGAGTCCCAAAGAATATTTCCTCATACTAGGAATGTTCAATTTCAGTTTTTTGTAGAACAAAGTTGTCGATTTTCCATTTTCCAAATGGTGGTCAGGACAGAAAATTGGCTTTGGAATCTTCCCTATACAAACCTCGTCCAAACTGAATGCATGGAATTAAAAATAGAGTCTTAGCGAACATTTCCTCATACCAGAAATGTTCAATTTCAGTTTTTTGTAAAACAAAGTAGTCGATTTTCCGTTTTCCAACTGGAGGTCAGGACAGAGTATCGCCTCTGGAATCTTCCCTATACAAACCTCGTCCAAACTGAATATATGGAATTAAAGACAGAGTCCCAGAGAACATTTCCTCATACTAGGAATGTTTAATTTCAGTTTTTTTTAGAACAAAGTTGTCGATTTTCCGTTTTCCAACTGGAGGTCAGGACAGAATATCGCCTCTGGAATCTTCCCTATACAAACCTCGTCCAAACTGAATACATGGACATAAAGATAGAGTCCCAGAGAATATTTCTCCGTACCAGGAATGTTCAATTTCAGTTTTGTGTAGAACAAAGTTGTCGAATTTCCGTTTTCCAACTGGAGGTCAGGACAGAGTGTCGCCTCTGGACTCTTCCCTATACAAACCTCGTCCAAACTGAATACATGGAATTAAAGTTAGAGTCCCAGAGAATATTTCCTCATACTAGGAATGTTCAATTTCAGTTTTTTGTAGAACAAAGTTGTCGATTTTCCGTTTTCCAACTGGAGGTCAGGACAGAGTATCGCCTCTGGAATCTTCCCTATACAAACCTCGTCCAAACTGAATACATGGAATTAAAGACAGAGTCCCAGAGAATATTTTCTCATACTAGGAATGTTCAATTTCAGTTTTTTGTAGAACAAAGTTGTCGATTTTCCGTTTTCCAACTGGAGCTCAGGACAGAATATCGCCTCTGGAATCTTCCCTATACAAGCCTCGTCCAAACTGAATGCATGGAATTAAAGACAGAGTCCCAGAGAACATTTCCTTATACTAGGAATGTTCAATTTCAGAGTCCCAGCGAACATTTCCTCATAGCAGGAATGTTCAATTTCAGTTTTTTGTAGAACAAAGTAGTCGATTTTCCGTTTTCCAACTGGAGGTCAGGACAGAGTATCGCCTCTGGATTCTTCCCTTTACAAACCTCGTCCAAACTGAATACATGGAATTAAAGACAGAGACCCAGAGACCATTCCCTCATACTAGGAATGTTCAATTTCAGTTTTTTGTAGAACAAAGTAGTCGATTTTCCGTTTTCCAACTGGAGGTCAGGACAGAGTATCGCCTCTGGATTCTTCCCTTTACAAACCTCGTCCAAACTGAATACATGGAATTAAAGACAGGGTTCGAGAGAACATTTCCTCATACTAGGAATGTTCAATTTAAGTTTTTTGTAGAACAAAGTTGTCGATTTTCCGTTTTCCAACTGGAGGTCAGGACAGAGTATCGCCTCTGGAATCTTCCCTATACAAACCTCGTCCAAACTGAATACATGGAATTAAAGACAGAGTCCCAGAGAACATTTCCTCATACTAGGAATGTTCAATTTCAGTTTTTTGTAAAACAAAGTTGTCGATTTTCCGTTTTCCAACTGGAGGTCAGGACAGAAAATTGGCTGTGGAATCTTTCCTATACAAACCTCGTACAAACTGAATACATGGAATTAAAGATAGAGTCCCGGAGAACATTTCCTCATACTAGGAATGCTCAGTCCAAACTGAATACATGGAATTAAGGACAGAGTCCCAGAGGACATTTCCTCATACTAGGAAAGTTCAATCTAAGTTTTTTATAGAACAAAGTTGTCGATTTTCCGTTTTCCAACTGGAGGTCGGGACAGAGTATCGCCTCTGGAATCTTCCCTATACAAACCTCGTCAAAACTGAGTACATGGAATTAAAGACAGAGACGCAGAGAACATTTCCTCATACTAGGAATGTTCAATTGCTGTTTTTTGTAGAACAAAGTTGTCGATTTTCCGTTTTCCAACTGGAGGTCAGGACAGAAAATTGGCTGTGGAATCTTTCCTATACAAACCTCGTCCAAACTGAATACATGGAATTAAAGATAGAGTCCCAAAGAATATTTCCTCATACTAGGAATGTTCAATTTCAGTTTTTTGTAGAACAAAGTTGTCGATTTTCCATTTTCCAAATGGTGGTCAGGACAGAAAATTGGCTTTGGAATCTTCCCTATACAAACCTCGTCCAAACTGAATGCATGGAATTAAAAATAGAGTCTTAGCGAACATTTCCTCATACCAGAAATGTTCAATTTCAGTTTTTTGTAAAACAAAGTAGTCGATTTTCCGTTTTCCAACTGGAGGTCAGGACAGAGTATCGCCTCTGGAATCTTCCCTATACAAACCTCGTCCAAACTGAATATATGGAATTAAAGACAGAGTCCCAGAGAACATTTCCTCATACTAGGAATGTTTAATTTCAGTTTTTTTTAGAACAAAGTTGTCGATTTTCCGTTTTCCAACTGGAGGTCAGGACAGAATATCGCCTCTGGAATCTTCCCTATACAAACCTCGTCCAAACTGAATACATGGACATAAAGATAGAGTCCCAGAGAATATTTCTCCGTACCAGGAATGTTCAATTTCAGTTTTGTGTAGAACAAAGTTGTCGAATTTCCGTTTTCCAACTGGAGGTCAGGACAGAGTGTCGCCTCTGGACTCTTCCCTATACAAACCTCGTCCAAACTGAATACATGGAATTAAAGTTAGAGTCCCAGAGAATATTTCCTCATACTAGGAATGTTCAATTTCAGTTTTTTGTAGAACAAAGTTGTCGATTTTCCGTTTTCCAACTGGAGGTCAGGACAGAGTATCGCCTCTGGAATCTTCCCTATACAAACCTCGTCCAAACTGAATACATGGAATTAAAGACAGAGTCCCAGAGAATATTTTCTCATACTAGGAATGTTCAATTTCAGTTTTTTGTAGAACAAAGTTGTCGATTTTCCGTTTTCCAACTGGAGCTCAGGACAGAATATCGCCTCTGGAATCTTCCCTATACAAGCCTCGTCCAAACTGAATGCATGGAATTAAAGACAGAGTCCCAGAGAACATTTCCTTATACTAGGAATGTTCAATTTCAGAGTCCCAGCGAACATTTCCTCATAGCAGGAATGTTCAATTTCAGTTTTTTGTAGAACAAAGTAGTCGATTTTCCGTTTTCCAACTGGAGGTCAGGACAGAGTATCGCCTCTGGATTCTTCCCTTTACAAACCTCGTCCAAACTGAATACATGGAATTAAAGACAGAGACCCAGAGACCATTCCCTCATACTAGGAATGTTCAATTTCAGTTTTTTGTAGAACAAAGTAGTCGATTTTCCGTTTTCCAACTGGAGGTCAGGACAGAGTATCGCCTCTGGATTCTTCCCTTTACAAACCTCGTCCAAACTGAATACATGGAATTAAAGACAGAGACCCAGAGACCATTCCCTCATACTAGGAATGTTCAATTTCAGTTTTTTGTAGAACAAATTTGCCGATTTTCCGTTTTCCAACTGGTGGTCAGGAGAGAAAATTGGCTGTGGAATCTTCCCTATACAAACCTCGTCCAAACTGAATACATGGAATTAAAGACAGGGTTCGAGAGAACATTTCCTCATACTAGGAATGTTCAATTTAAGTTTTTTGTAGAACAAAGTTGTCGATTTTCCGTTTTCCAACTGGAGGTCAGGACAGAGTATCGCCTCTGGAATCTTCCCTATACAAACCTCGTCCAAACTGAATACATGGAATTAAGGACAGAGTCCCAGAGGACATTTCCTCATACTAGGAAAGTTCAATCTAAGTTTTTTGTAGAACAAAGTTGTCGATTTTCCGTTTTCCAACTGGAGGTCGGGACAGAGTATCGCCTCTGGAATCTTCCCTATACAAACCTCGTCAAAACTGAGTACATGGAATTAAAGACAGAGACGCAGAGAACATTTCCTCATACTAGGAATGTTCAATTGCTGTTTTTTGTAGAACAAAGTTGTCGATTTTCCGTTTTCCAACTGGAGGTCAGGACAGAAAATTGGCTGTGGAATCTTTCCTATACAAACCTCGTCCAAACTGAATACATGGAATTAAAGATAGAGTCCCAAAGAATATTTCCTCATACTAGGAATGTTCAATTTCAGTTTTTTGTAGAACAAAGTTGTCGATTTTCCATTTTCCAACTGGTGGTCAGGACAGAAAATTGGCTTTGGAATCTTCCCTATACAAACCTCGTCCAAACTGAATGCATGGAATTAAAAATAGAGTCTTAGCGAACATTTCCTCATACCAGAAATGTTCAATTTCAGTTTTTTGTAAAACAAAGTAGTCGATTTTCCGTTTTCCAACTGGAGGTCAGGACAGAGTATCGCCTCTGGAATCTTCCCTATACAAACCTCGTCCAAACTGAATATATGGAATTAAAGACAGAGTCCCAGAGAACATTTCCTCATACTAGGAATGTTTAATTTCAGTTTTTTTTAGAACAAAGTTGTCGATTTTCCGTTTTCCAACTGGAGGTCAGGACAGAATATCGCCTCTGGAATCTTCCCTATACAAACCTCGTCCAAACTGAATACATGGACATAAAGATAGAGTCCCAGAGAATATTTCTCCGTACCAGGAATATTCAATTTCAGTTTTGTGTAGAACAAAGTTGTCGAATTTCCGTTTTCCAACTGGAGGTCAGGACAGAGTGTCGCCTCTGGACTCTTCCCTATACAAACCTCGTCCAAACTGAATACATGGAATTAAAGTTAGAGTCCCAGAGAATATTTCCTCATACTAGGAATGTTCAATTTCAGTTTTTTTGTAGAACAAAGTTGTCGATTTTCCGTTTTCCAACTGGAGGTCAGGACAGAGTATCGCCTCTGGAATCTTCCCTATACAAACCTCGTCCAAACTGAATACATGGAATTAAAGACAGAGTCCCAGAGAATATTTTCTCATACTAGGAATGTTCAATTTCAGTTTTTTGTAGAACAAAGTTGTCGATTTTCCGTTTTCCAACTGGAGCTCAGGACAGAATATCGCCTCTGGAATCTTCCCTATACAAGCCTCGTCCAAACTGAATGCATGGAATTAAAGACAGAGTCCCAGAGAACATTTCCTTATACTAGGAATGTTCAATTTCAGTTTTTTGTAGAACAAAGTTGTCGATTTTCCGTTTTCCAACTGGAGGTCAGGACAGAATATCGCCTCTGGAATCTTCCCTATACAAACCTCGTCCAAACTGAATACATGGACATAAAGATAGAGTCCCAGAGAACATTTCTCCATACCAGGAATGTTCAATTTCAGTTTTGTGTAGAACAAAGTTGTCGAATTTCCGTTTTCCAACTGGTGGTCAGGACAGAGTGTCGCCTCTGGAATCTTCCCTATGCAAACCTCGTCCAAACTGAATACATGGAATTAAAGACAGAGACCCAGAGACCATTCCCTCATACTAGGAATGTTCAATTTCAGTTTTTTGTAGAACAAATTTGCCGATTTTCCGTTTTCCAACTGGTGGTCAGGAGAGAAAATTGGCTGTGGAATCTTCCCTATACAAACCTCGTCCAAACTGAATACATGGAATTAAAGACAGGGTTCGAGAGAACATTTCCTCATACTAGGAATGTTCAATTTAAGTTTTTTGTAGAACAAAGTTGTCGATTTTCCGTTTTCCAACTGGAGGTCAGGACAGAGTATCGCCTCTGGAATCTTCCCTATACAAACCTCGTCCAAACTGAATACATGGAATTAAGGACAGAGTCCCAGAGGACATTTCCTCATACTAGGAAAGTTCAATCTAAGTTTTTTGTAGAACAAAGTTGTCGATTTTCCGTTTTCCAACTGGAGGTCGGGACAGAGTATCGCCTCTGGAATCTTCCCTATACAAACCTCGTCAAAACTGAGTACATGGAATTAAAGACAGAGACGCAGAGAACATTTCCTCATACTAGGAATGTTCAATTGCTGTTTTTTGTAGAACAAAGTTGTCGATTTTCCGTTTTCCAACTGGAGGTCAGGACAGAAAATTGGCTGTGGAATCTTTCCTATACAAACCTCGTCCAAACTGAATACATGGAATTAAAGATAGAGTCCCAAAGAATATTTCCTCATACTAGGAATGTTCAATTTCAGTTTTTTGTAGAACAAAGTTGTCGATTTTCCATTTTCCAACTGGTGGTCAGGACAGAAAATTGGCTTTGGAATCTTCCCTATACAAACCTCGTCCAAACTGAATGCATGGAATTAAAAATAGAGTCTTAGCGAACATTTCCTCATACCAGAAATGTTCAATTTCAGTTTTTTGTAAAACAAAGTAGTCGATTTTCCGTTTTCCAACTGGAGGTCAGGACAGAGTATCGCCTCTGGAATCTTCCCTATACAAACCTCGTCCAAACTGAATATATGGAATTAAAGACAGAGTCCCAGAGAACATTTCCTCATACTAGGAATGTTTAATTTCAGTTTTTTTTAGAACAAAGTTGTCGATTTTCCGTTTTCCAACTGGAGGTCAGGACAGAATATCGCCTCTGGAATCTTCCCTATACAAACCTCGTCCAAACTGAATACATGGACATAAAGATAGAGTCCCAGAGAATATTTCTCCGTACCAGGAATATTCAATTTCAGTTTTGTGTAGAACAAAGTTGTCGAATTTCCGTTTTCCAACTGGAGGTCAGGACAGAGTGTCGCCTCTGGACTCTTCCCTATACAAACCTCGTCCAAACTGAATACATGGAATTAAAGTTAGAGTCCCAGAGAATATTTCCTCATACTAGGAATGTTCAATTTCAGTTTTTTTGTAGAACAAAGTTGTCGATTTTCCGTTTTCCAACTGGAGGTCAGGACAGAGTATCGCCTCTGGAATCTTCCCTATACAAACCTCGCCCAAACTGAATACATGGAATTAAAGACAGAGTCCCAGAGAATATTTTCTCATACTAGGAATGTTCAATTTCAGTTTTTTGTAGAACAAAGTTGTCGATTTTCCGTTTTCCAACTGGAGCTCAGGACAGAATATCGCCTCTGGAATCTTCCCTATACAAGCCTCGTCCAAACTGAATGCATGGAATTAAAGACAGAGTCCCAGAGAACATTTCCTTATACTAGGAATGTTCAATTTCAGTTTTTTGTAGAACAAAGTTGTCGATTTTCCGTTTTCCAACTGGAGGTCAGGACAGAATATCGCCTCTGGAATCTTCCCTATACAAACCTCGTCCAAACTGAATACATGGACATAAAGATAGAGTCCCAGAGAACATTTCTCCATACCAGGAATGTTCAATTTCAGTTTTGTGTAGAACAAAGTTGTCGAATTTCCGTTTTCCAACTGGTGGTCAGGACAGAGTGTCGCCTCTGGAATCTTCCCTATGCAAACCTCGTCCAAACTGAATACATGGAATTAAAGATAGAGTCCCAGAGAACATTTCCTCATACTAGGAAAGTTCAATTTCAGTTTTTTGTAGAACACACTTTTCGATTTTCCGTTTTCCAACTGGAGGTCAGGACAGAGTATCGCCTCTGGAATCTTCCCTATACAAACCTCGTCCAAACTGAATACATGGAATTAAAGATAGAGTCCCAGAGAATATTTCCTCATACTAGGAAGTTCAATTTCAGATTTTTGTAGAACAAAGTTGTCGATTTTCCGTTTTCCAACTGGAGGTCAGGACAGAAAATTGGCTGTGGAATCTTCCCTATACAAACCTCGTCCAAAATCAATACACGGAAATAAAGATAGAGTCCCAGAGAACATTTCCTCATACTAGGAATGTTCAATTTCAGTTTTTTGTAGAACAAAGTTGTCGATTTTCCGTTTTCCAACTGGTGGTCAGGACAGAGAATCAATTGCCTCTGGAATCTTCCCTATACAAACCTCGTCCAAACTGAATACATGGAATTAAAGATAGAGTCCCAGTGAACATTTGCTCATACTAGGAATGTTTAATTTCAGTTTTTTGTAGAACAAAGTTGTCGATTTTCCGTTTTCCAACTGATGGTCAGGACAGAAAATTGGCTGTGGAATATTTCCTATACAAACCTCGTCCAAACTGAATACATGGAATTAAAGATAGAGTCCCAGAGAACATTTCTCTATACTAGGAATGTTCAATTTCAGTTTTTTGTAGAACAAAGTCGATTTTCCATTTTCCAACTGGTGGTCAGGACAGAAAATTGGCTTTGGAATCTTCCCTATACAACCTCGCCCAAACTGAATACATGGAATTAAATACAGAGTCCCAGAGAACATTTCCTCATACTAGGAATGTTCAATTTCAGTTTTTTGTAGAACAAAGTTGTCGATTTTCCGTTTTCCAACTGGAGGTCAGGACAGAATATCGCCTCTGGAATCTTCCCTATACAAACCTCGTCCAAACTGAATACATGGAATTAAAGATAGAGTCCCAGAGAACATTTCCTTATACCAGGAATGTTCAATTTCAGTTTTTTATAGAACAAAGTTGTCGATTTTCCGTTTTCAAACTGGAGGTCAGGACAAAGTATCGCCTCTGGAATCTTCCCTATACAAACCTCGTCCAAACTGAATACATGGAATTAAAGACAGAGTCCCAGAGAACATTTCCTTATACTAGGAATGTTCAATTTCAGTTTTTTGTAGAGCACATGGAATTAAAGACAGAGACCCCGAGAACATTTCCTCATACTAGGAATGTTCAATTTCTGTTTTTTGTAGAACAAAGTTGTCGATTTTCCGTTTTCCAACTGATGGTCAGGACAGAAAATTGGCTGTGGAATATTTCCAATATAAACCTCGTCCAAACTGAATACATGGAATTAAAGTTAGAGTCCCAGAGAACATTTCTCCATACTAGGAATGTTCAATTTAAGTTTTTTGTAGAACAAAGTCGATTTTCCAATTTCCAACTGGTGGTCAGGACAGAAAATTGGCTTTGGAATCTTCCCTATACAAACCTCGTCCAAACTGAATACATGGAATTAAAGACAGGGTCCGAGAGAACATTTCCTCATACTAGGAATGTTCAATTTAAGTTTTTTGTAGAACAAAGTTGTCGATTTTCCGTTTTCCAACTGGAGGTCAGGACAGAGTATCGCCTCTGGAATCTTCCCTATACAAACCTCGTCCAAACTGAATACATGGAATTAAAGACAGGGTCCGAGAGAACATTTCCTCATACTAGGAATGTTCAATTTCAGTTTTTTGTAAAACAAAGTTGTCGATTTTCCGTTTTCCAACTGGAGGTCAGGACAGAAAATTGGCTGTGGAATCTTTCCTATACAAACCTCGTACAAACTGAATACATGGAATTAAAGATAGAGTCCCGGAGAACATTTCCTCATACTAGGAATGCTCAGTCCAACCTGAATACATGGAATTAAGGACAGAGTCCCAGAGGACATTTCCTCATACTAGGAAAGTTCAATCTAAGTTTTTTGTAGAACAAAGTTGTCGATTTTCCGTTTTCCAACTGGAGGTCGGGACAGAGTATCGCCTCTGGAATCTTCCCTATACAAACCTCGTCAAAACTGAGTACATGGAATTAAAGACAGAGACGCAGAGAACCTTTCCTCATACTAGGAATGTTCAATTGCTGTTTTTTGTAGAACAAAGTTGTCGATTTTCCGTTTTCCAACTGGAGGTCAGGACAGAAAATTGGCTGTGGAATCTTTCCTATACAAACCTCGTCCAAACTGAATACATGGAATTAAAGATAGAGTCCCAAAGAATATTTCCTCATACTAGGAATGTTCAATTTCAGTTTTTTGTAGAACAAAGTTGTCGATTTTCCATTTTCCAACTGGTGGTCAGGACAGAAAATTGGCTTTGGAATCTTCCCTATACAAACCTCGTCCAAACTGAATGCATGGAAATTAAAATAGAGTCTTAGCGAACATTTCCTCATACCAGAAATGTTCAATTTCAGTTTTTTGTAAAACAAAGTAGTCGATTTTCCGTTTTCCAACTGGAGGTCAGGACAGAGTATCGCCTCTGGAATCTTCCCTATACAAACCTCGTCCAAACTGAATATATGGAATTAAAGACAGAGTCCCAGAGAACATTTCCTCATACTAGGAATGTTTAATTTCAGTTTTTTTAGAACAAAGTTGTCGATTTTCCGTTTTCCAACTGGAGGTCAGGACAGAATATCGCCTCTGGAATCTTCCCTATACAAACCTCGTCCAAACTGAATACATGGACATAAAGATAGAGTCCCAGAGAATATTTCCTCATACTAGGAATGTTCAATTTCAGTTTTTTGTAGAACAAAGTTGTCGATTTTCCGTCTTCCAACTGGAGGTCAGGACAGAATATCGCCTCTGGAATCTTCCCTATACAAACCTCGTCCAAACTGAATACATGGAATTAAAGATAGAGTCCCAGAGAACATTTCCTCATACCAGGAATGTTTAATTTCAGTTTTTTTATAGAACAAAGTTGTCGATTTTCCGTTTTCAAACTGGAGGTCAGGACAAAGTATCGCCTCTGGAATCTTCCCTATACAAACCTCGTCCAAACTGAATACATGGAATTAAAGACAGAGTTCCAGAGAACATTTCCTTATTCTAGGAATGTTCAATTTCAGTTTTTTGTAGAGCACATGGAATTAAAGACAGAGACCCCGAGAACATTTCCTCATACTAGGAATGTTCAATTTCAGTTTTTTGTAGAACAAAGTTGTCGATTTTCCGTTTTCCAACTGATGGTCAGGACAGAAAATTGGCTGTGGAATATTTCCAATATAAACCTCGTCCAAACTGAATACATGGAATTAAAGTTAGAGTCCCAGAGAACATTTCTCCATACTAGGAATGTTCAATTTAAGTTTTTTGTAGAACAAAGTCGATTTTCCATTTTCCAACTGGTGGTCAGGACAGAAAATTGGCTTTGGAATCTTCCCTATACAAACCTCGTCCAAACTGAATACATGGAATTAAAGACAGGGTCCGAGAGAACATTTCCTCATACTAGGAATGTTCAATTTAAGTTTTTTGTAGAACAAAGTTGTCGATTTTCCGTTTTCCAACTGGAGGTCAGGACAGAGTATCGCCTCTGGAATCTTCCCTATACAAACCTCGTCCAAACTGAATACATGGAATTAAAGACAGAGTCCCAGAGAACATTTCCTCATACTAGGAATGTTCAATTTCAGTTTTTTGTAAAACAAAGTTGTCGATTTTCCGTTTTCCAACTGGAGGTCAGGACAGAAAATTGGCTGTGGAATCTTTCCTATACAAACCTCGTACAAACTGAATACATGGAATTAAAGATAGAGTCCCGGAGAACATTTCCTCATACTAGGAATGCTCAGTCCAACCTGAATACATGGAATTAGGACAGAGTCCCAGAGGACATTTCCTCATACTAGGAAAGTTCAATCTAAGTTTTTTGTAGAACAAAGTTGTCGATTTTCCGTTTTCCAACTGGAGGTCGGGACAGAGTATCGCCTCTGGAATCTTCCCTATACAAACCTCGTCAAAACTGAGTACATGGAATTAAAGACAGAGACGCAGAGAACATTTTCTCATACTAGGAATGTTCAATTTCAGTTTTTTGTAGAACAAAGTTGTCGATTTTCCGTTTTCCAACTGGAGGTCAGGACAGAGTATCGCCTCTGGAATCTTCCCTATACAAACCTCGTCCAAACTGAATACATGGAATTAAAGATAGAGTCCCAGAGAACATTTCTTCATACCAGGAATGTTCAATTTCAGTTTTTTGTAGAACAAAGTTGTCGATTTTCCGTTTTCCAACTGGAGCTCAGGACAGAATATCGCCTCTGGAATCTTCCCTATACAAGCCTCGTCCAAACTGAATGCATGGAATTAAAGACAGAGTCCCAGAGAACATTTCCTTATACTAGGAATGTTCAATTTCAGTTTTTTGTAGAACAAAGTTGTCGATTTTCCGTTTTCCAACTGGAGGTCATGACAGAATATCGCCTCTGGAATCTTCCCTATACAAACCTCGTCCAAACTGAATACATGGACATAAAGATAGAGTCCCAGAGAACATTTCTCCATACCAGGAATGTTCAATTTCAGTTTTGTGTAGAACAAAGTTGTCGAATTTCCGTTTTCCAACTGGTGGTCAGGACAGAGTGTCGCCTCTGGAATCTTCCCTATACAAACCTCGTCCAAACTGAATACATGGAATTAAAGATAGAGTCCCAGAGAACATTTCCTCATACTAGGAAAGTTCAATTTCAGTTTTTTGTAGAACACACTTTTCGATTTTCCGTTTTCCAACTGGAGGTCAGGACAGAGTATCGCCTCTGGAATCTTCCCTATACAAACCTCGTCCAAACTGAATACATGGAATTAAAGATAGAGTCCCAGAGAACATTTCCTCATATCATATCTTCCCTATACAAACCTCGTCAAAACTGAGTACATGGAATTAAAGACAGAGACGCAGAGAATATTTCCTCATACTAGGAAGTTCAATTTCAGTTTTTTGTAGAACAAAGTAGTCGATTTTCCGTTTTCCAACTGGAGGTCAGGACAGAGTATCGCCTCTGGAATCTTCCCTATACAAACCTCGTCCAAACTGAATATATGGAATTAAAGACAGAGTCCCAGAGAACATTTCCTCATACTAGGAATGTTTAATTTCAGTTTTTTTAGAACAAAGTTGTCGATTTTCCGTTTTCCAACTGGAGGTCAGGACAGAATATCGCCTCTGGAATCTTCCCTATACAAACCTCGTCCAAACTGAATACATGGACATAAAGATAGAGTCCCAGAGAATATTTCCTCATACTAGGAATGTTCAATTTCAGTTTTTTGTAGAACAAAGTTGTCGATTTTCCGTTTTCCAACTGGAGGTCAGGACAGAATATCGCCTCTGGAATCTTCCCTATACAAACCTCGTCCAAACTGAATACATGGAATTAAAGATAGAGTCCCAGAGAACATTTCCTCATACCAGGAATGTTCAATTTCAGTTTTTTTATAGAACAAAGTTGTCGATTTTCCGTTTTCAAACTGGAGGTCAGGACAAAGTATCGCCTCTGGAATCTTCCCTATACAAACCTCGTCCAAACTGAATACATGGAATTAAAGACAGAGTCCCAGAGAACATTTCCTTATTCTAGGAATGTTCAATTTCAGTTTTTTGTAGAGCACATGGAATTAAAGACAGAGACCCCGAGAACATTTCCTCATACTAGGAATGTTCAATTTCAGTTTTTTGTAGAACAAAGTTGTCGATTTTCCGTTTTCCAACTGATGGTCAGGACAGAAAATTGGCTGTGGAATATTTCCAATATAAACCTCGTCCAAACTGAATACATGGAATTAAAGTTAGAGTCCCAGAGAACATTTCTCCATACTAGGAATGTTCAATTTAAGTTTTTTGTAGAACAAAGTCGATTTTCCATTTTCCAACTGGTGGTCAGGACAGAAAATTGGCTTTGGAATCTTCCCTATACAAACCTCGTCCAAACTGAATACATGGAATTAAAGACAGGGTCCGAGAGAACATTTCCTCATACTAGGAATGTTCAATTTAAGTTTTTTGTAGAACAAAGTTGTCGATTTTCCGTTTTCCAACTGGAGGTCAGGACAGAGTATCGCCTCTGGAATCTTCCCTATACAAACCTCGTCCAAACTGAATACATGGAATTAAAGACAGAGTCCCAGAGAACATTTCCTCATACTAGGAATGTTCAATTTCAGTTTTTTGTAAAACAAAGTTGTCGATTTTCCGTTTTCCAACTGGAGGTCAGGACAGAAAATTGGCTGTGGAATCTTTCCTATACAAACCTCGTACAAACTGAATACATGGAATTAAAGATAGAGTCCCGGAGAACATTTCCTCATACTAGGAATGCTCAGTCCAACCTGAATACATGGAATTAGGACAGAGTCCCAGAGGACATTTCCTCATACTAGGAAAGTTCAATCTAAGTTTTTTGTAGAACAAAGTTGTCGATTTTCCGTTTTCCAACTGGAGGTCGGGACAGAGTATCGCCTCTGGAATCTTCCCTATACAAACCTCGTCAAAACTGAGTACATGGAATTAAAGACAGAGACGCAGAGAACATTTTCTCATACTAGGAATGTTCAATTTCAGTTTTTTGTAGAACAAAGTTGTCGATTTTCCGTTTTCCAACTGGAGGTCAGGACAGAGTATCGCCTCTGGAATCTTCCCTATACAAACCTCGTCCAAACTGAATACATGGAATTAAAGATAGAGTCCCAGAGAACATTTCTTCATACCAGGAATGTTCAATTTCAGTTTTTTGTAGAACAAAGTTGTCGATTTTCCGTTTTCCAACTGGAGCTCAGGACAGAATATCGCCTCTGGAATCTTCCCTATACAAGCCTCGTCCAAACTGAATGCATGGAATTAAAGACAGAGTCCCAGAGAACATTTCCTTATACTAGGAATGTTCAATTTCAGTTTTTTGTAGAACAAAGTTGTCGATTTTCCGTTTTCCAACTGGAGGTCAGGACAGAATATCGCCTCTGGAATCTTCCCTATACAAACCTCGTCCAAACTGAATACATGGACATAAAGATAGAGTCCCAGAGAACATTTCTCCATACCAGGAATGTTCAATTTCAGTTTTGTGTAGAACAAAGTTGTCGAATTTCCGTTTTCCAACTGGTGGTCAGGACAGAGTGTCGCCTCTGGAATCTTCCCTATACAAACCTCGTCCAAACTGAATACATGGAATTAAAGATAGAGTCCCAGAGAACATTTCCTCATACTAGGAAAGTTCAATTTCAGTTTTTTGTAGAACACACTTTTCGATTTTCCGTTTTCCAACTGGAGGTCAGGACAGAGTATCGCCTCTGGAATCTTCCCTATACAAACCTCGTCCAAACTGAATACATGGAATTAAAGATAGAGTCCCAGAGAACATTTCCTCATATCATATCTTCCCTATACAAACCTCGTCAAAACTGAGTACATGGAATTAAAGACAGAGACGCAGAGAATATTTCCTCATACTAGGAAGTTCAATTTCAGTTTTTTGTAGAACAAAGTAGTCGATTTTCCGTTTTCCAACTGGAGGTCAGGACAGAGTATCGCCTCTGGAATCTTCCCTATACAAACCTCGTCCAAACTGAATATATGGAATTAAAGACAAAGTCCCAGAGAACATTTCCTCATACTAGGAATGTTTAATTTCAGTTTTTTTAGAACAAAGTTGTCGATTTTCCGTTTTCCAACTGGAGGTCAGGACAGAATATCGCCTCTGGAATCTTCCCTATACAAACCTCGTCCAAACTGAATACATGGACATAAAGATAGAGTCCCAGAGAATATTTCCTCATACTAGGAATGTTCAATTTCAGTTTTTTGTAGAACAAAGTTGTCGATTTTCCGTTTTCCAACTGGAGGTCAGGACAGAATATCGCCTCTGGAATCTTCCCTATACAAACCTCGTCCAAACTGAATACATGGAATTAAAGATAGAGTCCCAGAGAACATTTCCTCATACCAGGAATGTTCAATTTCAGTTTTTTTATAGAACAAAGTTGTCGATTTTCCGTTTTCAAACTGGAGGTCAGGACAAAGTATCGCCTCTGGAATCTTCCCTATACAAACCTCGTCCAAACTGAATACATGGAATTAAAGACAGAGTCCCAGAGAACATTTCCTTATTCTAGGAATGTTCAATTTCAGTTTTTTGTAGAGCACATGGAATTAAAGACAGAGACCCCGAGAACATTTCCTCATACTAGGAATGTTCAATTTCAGTTTTTTGTAGAACAAAGTTGTCGATTTTCCGTTTTCCAACTGATGGTCAGGACAGAAAATTGGCTGTGGAATATTTCCAATATAAACCTCGTCCAAACTGAATACATGGAATTAAAGTTAGAGTCCCAGAGAACATTTCTCCATACTAGGAATGTTCAATTTAAGTTTTTTGTAGAACAAAGTCGATTTTCCATTTTCCAACTGGTGGTCAGGACAGAAAATTGGCTTTGGAATCTTCCCTATACAAACCTCGTCCAAACTGAATACATGGAATTAAAGACAGGGTCCGAGAGAACATTTCCTCATACTAGGAATGTTCAATTTAAGTTTTTTGTAGAACAAAGTTGTCGATTTTCCGTTTTCCAACTGGAGGTCAGGACAGAGTATCGCCTCTGGAATCTTCCCTATACAAACCTCGTCCAAACTGAATACATGGAATTAAAGACAGAGTCCCAGAGAACATTTCCTCATACTAGGAATGTTCAATTTCAGTTTTTTGTAAAACAAAGTTGTCGATTTTCCGTTTTCCAACTGGAGGTCAGGACAGAAAATTGGCTGTGGAATCTTTCCTATACAAACCTCGTACAAACTGAATACATGGAATTAAAGATAGAGTCCCGGAGAACATTTCCTCATACTAGGAATGCTCAGTCCAACCTGAATACATGGAATTAGGACAGAGTCCCAGAGGACATTTCCTCATACTAGGAAAGTTCAATCTAAGTTTTTTGTAGAACAAAGTTGTCGATTTTCCGTTTTCCAACTGGAGGTCGGGACAGAGTATCGCCTCTGGAATCTTCCCTATACAAACCTCGTCAAAACTGAGTACATGGAATTAAAGACAGAGACGCAGAGAACATTTTCTCATACTAGGAATGTTCAATTTCAGTTTTTTGTAGAACAAAGTTGTCGATTTTCCGTTTTACAACTGGAGGTCAGGACAGAGTATCGCCTCTGGAATCTTCCCTATACAAACCTCGTCCAAACTGAATACATGGAATTAAAGATAGAGTCCCAGAGAACATTTCTTCATACCAGGAATGTTCAATTTCAGTTTTTTGTAGAACAAAGTTGTCGATTTTCCGTTTTCCAACTGGAGCTCAGGACAGAATATCGCCTCTGGAATCTTCCCTATACAAGCCTCGTCCAAACTGAATGCATGGAATTAAAGACAGAGTCCCAGAGAACATTTCCTTATACTAGGAATGTTCAATTTCAGTTTTTTGTAGAACAAAGTTGTCGATTTTCCGTTTTCCAACTGGAGGTCAGGACAGAATATCGCCTCTGGAATCTTCCCTATACAAACCTCGTCCAAACTGAATACATGGACATAAAGATAGAGTCCCAGAGAACATTTCTCCATACCAGGAATGTTCAATTTCAGTTTTGTGTAGAACAAAGTTGTCGAATTTCCGTTTTCCAACTGGTGGTCAGGACAGAGTGTCGCCTCTGGAATCTTCCCTATACAAACCTCGTCCAAACTGAATACATGGAATTAAAGATAGAGTCCCAGAGAACATTTCCTCATACTAGGAAAGTTCAATTTCAGTTTTTTGTAGAACACACTTTTCGATTTTCCGTTTTCCAACTGGAGGTCAGGACAGAGTATCGCCTCTGGAATCTTCCCTATACAAACCTCGTCCAAACTGAATACATGGAATTAAAGATAGAGTCCCAGAGAACATTTCCTCATATCATATCTTCCCTATACAAACCTCGTCAAAACTGAGTACATGGAATTAAAGACAGAGACGCAGAGAATATTTCCTCATACTAGGAAGTTCAATTTCAGTTTTTTGTAGAACAAAGTTGTCGATTTTCCGTTTTCCAACTGGAGGTCAGGACAGAATATCGCCTCTGGAATCTTCCCTATACAAACCTCGTCCAAACTGAATACATGGAATTAAAGATAGAGTCCCAGAGAACATTTCTACAAGTCGATTTTCTACAAAGTCGATTTTCCATTTTCCAACTGGTGGTCAGGACAGAAAATTGGCTTTGGAATCTTCCCTATACAACCTCGCCCAAACTGAATACATGGAATTAAAGACAGAGTCCCAGAGAACATTTCCTCATACTAGGAATGTTCAATTTCAGTTTTTTGTAGAACAAAGTTGTCGATTTTCCGTTTTCCAACTGGAGGTCAGGACAGAATATCGCCTCTGGAATCTTCCCTATACAAACCTCGTCCAAACTGAATACATGGAATTAAAGATAGAGTCCCAGAGAACATTTCCTCATACCAGGAATGTTCAATTTCAGTTTTTTATAGAACAGAGTTGTCGATTTTCCGTTTTCCAACTGGAGGTCAGGACAAAGTATCGCCTCTGGAATCTTCCCTATACAAACCTCGTCCAAACTGAATACATCGAATTAAAGACAGAGTCCCAGAGAACATTTCCTTATACTAGGAATGTTCAATTTCAGTTTTTTGTAGAGCACATGGAATTAAAGACAGAGACCCCGAGAACATTTCCTCATACTAGGAATGTTCAATTTCAGTTTTTTGTAGAACAAAGTTGTCGATTTTCCGTTTTCCAACTGATGGTCAGGACAGAAAATTGGCTGTGGAATATTTCCTATACAAACCTCGTCCAAACTGAATACATGGAATTAAAGTTAGAGTCCCAGAGAACATTTCTCCATACTAGGAATGTTCAATTTAAGTTTTTTGTCGATTTTCCATTTTCCAACTGGTGGTCAGGACAGAAAATTGGCTTTGGAATCTTCCGTATACAAACCTCGTCCAAACTGAATACATGGAATTAAAGACAGAGTCCCAGAGAACATTTCCTCATACTAGGAATGTTCAATTTCAGTTTTTTGTAGAACAAAGTTGTCGATTTTCCGTTTTCCAACTGGAGGTCAGGACAGAATATCGCCTCTGGAATCTTCCCTATACAAACCTCGTCCAAACTGAATACATGGAATTAAAGATAGAGTCCCAGAGAACATTTCCTCATACCAGGAATGTTCAATTTCAGTTTTTTGTAGAGTACATGGAACTAAAGACAGAGACCCAGAGAACATTTCCTCATACTAGGAATGTTCAATTTCAGTTTTTTGTAGAACAAAGTTGTCGATTTTCCGTTTTCCAACTGATGGTCAGGACAGAAAATTGGCTGTGGAATATTTCCTATACAAACTTCGTCCAAACTGAATACATGGAATTAAAGACAGAGTCCCAGAGAACATTTCCTCATACTAGGAAAGTTCAATTTCAGTTTTTTGTAGAACAAAGTTGCCGATTTTCCGTTTTCCTGGTGGTCAGGACAGAAAATTGGCTGTGGAATCTTCCCTATACAAACCTCGTCCAAACTGAATACATGGAATTAAAGACAGAGTCTCAGAGAATATTTCTCCATACCAGGAATGTTCAATTTCAGTTTTGTGTAGAACAAAGTTGTCGAATTTCCGTTTTCCAACTGGAGGTCAGGACAGAGTGTCGCCTCTGGAATCTTCCCTATACAAACCTCGTCCAAACTGAATACATGGAATTAAAGACAGAGTCCCAGAGAACATTTCCTCATACTAGGAATGTTTAATTTCAGTTTTTTGTAGAACAAAGTTGTCGATTTTCCGTTTTCCAACTGGAGGTCAGGACAGAATATCGCCTCTGGAATCTTCCCTATACAAACCTCGTCCAAACTGAATACATGGACATAAAGATAGAGTCCCAGAGAATATTTCTCCATACCAGGAATGTTCAATTTCAGTTTTGTGTAGAACAAAGTTGTCGAATTTCCGTTTTCCAACTGGAGGTCAGGACAGAGTGTCGCCTCTGGAATCTTCCCTATACAAACCTCGTCCAATCTGAATACATGGAATAAAAGATAGAGTCCCAGAGAATATTTCCTCATACTAGGAAAGTTCAATTTCAGTTTTTTGTAGAACAAAGTTGTCGATTTTCCGTTTTCCAACTGGAGGTCAGGACAGAAAATTGGCTGTGGAATCTTCCCTATACAAACCTCGTCCAAAATCAATACACGGAAATAGAGATAGAGTCCCAGAGAACATTTCCTCATACTAGGAATGTTCAATTTCAGTTTTTTGTAGAACAAAGTTGTCGATTTTCCGTTTTCCAACTGGTGGTCAGGACAGATAATCAATTGCCTCTGGAATCTTCCCTTTACAAACCTCGTCCAAACTGAATACATGGAATTAAAGATAGAGTCCCAGTGAACATTTCCTCATACTAGGAATGTTCAATTTCAGTTTTTTGTAGAACAAAGGACAGAAAATTGGCTGTGGAATATTTCCTATACAAACCTCGTCCAAACTGAATACATGGAATTAAAGATAGAGTCCCAGAGACCATTCCCTCATACTAGGTCGGATAATATTTAGGGGTCGGAATGAGCAAAAAAGTTATTTGGAGAAAAAGTCTACATTTTATTCCAAAGCAAATATCTCAGCGTCTATAAGGGGTATATAAAAAGCAAACCTTGGCAATGAAAGTAGAAAATATCACCTTTGAAACGATGTAACGTAGGTTGTCATAGGTGGTCACACAACGAAGATATCGCAATGGTCGCTAATAGAACCCAACTTTTCATTTTTGCGATTTTAATACCAATGACAAATATCACAGCTTTGGTTGGGGACCTTCTAAAAGCAAAACCTGACTATGAAAGTAGAAAATCCCATCTTTACAATGATGCAAAGTAGGTTTGCGTAGGTGGCCAAATAACGGATATATCGCAATAGTCGGTAATACATCCCATTTTGCCATTTTTTTTTTTTTGTAATCACGCTACAGCTCGCAATTTTGATCGGATCGTCACGAAATTTTGGTGGTTATTGGGGGCCCTACAGAGGAAGAAGTTTGGTGATGGTCGGATAATATTCAGGGGTCGGAATGGGCAAACAAGTTATTTGGAGAAAAAGTCAACGTTTTATTTCAAAGCGAATATCTCCGATTCTATAAAGGGTATATCAAAAACAAAACCTGCTAACGAAAGTAGAAATATCACATTTGCAACGATGTAACGTATGTTGTCGTAGGTGGTCAAATAACGAAGATATCTCAATAGCCGCTAATAGAACACAACTTTTCATTTTTGCGATTTTAATAATATGACGAATATCACAGCTTTGGTTGAGGACCTTCCAAAAGCAAAGTCTGACTATGAAAGTAGAAAATCCCACCTTTGCAATGATGTAAAGCAGGTTGTTAATACATACCATTTTTTAATTGTTTTGTAATCACGCTACACGTCGCAATTTTGATTGGATCGTCACGAAGTTTTGGGTGTTAATGGGGGTCCCACAGAGGAAAAAACCTATTGATTTTGGTAATGATCGGATATTATTCAGGGTTGGGAATTTGAAAAAAAAACTTATTTGGAGAAAATGCCAACGTTTTATTTCAAAGCGAATATCTCTCTTCTGTAAGAGGCAAGAAACAAGGATGTGAAGTAGGTTGTCATAGGTGGTCAAACAAGAGATATCGCAATAGTCGGTAATGCATCCCTTTTTCCATTTTTTGTGCAATCACAATACAGGACGGAATTTTGATCGGATCCTCGAGAAATTTTTGGGGTTGATGGGGGTCTCACAGAAAAAGAAGCCTATTGAGGGTTGGCGTACATCCCACTTTTCAATTTTTTATTTAAGTTGTACTGACGATGTACTTAAATGCGTTTCAACAAAATTGACCCGACTATAGCCTTGGTTCACTTGTTTGTAGAACAAAGTTATAGATTTTCCGTTTTTCAAATGGTGGTCAGGACAGAAAATTGGCTGTGGAATCTTTCCTATACAAACCTCGTCCAAACTGAATACATGGAATTAAAGATAGATTCCCAGAGAACATTTCCTCATACTAAGAATGTTCAATTTCAGTTTTTTGTAGAACAAAGTTGTTGATTTTCCATTTTCCAACTGGTGGTCAGGACAGAAAATTGGCTTTGGAATCTTCCCTATACAAACCTCGTCCAAACTGAATGCATGGAATTAAAGATAGAGTCCCAGCGAACATTTCCTCATACTAGGAATGTTCAATTTCAGTTTTTTGTAGAACAAAGTAGTCGATTTTCCGTTATCCAACTGGAGGTCAGGACAGAGTATCGCCTCTGGATTCTTCCCTTTACAAACCACGTCCAAACTGAATACATGGAATTAAAGACAGAGACCCAGAGACCATTCCCTCATACTAGGAATGTTCAATTTCAGTTTTTTGTAGAACAAAGTTGCCGATTTTCCGTTTTCCAACTGGTGGTCAGGACAGAAAATTGGCTATGGAATCTTCCCTATACAAACCTCGTCCAAACTGAATACATGGAATTAAAGACAGAGTCCCAGAGAACATTTCCTCATACTAGGAAAGTTCAATTTAAGTTTTTTGTAGAACAAAGTTGTCGATTTTCCGTTTTCCAACTGGAGGTCAGGACAGAGTATCGCCTCTGGAATCTTCCCTATACAAACCTCGTCCAAACTGAATACATGGAATTAAAGACAGAGTCCCAGAGAACATTTCCTCATACTAGGAATGTTTAATTTCAGTTTTTTGTAGAACAAAGTTGTCGATTTTCCGTTTTCCAACTGGAGGTCAGGACAGAATATCGCCTCTGGAATCTTCCCTATACAAACCTCGTCCAAACTGAATACATGGACATAAAGATAGAGTCCCAGAGAATATTTCTTCCCTATAGAAACCTCGTCCAAACTGAATACATGGAAATAAAGATAGAGTCCCAGAGAATATTTCCTCATACTAGGAAAGTTCGATTTCAGTTTTTTGTAGAACAAAGTTGTCGATTTTCCGTTTTCCAACTGGAGGTCAGGACAGAAAATTGGCTGTGGAATCTTCCCTATACAAACCTCGTCCAAAATCAATACACGGAAATAAAGATAGAGTCCCAGAGAACATTTCCTCATACTAGAAATGTTCAATTTCAGTTTTTTGTAGAACAAAGTTGTCGATTTTCCGTTTTCCAACTGGTGGTCAGGACAGAGAATCAATTGCCTCTGGAATCTTCCCTATAGAAACCTCGTCCAAACTGAATACATGGAATTAAAGATAGAGTCCCAGTGAACATTTCCTCATACTAGGAATGTTCAATTTCAGTTTTTTGTAGAACAAAGTTGTCGATTTTCCGTTTTCCAACTGATGGTCAGGACAGAAAATTGGCTGTGGAATATTTCCTATACAAACCTCGTCCAAACTGAATACATGGAATTAAAGATAAAGTCCCAGAGAACATTTCTCCATACTAGGAATGTTCAATTTCAGTTTTTTGTAGAACAAAGTCGATTTTCCATTTTCCAACTGGTGGTCAGGACAGAAAATTGGCTTTGGAATCTTCCCTAAACAACCTCGCCCAAACTGAATACATGGAATTAAAGACAGAGTCCCAGAGAACATTTCCTCATACTAGGAATGTTCAATTTTAGTTTTTTGTAGAACAAAGTTGTCGATTTTCCGTTTTCCAACTGAAGGTCAGGACAGAGTATCGCCTCTGGAATCTTCCCTATACAAACCTCGTCCAAACTGAATACACGGAATTAAAGACAGAGTCCCAGAGAACATTTCCTCATACTAGGAATGTTCAATTTCAGTTTTTTGTAGAGCACATGGAATTAAAGACAGAGACCCCGAGAACATTTCCTCATACTAGGAATGTTCAATTTCAGTTTTTTGTAGAACAAAGTTGTCGATTTTCCGTTTTCCAACTGGAGGTCAGGACAGAAAATTGGCTGTGGAATCTTCCCTATACAAACCTCGTCCAAACTGAATACACGGAATTAAAGACAGAGTCACAGAGAACATTTCCTCATACTAGGAAAGTTCAATTTTAGTTTTTTGTAGAACACACTTGTCGATTTTCCGTTTTCCAACTGGAGGTCAGGACAGAGTATCGCCTCTGGAATCTTCCCTATAGAAACCTCGTCCAAACTGAATACATGGAAATAAAGATAGAGTCCCAGAGAATATTTCCTCATACTAGGAAAGTTCGATTTCAGTTTTTTGTAGAACAAAGTTGTCGATTTTCCGTTTTCCAACTGGAGGTCAGTACAGAAAATTGGCTGTGGAATCTTCCCTATACAAACCTCGTCCAAAATCAATACACGGAAATAAAGATAGAGTCCCAGAGAACATTTCCTCATACTAGAAATGTTCAATTTCAGTTTTTTGTAGAACAAAGTTGTCGATTTTCCGTTTTCCAACTGGTGATCAGGACAGAGAATCAATTGCCTCTGGAATCTTCCCTATACAAACCTCGTCCAAACTGAATACATGGAATTAAAGATAGAGTCCCAGTGAACATTTCCTCATACTAGGAATGTTCAATTTCAGTTTTTTGTAGAACAAAGTTGTCGATTTTCCGTTTTCCAACTGATGGTCAGGACAGAAAATTGGCTGTGGAATATTTCCTATACAAGCCTCGTCCAAACTGAATACATGGAATTAAAGATAGAGTCCCAGAGAACATTTCTCCATACTAGGAATGTTCAATTTCAGTTTTTTGTAGAACAAAGTCGATTTTCCATTTTCCAACTGGTGGTCAGGACAGAAAATTGGCTTTGGAATCTTCCCTAAACAACCTCGCCCAAACTGAATACATGGAATTAAAGACAGAGTCCCAGAGAACATTTCCTCATACTAGGAATGTTTAATTTTAGTTTTTTGTAGAACAAAGTTGTCGATTTTCCGTTTTCCAACTGGAGGTCAGGACAGAGTATCGCCTCTGGAATCTTCCCTATACAAACCTCGTCCAAACTGAATACACGGAATTAAAGACAGAGTCCCAGAGAACATTTCCTCATACTAGGAATGTTCAATTTCAGTTTTTTGTAGAGCACATGGAATTAAAGACAGAGACCCCGAGAACATTTCCTCATACTAGGAATGTTCAATTTCAGTTTTTTGTAGAACAAAGTTGTCGATTTTCCGTTTTCCAACTGGAGGTCAGGACAGAAAATTGGCTGTGGAATCTTCCCTATACAAACCTCGTCCAAAATCAATACACGGAAATAAAGATAGAGTCCCAGAGAACATTTCCTCATACTAGAAATGTTCAATTTCAGTTTTTTGTAGAACAAAGTTGTCGATTTTCCGTTTTCCAACTGGTGGCCAGGACAGAGAATCAATTGCCTCTGGAATCTTCCCTATACAAACCTCGTCCAAACTGAATACATGGAATTAAAGATAGAGTCCCAGTGAACATTTCCTCATACTAGGAATGTTCAATTTCAGTTTTTTGTAGAACAAAGTTGTCGATTTTCCGTTTTCCAACTGATGGTCAGGACAGAAAATTGGCTGTGGAATATTTCCTATACAAACCTCGTCCAAACTGAATACATGGAATTAAAGATAGAGTCCCAGAGAACATTTCTCCATACTAGGAATGTTCAATTTAAGTTTTTTGTAGAACAAAGTCGATATTCCATTTTCCAACTGGAGGTCAGGACAGAATATCGCCTCTGGAATCTTCCCTATACAAACCTCGTCCAAACTGAATACATGGAATTAAAGATAGAGTCCCAGAGAACATTTCCTCATACCAGGAATGTTCAATTTTAGTTTTTTGTAGAACAAAGTTGTCGATTTTCCGTTTTCCAACTGGAGGTCAGGACAGAGTATCGCCTCTGGAATCTTCCCTATACAAACCTCGTCCAAACTGAATACACGGAATTAAAGACAGAGTCCCAGAGAACATTTCCTCATACTAGGAATGTTCAATTTCAGTTTTTTGTAGAACAAAGTTGTCGATTTTCCGTTTTCCAACTGGAGGTCAGGACAGAATATCGCCTCTGGAATCTTCCCTATACAAACCTCGTCCAAACTGAATACATGGAATTAAAGATAGAGTCCCAGAGAACATTTCCTCATACCAGGAATGTTCAATTTCAGTTTTTTGTAGAGTACATGGAATTAAAGACAGAGACCCAGAGAACATTTCCTCATACTAGGAATGTTCAATTTCAGTTTTTTGTAGAACAAAGTTGTCGATTTTCCGTTTTCCAACTGATGGTCAGGACAGAAAATTGGCTGTGGAATATTTCCTATACAAACTTCGTCCAAACTGAATACATGGAATTAAAGACAGAGTCCCAGAGAACATTTCGTCATACTAGGAAAGTTCAATTTCAGTTTTTTGTAGAACAAAGTTGTCGATTTTCATACTAGGAATGTTCAATTTCAGTTTTTTGTAGAACAAAGTTGCCGATTTTCCGTTTTCCAACTGGTGGTCAGGACAGAAAATTGGCTGTGGAATCTTCCCTATACAAACCTCGTCCAAACTGAATACATGGAATTAAAGTTAGAGTCCCAGAGAACATTTCTCCATACTAGGAATGTTCAATTTAAGTTTTTTGTAGAACAAAGTCGATATTCCATTTTCCAACTGGTGGTCAGGACAGAAAATTGGCTTTGGAATCTTCCCTATACAAACCTCGTCCAAACTGAATACATGGAATTAAAGACAGAGTCCCAGAGAACATTTCCTCATACTAGGAATGTTCAATTTCAGTTTTTTGTAGAACAAAGTTGTCGATTTTCCGTTTTCCAACTGGAGGTCAGGACAGAATATCGCCTCTGGAATCTTCCCTATACAAACCTCGTCCAAACTGAATACATGGAATTAAAGATAGAGTCCCAGAGAACATTTCCTCATACTAGGAATGTTCAATTTCAGTTTTTTGTAGAACAAAGTTGTCGATTTTCCATTTTCCAACTGGTGGTCAGGACAGAAAATTGGCTTTGGAATCTTCCCTAAACAACCTCGCCCAAACTGAATACATGGAATTAAAGACAGAGTCCCAGAGAACATTTCCTCATACTAGGAATGTTCAATTTTAGTTTTTTGTAGAACAAAGTTGTCGATTTTCCGTTTTCCAACTGAAGGTCAGGACAGAGTATCGCCTCTGGAATCTTCCCTATACAAACCTCGTCCAAACTGAATACACGGAATTAAAGACAGAGTCCCAGAGAACATTTCCTCATACTAGGAATGTTCAATTTCAGTTTTTTGTAGAGCACATGGAATTAAAGACAGAGACCCCGAGAACATTTCCTCATACTAGGAATGTTCAATTTCAGTTTTTTGTAGAACAAAGTTGTCGATTTTCCGTTTTCCAACTGGTGGTCAGGACAGAGAATCAATTGCCTCTGGAATCTTCCCTATACAAACCTCGTCCAAACTGAATACATGGAATTAAAGATAGAGTCCCAGTGAACATTTCCTCATACTAGGAATGTTCAATTTCAGTTTTTTGTAGAACAAAGTTGTCGATTTTCCATTTTCCAACTGGTGGTCAGGACAGAAAATTGGCTTTGGAATCTTCCCTAAACAACCTCGCCCAAACTGAATACATGGAATTAAAGACAGAGTCCCAGAGAACATTTCCTCATACTAGGAATGTTCAATTTTAGTTTTTTGTAGAACAAAGTTGTCGATTTTCCGTTTTCCAACTGAAGGTCAGGACAGAGTATCGCCTCTGGAATCTTCCCTATACAAACCTCGTCCAAACTGAATACACGGAATTAAAGACAGAGTCCCAGAGAACATTTCCTCATACTAGGAATGTTCAATTTCAGTTTTTTGTAGAGCACATGGAATTAAAGACAGAGACCCCGAGAACATTTCCTCATACTAGGAATGTTCAATTTCAGTTTTTTGTAGAACAAAGTTGTCGATTTTCCGTTTTCCAACTGGAGGTCAGGACAGAAAATTGGCTGTGGAATCTTCCCTATACAAACCTCGTCCAAACTGAATACACGGAATTAAAGACAGAGTCCCAGAGAACATTTCCTCATACTAGGAAAGTTCAATTTTAGTTTTTTGTAGAACACACTTGTCGATTTTCCGTTTTCCAACTGGAGGTCAGGACAGAGTATCGCCTCTGGAATCTTCCCTATAGAAACCTCGTCCAAAATCAATACACGGAAATAAAGATAGAGTCCCAGAGAACATTTCCTCATACTAGAAATGTTCAATTTCAGTTTTTTGTAGAACAAAGTTGTCGATTTTCCGTTTTCCAACTGGTGATCAGGACAGAGAATCAATTGCCTCTGGAATCTTCCCTATACAAACCTCGTCCAAACTGAATACATGGAATTAAAGATAGAGTCCCAGTGAACATTTCCTCATACTAGGAATGTTCAATTTCAGTTTTTTGTAGAACAAAGTTGTCGATTTTCCGTTTTCCAACTGATGGTCAGGACAGAAAATTGGCTGTGGAATATTTCCTATACAAGCCTCGTCCAAACTGAATACATGGAATTAAAGATAGAGTCCCAGAGAACATTTCTCCATACTAGGAATGTTCAATTTCAGTTTTTTGTAGAACAAAGTCGATTTTCCATTTTCCAACTGGTGGTCAGGACAGAAAATTGGCTTTGGAATCTTCCCTAAACAACCTCGCCCAAACTGAATACATGGAATTAAAGACAGAGTCCCAGAGAACATTTCCTCATACTAGGAATGTTTAATTTTAGTTTTTTGTAGAACAAAGTTGTCGATTTTCCGTTTTCCAACTGGAGGTCAGGACAGAGTATCGCCTCTGGAATCTTCCCTATACAAACCTCGTCCAAACTGAATACACGGAATTAAAGACAGAGTCCCAGAGAACATTTCCTCATACTAGGAATGTTCAATTTCAGTTTTTTGTAGAGCACATGGAATTAAAGACAGAGACCCCGAGAACATTTCCTCATACTAGGAATGTTCAATTTCAGTTTTTTGTAGAACAAAGTTGTCGATTTTCCGTTTTCCAACTGGAGGTCAGGACAGAAAATTGGCTGTGGAATCTTCCCTATACATAAAAAAATAAAGATAGAGTCCCAGAGAACATTTCCTCATACTAGAAATGTTCAATTTCAGTTTTTTGTAGAACAAAGTTGTCGATTTTCCGTTTTCCAACTGGTGGCCAGGACAGAGAATCAATTGCCTCTGGAATCTTCCCTATACAAACCTCGTCCAAACTGAATACATGGAATTAAAGATAGAGTCCCAGTGAACATTTCCTCATACTAGGAATGTTCAATTTCAGTTTTTTGTAGAACAAAGTTGTCGATTTTCCGTTTCCAACTGATGGTCAGGACAGAAAATTGGCTGTGGAATATTTCCTATACAAACCTCGTCCAAACTGAATACATGGAATTAAAGATAGAGTCCCAGAGAACATTTCTCCATACTAGGAATGTTCAATTTCAGTTTTTTGTAGAACAAAGTCGATTTTCCATTTTCCAACTGGTGGTCAGGACAGAAAATTGGCTTTGGAATCTTCCCTATACAACCTCGCCCAAACTGAATACATGGAATTAAAGACAGAGTCCCAGAGAACATTTCCTCATACTAGGAATGTTCAATTTCAGTTTTTTGTAGAACAAAGTTGTCGATTTTTCGTTTTCCAACTGGAGGTCAGGACAGAATATCGCCTCTGGAATCTTCCCTATACAAACCTCGTCCAAACTGAATACATGGAATTAAAGATAGAGTCCCAGAGAACATTTCCTCATACCAGGAATGTTCAATTTTAGTTTTTTGTAGAACAAAGTTGTCGATTTTCCGTTTTCCAACTGGAGGTCAGGACAGAGTATCGCCTCTGGAATCTTCCCTATACAAACCTCGTCCAAACTGAATACACGGAATTAAAGACAGAGTCCCAGAGAACATTTCCTCATACTAGGAATGTTCAATTTCAGTTTTTTGTAGAACAAAGTTGTCGATTTTCCGTTTTCCAACTGGAGGTCAGGACAGAATATCGCCTCTGGAATCTTCCCTATACAAACCTCGTCCAAACTGAATACATGGAATTAAAGATAGAGTCCCAGAGAACATTTCCTCATACCAGGAATGTTCAATTTCAGTTTTTTGTAGAGTACATGGAATTAAAGACAGAGACCCAGAGAACATTTCCTCATACTAGGAATGTTCAATTTCAGTTTTTTGTAGAACAAAGTTGTCGATTTTCCGTTTTCCAACTGATGGTCAGGACAGAAAATTGGCTGTGGAATATTTCCTATACAAACTTCGTCCAAACTGAATACATGGAATTAAAGACAGAGACCCAGAGAACATTTCGTCATACTAGGAAAGTTCAATTTCAGTTTTTTGTAGAACAAAGTTGTCGATTTTCATACTAGGAATGTTCAATTTCAGTTTTTTGTAGAACAAAGTTGCCGATTTTCCGTTTTCCAACTGGTGGTCAGGACAGAAAATTGGCTGTGGAATCTTCCCTATACAAACCTCGTCCAAACTGAATACATGGAATTAAAGTTAGAGTCCCAGAGAACATTTCTCCATACTAGGAATGTTCAATTTCAGTTTTTTGTAGAGCACATGGAATTAAAGACAGAGACCCCGAGAACATTTCCTCATACTAGGAATGTTCAATTTCAGTTTTTTGTAGAACAAAGTTGTCGATTTTCCGTTTTCCAACTGGAGGTCAGGACAGAAAATTGGCTGTGGAATCTTCCCTATACAAACCTCGTCCAAACTGAATACACGGAATTAAAGACAGAGTCCCAGAGAACATTTCCTCATACTAGGAAAGTTCAATTTTAGTTTTTTGTAGAACACACTTGTCGATTTTCCGTTTTCCAACTGGAGGTCAGGACAGAGTATCGCCTCTGGAATCTTCCCTATAGAAACCTCGTCCAAACTGAATACATGGAAATAAAGATAGAGTCCCAGAGAATATTTCCTCATACTAGGAAAGTTCGATTTCAGTTTTTTGTAGAACAAAGTTGTCGATTTTCCGTTTTCCAACTGGAGGTCAGTACAGAAAATTGGCTGTGGAATCTTCCCTATACAAACCTCGTCCAAAATCAATACACGGAAATAAAGATAGAGTCCCAGAGAACATTTCCTCATACTAGAAATGTTCAATTTCAGTTTTTTGTAGAACAAAGTTGTCGATTTTCCGTTTTCCAACTGGTGATCAGGACAGAGAATCAATTGCCTCTGGAATCTTCCCTATACAAACCTCGTCCAAACTGAATACATGGAATTAAAGATAGAGTCCCAGTGAACATTTCCTCATACTAGGAATGTTCAATTTCAGTTTTTTGTAGAACAAAGTTGTCGATTTTCCGTTTTCCAACTGATGGTCAGGACAGAAAATTGGCTGTGGAATATTTCCTATACAAGCCTCGTCCAAACTGAATACATGGAATTAAAGATAGAGTCCCAGAGAACATTTCTCCATACTAGGAATGTTCAATTTCAGTTTTTTGTAGAACAAAGTCGATTTTCCATTTTCCAACTGGTGGTCAGGACAGAAAATTGGCTTTGGAATCTTCCCTAAACAACCTCGCCCAAACTGAATACATGGAATTAAAGACAGAGTCCCAGAGAACATTTCCTCATACTAGGAATGTTTAATTTTAGTTTTTTGTAGAACAAAGTTGTCGATTTTCCGTTTTCCAACTGGAGGTCAGGACAGAGTATCGCCTCTGGAATCTTCCCTATACAAACCTCGTCCAAACTGAATACACGGAATTAAAGACAGAGTCCCAGAGAACATTTCCTCATACTAGGAATGTTCAATTTCAGTTTTTTGTAGAGCACATGGAATTAAAGATAGAGACCCCGAGAACATTTCCTCATACTAGGAATGTTCAATTTCAGTTTTTTGTAGAACAAAGTTGTCGATTTTCCGTTTTCCAACTGGAGGTCAGGACAGAAAATTGGCTGTGGAATCTTCCCTATACAAACCTCGTCCAAAATCAATACACGGAAATAAAGATAGAGTCCCAGAGAACATTTCCTCATACTAGAAATGTTCAATTTCAGTTTTTTGTAGAACAAAGTTGTCGATTTTCCGTTTTCCAACTGGTGGCCAGGACAGAGAATCAATTGCCTCTGGAATCTTCCCTATACAAACCTCGTCCAAACTGAATACATGGAATTAAAGATAGAGTCCCAGTGAACATTTCCTCATACTAGGAATGTTCAATTTCAGTTTTTTGTAGAACAAAGTTGTCGATTTTCCGTTTTCCAACTGATGGTCAGGACAGAAAATTGGCTGTGGAATATTTCCTCTACAAACCTCGTCCAAACTGAATACATGGAATTAAAGATAGAGTCCCAGAGAACATTTCTCCATACTAGGAATGTTCAATTTCAGTTTTTTGTAGAACAAAGTCGATTTTCCATTTTCCAACTGGTGGTCAGGACAGAAAATTGGCTTTGGAATCTTCCCTATACAACCTCGCCCAAACTGAATACATGGAATTAAAGACAGAGTCCCAGAGAACATTTCCTCATACTAGGAATGTTCAATTTCAGTTTTTTGTAGAACAAAGTTGTCGATTTTTCGTTTTCCAACTGGAGGTCAGGACAGAATATCGCCTCTGGAATCTTCCCTATACAAACCTCGTCCAAACTGAATACATGGAATTAAAGATAGAATCCCAGAGAACATTTCCTCATACCAGGAATGTTCAATTTTAGTTTTTTGTAGAACAAAGTTGTCGATTTTCCGTTTTCCAACTGGAGGTCAGGACAGAGTATCGCCTCTGGAATCTTCCCTATACAAACCTCGTCCAAACTGAATACACGGAATTAAAGACAGAGTCCCAGAGAACATTTCCTCATACTAGGAATGTTCAATTTCGTTTAAACTGAATACATGGAAATAAAGATAGGGTCCCAGAGAATATTTCCTCATACTAGGAAAGTTCAATTTCAGTTTTTTGTAGAACAAAGTTGTCGATTTTCCGTTTTCCAACTGGAGGTCAGGACAGAAAATTGGCTGTGGAATCTTCCCTATACAAACCTCGTCTAAACTGAATACATGGAATTAAAGACAGAATCCCAGAGAACATTTCCTCATACTAGGAATGTTCAATTTCAGTTTTTTTTTGTAGAACAAAGTTGTCGATTTTCCGTTTTCCAACTGGAGGTCAGGACAGAATATCGCCTCTGGAATCTTCCCTATACAAACCTCGTCCAAACTGAATACATGGAAATAAAGATAGAGTCCCAGGGAACATTTCCTCATACTAGGAAAGTTCAATTTCAGTTTTTTGTAGAACACACTTGTCGATTTTCCGTTTTCCAACTGGAGGTCAGGACAGAAAATTGGCTGTGGAATCTTCCCTATACAAACCTCGTCCAAAATCAATACACGGAAATAAAGATAAAGTCCCAGAGAACATTTCCTCATACTAGGAATGTTCAATTTCAGTTTTTTGTAGAACAAAGTTGTCGATTTTCCGTTTTCCAACTGGAGGTCAGGACAGAATATCTCCTCTGGAATCTTCCCTATACAAACCTCGTCCAAACTGAATACATGGAAATAAAGATAGAGTCCCAGAGAATATTTCCTCATACTAGGAAAGTTCAATTTCAGTTTTTGTAGAACAAAGTTGTCGATTTTCCGTTTTCCAACTGGAGGTCAGGACAGAAAATTGGCTGTGGAATCTTCCCTATACAAACCTCGTCCAAAATCAATACATGGAATTAAAGACAGAGTCCCAGAGAACATTTCCTCATACTAGGAATGATCAATTTTAGTTTTTTGTAGAACAAAGTTGTCGATTTTCCGTTTTCCAACTGGAGGTCAGGACAGAATATCGCCTCTGGAATCTTCCCTATACAAACCTCGTCCAAACTGAATACATGGAATTAAAGATAGAGTCCCAGAGAACATTTCCTCATACCAGGAATGTTCAATTTTAGTTTTTTGTAGAACAAAGTTGTCGATTTTCCGTTTTCCAACTGGAGGTCAGGAGAGAGTATCGCCTCTGGAATCTTCCCTAAACAAGCCTCGTCCAAACTGAATACATGGAATTAAAGACAGAGTCCCAGAGAACATTTCCTCATACTAGGAATGTTCAATTTCAGTTTTTTGTAGAGCACATGGAATTAAAGACAGAGACCCCGAGAACATTTCCTCATACTAGGAATGTTCAATTTCAGTTTTTTGTAGAACAAAGTTGTCGATTTTCCGTTTTCCAACTGATGGTCAGGACAGAAAATTGGCTGTGGAATATTTCCTATACAAACCTCGTCCAAACTGAATACATGGAAATAAAGTTAGAGTCCCAGAGAACATTTCTCCATACTAGGAATGTTCAATTTAAGTTTTTTGTAGAACAAAGTCGATTTTCCATTTTCCAACTGGTGGTCAGGACAGAAAATTGGCTTTGGAATCTTCCCTATACAAACCTCGTCCAAACTGAATACATGGAATTAAAGACAGAGTCCCAGAGAACATTTCCTCATACTAGGAATGTTCAATTTCAGTTTTTTGTAGAACAAAGTTGTCGATTTTCCGTTTTCCAACTGGAGGTCAGGACAGAATATCGCCTCTGGAATCTTCCCTATACAAACCTCGTCCAAACTGAATACATGGAAATAAAGATAGAGTCCCAGGGAACATTTCCTCATACTAGGAAAGTTCAATTTCAGTTTTTTGTAGAACACACTTGTCGATTTTCCGTTTTCCAACTGGAGGTCAGGACAGAGTATCGCCTCTGGAATCTTCCCTATACAAACCTCGTCCAAACTGAATACATGGAATTAAAGATAGAGTCCCAGGGAACATTTCCTCATACCAGGAAAGTTCAATTTCAGTTTTTTGTAGAACACACTTGTCGATTTTCCGTTTTCCAACTGGAGGTCAGGACAGAAAATTGGCTGTGGAATCTTCCATATACAAACCTCGTCCAAAATCAATACACGGAAATAAAGATAGAGTCCCAGAGAACATTTCCTCATACTAGGAATGTTCAATTTCAGTTTTTTGTAGAACAAAGTTGTCGATTTTCCGTTTTCCAACTGGAGGTCAGGACAGAATATCGCCTATGGAATCTTCCCTATACAAAACTCGTCCAAACTGAATACATGGAAATAAAGATAGAGTCCCAGAGAATATTTCCTCATACTAGGAAAGTTCAATTTCAGTTTTTTGTAGAACAAAGTTGTCGATTTTCCGTTTTCCAACTGAAGGTCAGGACAGAAAATTGGCTGTGGAATCTTCCCTATACAAACCTCGTCCAAAATCAATACACGGAAATAAAGATAGAGTCCCAGAGAACATTTCCTCATACTAGGAATGTTCAATTTCAGTTTTTTGTAGAACAAAGTTGTCGATTTTCCGTTTTCCAACTGGTGGTCAGGACAGAGAATCAATTGCCTCTGGAATCTTCCCTATACAAACCTCGTCCAAACTGAATACATGGAATTAAAGATAGAGTCCCAGTGAACATTTCCTCATACTAGGAATGTTCAATTTCAGTTTTTTGTAGAACAAAGTTGTCGATTTTCCGTTTTCCAACTGATGGTCAGGACAGAAAATTGGCTGTGGAATATTTCCTATACAAACCTCGTCCAAACTGAATACATGGAATTAAAGATAGAGTCCCAGAGAACATTTCTCCATCCTAGCAATGTTCAATTTCAGTTTTTTGTAGAACAAAGTCGATTTTCCATTTTCCAACTGGTGGTCAGGACAGAAAATTGGCTTTGGAATCTTCCCTATACAACCTCGCCCAAACTGAATACATGGAATTAAAGACAGAGTCCCAGGGAACATTTCCTCATACTAGGAAAGTTCAATTTCAGTTTTATGTAGAACACACTTGTCGATTTTCCGTTTTCCAACTGGAGGTCAGGACAGAGTATCGCATCTGTAATCTTCCCTATACAAACCTCGTCCAAACTGAATACATGGAATTAAAGATAGAGTCCCAGGAAACATTTCCTCATACTAGGAAAGTTCAATTTCAGTTTTTTGTAGAACACACTTGTCGATTTTCCGTTTTCCAACTGGAGGTCAGGACAGAATATCGCCTCTGGAATCTTCCCTATACAAACCTCGTCCAAACTGAATACATGGAATTAAAGATAGAGTCCCAGAGAACATTTCCTCATACCAGGAATGTTCAATTTCAGTTTTTTGTAGAACAAAGTTGTCGATTTTCCGTTTTCCAACTGGAGGTCAGGACAGAGTATCGCCTCTGGAATCTTCCCTATACAAACCTCGTCCAAACTGAATATATGGAATTAAAGACAGAGTCCCAGAGAACATTTCCTCATACTAGGAATGTTCAATTTCAGTTTTTTGTAGAGCACATGGAATTAAAGATAGAGTCCCAGAGAACATTTCTCCATACTAGGAATGTTCAATATCAGTTTTTTGTAGAACAAAGTTGTCGATTTTCCGTTTTCCAACTGATGGTCAGGACAGAAAATTGGCTGTGGAATATTTCCTATACAAACCTCGTCCAAACTGTATACATGGAATTAAAGACAGAGTTCCAGAGAACATTTCCTCATACTAGGAATGTTCAATTTCAGTTTTTTGTAGAACAAAGTTATCGATTTTCCGTTTTCCAACTGGAGGTCAGGACAGAATATCGCCTCTGGAATCTTCCCTATACAAACCTCGTCCAAACTGAATACATGAAATTAAAGATAGAGTCCCAGAGAACATTTCCTCATACCAGGAATGTTCAATTTCCGTTTTTTGTAGAGTACATGGAATTAAAGACAGAGACCCAGAGAACATTTCCTCATACTAGGATTGTTCAATTTCAGTTTTTTGTAGAACAAAGTTGCCGATTGTCCGTTTTTCAACTGATGGTCAGGACAGAAAATTGGCTGTGGAATCTTCCCTATAAAAACTTCGTCCAAACTGAATACATGGAATTAAAGACAGAGACCCAGAGAACATTTCCTCATACTAGGATTGTTCAATTTCAGTTTTTTGTAGAACAAAGTTGCCGATTGTCCGTTTTTCAACTGATGGTCAGGACAGAAAATTGGCTTTGGAATCTTCCCTATACAAACCTCGTCCAAACTGAATACATGGAATTAAAGATAGAGTCCCAGAGAACATTTCCTCATATCAGGAATGTTCAATTTCAGTTTTTTGTAGAACAAATTTGTCGATTTTCCGTTTTCCAATTGGAGGTCAGGACAGAGTATCGCCTCTGGAATCTTCCCTATACAAACCTCGTCCAAACTGAATACATGGAATTAAAGGCAGAGACCCAGAGAACATTTCCTCATACTAGGAATGTTCAATTTCAGTTTTTTGTAGAACAAAGTTGCCGATTTTCCGTTTTCCAACTGGTGGTCAGGACAGAAAATTGGCTGTGGAATCTTCCCTATACAAACCTCGTCCAAACTGAATACATGGAATTAAAGATAGAGTCACAGCGAACATTTCCTCATACTAGTAATGTTCAATTTCAGTTTTTTTTTAGAACAAAGTTGTCGATTTTCCATTTTCAGACTGGTGGTCAGGACAGAAAATTGGCTCTGGAATCTTCCCTATACAAACCTCGTCCAAATTGAATACATGGAATTAAAGATAGAGTCCCAGCGAATATTTCCTCATACTAGGAATGTTCAATTTCGACAACTTTGTTCTACAAAAAACTGAAATTGAACTTTCCTAGTATGTGGAAATGTTCTCTGGGACTCTGTCTTTAATTCCATGTATTCAGTTTGGACAAAGTTTGTATAGGGAAGATTCCACAGCCAATTTTCTGTCCTGACCACCAGTTGGAAAACGGAAAATCGGCAACTGTGTTCTACAAAAAACTGAAATTGAACATTCCTGGTATGCGGAAATATTCTCTGGGACTCTATCTTTAATTCCGTGTATTCAGTTTGGACGAGGTTTGTATAAGTCGATTTTCCATTTTCCAACTGGTGGTCAGGGCAGAAAATTGGCTTTGGAATCTTCCCTATACAAACCTCGTCCAAACTGAATACATGGAATTAAAGACAGAATCCCAGAGAACATTTCCTCATACTAAGAATGTTCAATTTCAGTTTTTTGTAGAACAAAGTTGTCGATTTTCCGTTTTCCAACAGGAGGTCAGGACAGAATATCGCCTCTGGAATCTTCCCTATACAAACCTCGTCCAAACTGAATACATGGAATTAAAGGCAGAGACCCAGAGAACATTTCCTCATACCAGGAATGTTCAATTTCAGTTTTTTGTAGAACAAAGTTGTCGATTTTCCGTTTTCCAACTGGAGGTCAGGACAGAAAATTGGCTGTGGAATCTTCCCTATACAAACCTCGTCCAAACTGAATACATGGAATTAAAGATAGAGTCACAGCGAACATTTCCTCATACTAGTAATGTTCAATTTCAGTTTTTTGTAGAACAAAGTTGTCGATTTTCCATTTTCCAACTGGTGGTCAGGACGGAAAATTGGCTCTGGAATCTTCCCTATACAAACCTCGTCCAAACTGAATACATGGAATTAAAGATAGAGTCCCAGCGAATATTTCCTCATACTAGGAATGTTCAATTTCGACAACTTTGTTCTACAAAAAACTGAAATTGAACTTTCGTAGTATGTGGAAATGTTCTCTGGGACTCTGTCTTTAATTCCATGTATTCAGTTTGGACGAGGTTTGTATAGGGAAGATTCCACAGCCAATTTTCTGTCCTGACCACCAGTTGGAAAACGGAATATCGGCAACTTTGTTCTACAAAAAACTGAAATTGAACATTCCTGGTATGCGGAAATATTCTCTGGGACTCTATCTTTAATTCCGTGTATTCAGTTTGGACGAGGTTTGTATAGGGAAGATTCCAGAGGCGATACTCTGTCCTGACCTCCAGTTGGAAAACGGAAAATCGACAAGTTTGTTCTACAAAAATCTGAAATTGAACATTCCTAGTATGAGGAAATGTTCTCTGGGACTCTATCTTTAATTCCATGTATTCTGTTTGGACGAGGTTTGTATAGGGAAGATTCCAGAGGCGATACTCTGTCCTGACCACCAGTTGGAAAACGGAAAATCGACAACTTTGTTTTACAAAAAACTGAAATTGAACATTCCTGGTATGGAGAAATGATCTCTGGGACTCTATCTTTATTTCCATGTATTCAGTTTGGACGAGGTTTGTATAGGGAAGATTCCAGAGGCGATATTCTGTCCTGACCTCCACTTGGAAAACGGAAAATCGACAACTTTGTTCTACAAAAAACTGAAATTGAACATTCCTAGTATGAGGAAATGTTCTCTTGGACTCTGTCTTTAATTCCATGTATTCAGTTTGGACGAGGTTTTTATAGGGAAGATTCCACAGCCAATTTTCTGTCCTGACCACCAGTTGGAAAACGGAAAATCGGCAACTTTGTTCTACAAAAAACTGAAATTGAACATTCCTAGTATGAGGAAATGTTCTCTGGGTCTCTGTCTTTAATTCCATGTATTCAGTTTGGACGAGGTTTGTATAGGGAAGATTCCAGGGGCGATACTCTGTCCTGACCTCCAGTTGGAAAACGGAAAATTGACAACTTTGTTCTACAAAAAACTGAAATTGAACATTCCTAGTATGAGGAAATGTTCTCTGTTGGAAAACGGAAAATCGACAACTTTGTTCTACAAAAAACTGAAATTGAACATTCCTAGTATGAGGAAATGTTCTCTGGGCCTCTGTCTTTAATTCCATGTATTCAGTTTGGACGAGGTTTGTATAGGGAAGATTTCAAAGCCAATTTTCTGTCCTGACCTCCAGTTGGAAAACGGAAAATCGACAACTTTGTTCTACAAAAAACTGAAATTGAACATTCCTAGTATGAGGAAATGTTCTCTGGGACTCTGTCTTTAATTCCATGTATTCAGTTTGGACGAGGTACGTATGGGGAGATTCCAGAGGCGATACTGTGTCCTGACCTCCAGTTGGAAAACGGAAAATCGACAACTTTGTTCTACAAAAAACTGAAATTGAAAATTCCTGGCATGAGGAAATGTTCTCTGGAACTCTATCTTTCATTCCATGTATTCAGTTTGGACGAGGTTTGTATAGGGAAGATTCCACAGCCAATTTTCTGTTTTGACCTCCAATTGGAAAACGGAAAATCGACTACTTTGCTCTACAAAAAACTGAAATTGAACATTCCTAATATGAGGAAATATTCTCTGGGACTCTATCTTTAATTCCATGTATTCAGTTTGGACGAGGTTTGTATAGGAAAGATTCCACAGCCAATTTTATGTCCTGACCGCCAGTTGGAAAACGGAAAATCGACTACTTTGTTCTACAAAAAACTGAAATTGAACATTCCTAGTATGAGGAAATGTTCTCTGGAACTCTATCTTTAACCCCATGTATTCAGTTTGGGCGAGATTTGTATAGGGAAGATTCCAGAGGCGATACTCTGTCCTGACCTCCAGTCGGAAAACGGAAAATCAACAACTTTGTTCTACAAAAAACTGAAATTGAACATTCCTAGTATGAGGAAATATTCTCTGGGACTCTGTCTTTAATTCCATGTATTCAGTTTGGACGAGGTTTGTATAGGGAAGATTCCACAGCCTATTTTCTGTGCTGACATCCAGTTGGAAAACGGAAAATCGACTACTTTGTTCTACAAAAAACTGAAATTGAACATTCCTAGTATGAGGAAATGTTCTCTGGAACTCTATCTTTAACCCCATGTATTCAGTTTGGACGAGGTTTGTATAGGGAAGATTCCAGAGGCGATACTTTGTCCTGATTTCCAGTTGGAAAACGGAAAATCGACAACTTTGTTCTACAAAAAACTGAAATTGAACATTCCTGGTATGAGGAAATGTTCTCTGGGACTCTATATTTAATTCCATGTATTCAGTTTGGACGAGGTTTGTATAGGGAAGATTCCAGAGGCGATAATCTGTCCTGAACACCGCACGATGGGGCCAATGACAGGTTTTCGAGGCAACAAATCACTGGGGCAAGCTAGACCTTCCAAATTTTGTACAGATGTTTATAATGGGCTTAGAAACTAATATGTCAAATTTGGTTCATATCGGTTCATATATACATATAGCTGCCGTATATATGTTCGCCCGATTTCAAGCAATTGATGGACCAAACACGCAAATTCTGCCCAATTTTTATGCGATTTGGAAAATAACACGGAATTAGGACTACAAATAAGTTTGCCAAGTTATATTGAAATCGGTTCAGATTTTGATATTGCTCCCATATATATTTTCGCCCGATTTTAGGTATTTGGTGCACCAATCCCGCTATGCATGTCCAATCTTGATGAAATTTGAAATGTGTGACGGATTTTGGTCTAGAAACATTTTTGGCAAATCATATTGAAATCGGTTCAGAATTGGATATAGCTCCCATATATATGTTCGCCCGATTTCAGGAAAATGATTGACCAAGCATGCACATTCCATCAAATTATAATAAAATTTGGAAAATGTTACGGAAATCGGACTACAAATAAGTTTGTCAAGTTATATTGAAATCGTTTCAGATATAGTAATAGCTCCCCTATATACATATGTTCAAATTTCATGGTTTTGTCTGTGGTTTGTTATAAGTTAATAAAAAAAGGTTCCAAATTTAGTAAAAATCGGCTAAAATTCCGCCACAAATGCCAAAGTTTGCGATATCTTTGAAATTATATATTATTATTATTATATACGTCTATTAAATTTTTCCGAAATCCAATTGGTAACATTAATGGTTTTCCGATTATTCGCCAACCAAAACATAAAAATGACCATATTTTTAAGTATTACTACATCTAAAATCAGATTTTTATGAAAAGGCGCAGATAGGCGCAGCTAATTTTTTCACAAAATGATAGTACACATTAATACCTTTCACCACATATATATAACATCCTAGATCTACCTTGATCTCAAAAGTTATACTCCAGAGATCACATGGATAACAAAGCAAAATACTCCAAAAAAGACATAACATCTTAACTCAAAAATACATTTACCACACATAACATTTTTATTATTTGTTAACACTATCTTATTTTACATACCTATTGAAGAGCTTTCCATGTTTAAAAAATATAAAAATGTTAAAATGTTCTTTTTGGCGCCTAAAATGCTTTCACTACTTATTTATAATGAATGTCGGAAAATGATGCATAAGAAAATATGTCACCATTGCCAGATCAGTATGTCGCTCTGTGATGTTACCAGATTGATTTATTTTTTTATTTTTAGTGATTCAGAGTGTTGTCAATCGAAATCCGTTATTATTTTTTTAAAATTGTTCACTTCAAAAATTGACTTTTTGCCTCGAAAACCTGCTATTGGCCCCATCGTGCACCGGTCAAATTTAAGTCCAAAACTATGAGTAATTTGATATGGTTTGGTAACGTTGATGTACATTAAACTCTTGAAAATGACTTAAGTTTTACTATTTGTAATTTTATTAAATTATTTAATTATAATATTCGTCGTTAACTTTTTTCGTCAGCAGGGTTGAAAAAATAGTACTAAATGTGAATTTTGGACGTTCTGTGTCATCCTGTGAATTTCGATAACTCTGTGTTATCGAAAGTTAGCGATGTCGCTAACTAGGCGTTTACAATAGACAGTTTGTCTTCAAATACAACTCTGATTTACTATCACATACATACATTTGTCGTTTGGCTACCAGCTGTCCATCATTCTTTCACAGACAGCCGGGTTAACAAAATTTTGACATTTTTTGTAAAAATGTGTGAGATAATAATTGAAATGTGTTGAAAACAAAAGAACATGAACAAAAATAAAATATGTGAACGGAAAACAAAAGGAATTCGATGATTTTCATTCATAATTTTACAACTGTGCAGTTGTCTGGACGCCTACGTCACAAAGGCAAGTTTTGGGATTTTGACAACCAATACATGAAGTCAACTGTCCTGTCATTTGTAAACGCAGGGTTAGGGGTAGTTTACACTATAGCTGTGTTCCTTTACTTACCTGAGGTTACCATTTTAACCATTTGTTACCATTTTTAACCTGCACAGCGTTCCTTAACCCCGAAAAGTGGCAAAACTGGAAGCAATTTTTAAGAGAGTGAGAGGGGAGAGAGAGCGAAAATGGCTTTCTCTTCTACCACAGGCTACCAGCAAAATTTCTGCAGGTAGAAAATGGCAGAACTGATTTTTCGACTTTTGTTTGACGATTATTTCACAAAATGGACGAAAACCCGAACAAAAAGTCGAACACTGACAACACTAAATTAAAAACTGTGAAATAAAAGACGAAAATTGATTTTTTATGTTTTTTCTGACATTGCTGCCAGACCTACCATTTTTCCGTTCCTTTACTTTTCTGGTAAAAATGTTTTCTGGTAAAAAAGTAAAGGAACAAAGCTTATATGTAAATGTCGACATGAAATTTTTAAACTACCCCTAACTTCACGCAGGTACACATTGTCAGTTTTGAATGACGATATTTCTCAAGTATCGATAACTGTCCAACCATCCAGCAACCACAAAACATTTTGCGGTTACATGATGAATGATAAAAATGAACTTCCACACTACCAAGCAACAACAAAGCTGTCATTCAAAACTGACAATGTGTACCCAGCTTTAGTCGTAGTCTATTATTATTCGTAGTCGGCTATTAATCGTGGTCGACTATTAGTCGTAGTTGACTATTGGGTGTGTTAAAACCGCATAATTAACGGACCTTTACATATAACCATCACGGATCGCATCAACGAAAATGGTCGATTATATTCGATTATAATCGATCGAAAGTCGACTTTTAGAACACTCTCAAATAATCGACTAACCGAAAATCGAGTTTTAAGTTTTTCACGAAAACCGAATAATCGAAAAACCGATTATTGCAATTCACTGCGTATCCCTAGTTTAATTACCATCCGTGTATATATGGTAAAAACCAAAAATGTTTTACAATCGATGAATCCGAGTTTCACCCATTCAGAATTCGCGAACTGTTAACATATTCGATATAGTATGACTGAAATTCCTTAAAATAAAGTGTTTTAGGGGGATTCCATAATGTCGACCATTACAATAATATTGGTGGAAACTGTGTTGGCATCAATGTAGAAAAATGGGTAAAAATTTTTTGAAGCCAACAAGTATTTTTATGTTCCCTTCCGATTTCTGACTTAACCTTACATTTTATAGACCTGTGCCCCAAGAAAGAATCACTGAATACTCCATGGGCAACATTATACTTTTGATTTTTCGATATATCCACTGCATTCACCAAAAATTGATGCTGACAGTTTGAGCCGGAATTTCGGGGTTTTTTGAATTTTTTTAATAATCCGGACGCGCAACAAGATAATCACCCTTATTACGGTTGGCGTAGTCGTAGGCATGCAAGTGCCGTAGACGTTGTCGTAGTCGTAGTTTACATTTTTTATATGGTGAAAAATGATATACTTCGGAAATTGTTGTATTTTACAGCATCTTAGCTACATAAAATATCGAAATAAATCCTTTCATCATTCTTAGGATTATTTTTTGGGTTAAAAATAACATTTATATTTTTGATACGACAAATTGGTATTACGTATGGCGTTGAAAAACCACAGAAGAGACGTCGCCAATTTCAAAATCATTTTTAGACAATAATTATTAAAATATATTGAAAAACAACTAAAAAAATACAACATTTTACTACCTTTATTTATTTTCGTAAAAAAAACTCGTGTTTTGTCAGACGACAAACTTTCTATAGAAAATGTGTGAGAATCCTCATTTTACAATTCATGTAAAGCAATTTGCCTAATTCTTGTACAAAAGATGATTTCAAACAATTAAATACAGTGCCCGGCATAATTATTTTGACAAGTTTGAAAAAAGTATGTGTTTGGTTTTTTACCGTATTAGTCTTCTACAAAAATATGAAAAATTATTCTGGCTAATCCTTTACTAGAGTACCTAAAATTAGTAATAAATTTAATCAATTCAAATATACCCTTGCACTTTTGTAATGGAAATAAAATTTCACTGCGTGGCATAAGTATTTTGACAAAATTGTTCTATTTATTTTTGGACCTCAACAATTAAAAATTTCTTATTTATATTTTTGATTATTAGTAGTTACGGTAAAAATAATATATTTCACACACACCTGTACCATTATGGACCCATTTACGGATCTATATTTCAAGGATATAGGGATGTACAGGCGGGTAGCGGGTGATCAGGAGCGCTGCTGAATGAGTGAAGCCTGTTTCCAGACACCCAGCTTGGAGAGCAATTTAATGTGGACTGTATTGGTAGGTAAAACACAGAAAGAGAATCCGTGAAACTTGGATCCTACAACGTTGTGGTTTTTAGTGTTGCCTCAATAATTTCTCTGACCCGAGAAATTATTTATGGATAAACGCTTGACACAAAAAGAGAAGAGGAGGAAAAAAACCAATTTTGTAGTTCGTCTGTTTGATGTTTATTCAGGAAGAGAATGTTCTCACCGTGTATGTGGTTGAAAAGAAAGTGGTTTTAAGGTTGGGCTGTAACCAACCAAGAAATATACATACAAATTTAGTACGTGTTTCAATTTCAAAGATTTCATAGTTTAACATAGGTAATTGTTATTCGTTAGGTTAAAATAATTCATTTCAAGGGTAGATAATGCAGTTTTGTACTTAAGATGTAAGTTAACATAAATTAATGTAAGGTAGATAATGCAGCTTCTACTTAGACATCTAAGTCTAAACTAGCTAGTTTAGACATACTCCCGGGTCCAACGATGGGTAGTTACTGGTTGGAAGAAACACAGCACGGAAGCAATGGCACGTATGGCCTCAGATAATAGTCGTGGATCTAAATTTCTTTCATTGTTTCGCCCGTTGTTGCTGCGGCTGATATCTCGGTTGTTAGACGTAGGCTGGTTGTTGTTTCTTGGCGCTGGCGATTGTGAACCTCTGATCTCAGGATATACTTGGTGCAAGAGCGTATGGTGAGGTCTGCCACATCTTCGACACATATTACGCGAGCGACAGTCGCGAAAGCGGTGGCTTCTGGCCAAGCAATTGACACAATATAGTTCCTTTAATACCAATAAGTTCCTCTGCCTAGGTGTCATGTCGATAAATTTTGGGCAAGATTTGAGTGAGTGGAACCTTTTGCAAAGTTTGCACTTATATATATTAGGTTGTGGCTTGGAGTCTGAGATCTGTAAATGTATAATAGAAATTAATAGATATACAAATAATACATTAAAGAAATATAGTGTAGCGTGTATGTTGTGATGAGTGAGTTTATATTGAAAGGAATGTTAATCGTTGTTTGCTGAGTTAGGATAATGGGAGATAACATAATTTAACAATTGGTCTATTAATTATGCCGCTAGCAACTTTTATGTCGGCTACGCGGACACCTCCATCAGAGCCAATATACGTTTTTACAATGCGGCCGAGCCGCCATTCATGGGCAGGTAGCATGTCATCCATGACAATGACTATATCGCCAACCATCACGTTTGTCGTTCTGGTTTTCCATTTATAACGTTTTTGAAGGGATTTTAAGTAGTCTTCCTCCAACGGAGAATGAAGTTGTTATGGAGAGCTTTTAATTTAGTCCATCGATTTATGAGGGATATATTTTGGGTTGGATTCTCTGGGAATGCCATTATAGGCGATCCTCTTAAAAAATGTCCCGGGGTAAGAGCTGTTATATCTGAAGGATCTTCTGATATTGCTGATATGGGACGAGAATTTAAAATGCCTTCAATTCGAGCAAGTAAAGTGGAAAATTCTTCGAAAGTTAGTCTATGGGCACCACAAATTTTCTTAAAGTGTGTTTTGAAGCTTTTTACGGCAGCTTCCCATAAACCGCCCATGTGGGGTGCATGAGGGGGAATAAATTGCCACTCAAAACCATGTGTTGCGTATTTTTGGGAAACTTCAGTGGAAGCCGATTTGAGAAATATTGAAAATTGCTTGAGTAGTGCTCGACTTGCTCCGACGAAATTCCTTCCGTTGTCAGATACTACCCTGGAGGGGAGTCCCCGCCTCCCAACGAAACGAGTGAATGCCGCTTCAAAGGCTGCAGTAGATAAGTCTGAGCAGGGCTCAAGGTGTATTGCCTTAGTTGAGAAGCATATAAACACACTCACGTATCCTTTTATTAATGGAGAATTGCGGAGGGAAGAACTTTTGAGTTCAATTGGGCCAGCAAAGTCGACACCGGTAACGAAAAAGGGGGGTGATAGAGTGCATCTTTCAGCGGGTAAAGGTGCCATCATTTGAGATATGGCTTTTTGTTTGTATAAAATACAAGTTTTGCAATTATGGATTATACTTTTAACTCGGGGTTTTAAGCGCGAAATATAAAATTCCGTTTGTGTAAATCTACACATTAAGTTGCATTCTGCATGTCCCAAAAAATTATGCAAATGAGCGAGATAGAGATGACAGAATCTGGAATTACCGGGAAGAATAATGGGATGTCGTTCTTTGTACGGAAGCAAGGAGTTAGAAAGTCTTCCATTGATTCTCATTATTTTTTCTGAGTCCAAAAATGGATTGAGAGTACATAAATTGCTTTTGATTGGAATGGGTTTGGCATTCATTAGAGATTCATATTCCTGACGATAATTTCTTTCTTGAGCAAGGGCAATTAATCTTGATTTAATATACTGAATTTCTGTGTGCGCCAAATTATTTGTACGAAATTTGTGTGTATTCCTGAATCGCTTGAGAGAATTGAAAAAGAAACGGAATACGTACGACAAAACTCGTAAAGCTCGGGAACAATTAGAGAATCTTAGCAATATGTCGTCTTCGTGGCATGTTGTATGGAGTATTTCAATTTTTAAACTTTCACTGGGAACCACTAATGGGTTTTTGTTCGGCCAAAGAGATTCTGGTTTGCTTAGCCAGGGTGGTCCTGACCACCACAAAGAGTTACATGAAAGATCCTGAGTATTAGACCCACGGGTGCCTAAATCGGCTGGATTTTCTCGGGTGGAAACATATTTCCATTTTGTTTTAGGGACCAATTCCAAAATTTGAGATGTGCGGTTTGCCACATACGTTTCCCAAGACATGGGAGGTTTAGACAGCCAACCTAGCACAATAGAAGAGTCTGACCACAATGTAATAGAACTTATATTGAGTTCGAATTTATGAGTAATATAGTGAATCAGCTTAGCGAGAAGGAGTGCTCCATTAAGTTCTAGTCTTGGGAGTGACAGAACTTTTAAGGGAGCCACTTTACTTTTGGCCGTGAACAGGGTAGAAGATACGATTGAAGAGGAATTTTGTGAGCGAATATAAACGCAAGCACAATACGCTGCCTTTGATGCGTCACAGAATCCATGTAATTCTATGTTACTAGTGGGCATGTATTGTATCCATCTAGGGATTTTGATGGTTTCAATATGAGATATATCAGATAGAAAATTTGTCCATTCTTTTAAACATTCGGAAGAGATTTCTTCGTCCCATTGTGTGCCTTGCAACCACAGTTGTTGCATGAACATTTTGGCTCTAATAATTATGGGAGTTATCCAACCAGCTGGGTCAAATAATTTTGCTACCAATGAAAGTACTGTGCGTTTTGTAACTTTTACCGGATTTTCAACAAGAGGAAGAGAATACATAAATTGATCATGTAGGGCATTCCATTTTACACCCAATGTTTTAGTGGAACTCATATCAGAAAATTTTAACAAGTCCAAATCATACACATCATCAGGAGGTAAATGAGCGAGTAATTGAGAATCATTAGCGGTAAACTTTTTTAATGGGAATCCAGCGGATTTGAGAACAGAGATTAACTGTTTTTGAGAGTCAATGGTTTCTTTTATCGAAAAACCACCAGACAGAATGTCGTCTACATATGTTTCATTTTTCAAAATTTTAGCAACATTTGGGAAATTTTCTTCAGAGTCTTTGGCGAGTTGTAAGAGCGTTCGTATGGCCAAAAAAGGCGCACAATTAACACCAAAAGTAACAGTATTTAATTCGTAATCTTTTATGGGACTTTCAGCGTCTTTTTGGAATAGAATTCTTTGAAATTTCGTGTTATCGGGATGTATCTTAATTTGCCGATACATTTTTTGGATGTCTCCACTGTAAACATATTTGTATTTTCTCCAATTAAGAATTGTTGATATGAGTTCGTTTTGGAGAGTGGGACCTGTGTAGAGAACATCATTAAGTGAAAACCCAGACTTTGACTTTCTCGACGCATTGAAAACGACTCTGACTTTCGTCGATTTGTGATCGGGACGCACAACGGCGTGGTGTGGGAGATAAAACGTGTAGTATTTACCTTGATCACATATTTCTTGCGACGATGTTTCTTGCATATGGTTCAGAGTTAAATATTCTTTCAGAACTGCATTGTATTCATTCTGAAGCATTGGGTCTTTGGCTAACGATTTTTCAAGTCTTGTATATTGACCTAAAGAAATAAATCGCGAAGAGCCTAAGAAAACATTATGGGGAAATTCTTTTTTAAACGGGAGCCGTACAACGTATCGGCCATCTGAATCTCGGGTTGTTGTTGTTGCGAATAATTCTTCGCAATATTTATCAGAAGGTGAGGAGGAAGGAATGGTTGGGACTTCTTCTGTTTCCCAAAACATCTTGAGAATAGAGCTAATTTTTTCTTCTTCACATGAGACCACATTTGTGGAAAATGATTGAACTGTCTCGATTGACATAGGCCCACTGAGAACCCACCCGAAAATGGTGTTGTACGCAGAAGTAGTACCACAAATGTTTTTCTTAATTCCTTCCAAGTTAATAAATCTTTCTGAGTCGTTGCCCAGAATTAAATCAATATTGGATGATTTATTGAAGTTTGGGTCGGCTAAGTCTAGTTTTTGCAGATCAATGGAGTTGGGTTTTTGAAAGGTCACCGAGGGTAACTTTTTAGTCACTTTGGGTAGGACAATTGCACTAACCGAACATCTCACATTGTATTTCTTGGAGTAGAGCACAAGATCACACTCCTTATCAGCAGTTTGAGTCATACCGCCGATACCGCCGATTTCAAAATAAGACTTTCTAAAGGGAATTCGTAGCATATTTCTAATTTTCTCTGAGACGAAAGTTCTTTGGGAGCCTGAATCAAGCAATGCTCTTACTGTGAAGAGTTCTGCATTGTGTTCAATTTGCACCAAGGCTGTTCTTAGCAAAATTGTTTCACTGTTGTGACAAACATTTGCGTGTATTTGGGAATGAGAATGTTTGGAAGTGGTGGCAGTAGATGTGTCTACTTTGAATTCTCTGGTATTTCCATCAGAGTGTGAGAACGGTTTTTTATTGTTTGCGTCTTCAGAACTGGTTTCTTTAGGCTGATCTAAGTGCAAAAGAGTGTGGTGACGTTTTCTACAATAAAGACAGCTACTTTTGCTCTTACATTTGCTTTTGAAATGAGAACTAGAGAGGCAATTATTACAAATTTTGCTCTTAAATGCAAAGTCAATACGTTCTTGTACTGAAAAATTGCGAAATTGTGAACATGTGCGAATAGAGTGGTCACCGTTACATAATGGGCAAGAAGAGCTCAACTTTTCTTGTGAAGTATACGTCTGAGTTTTCTGTGGAGAACGAGAGGAATGCCATGAGGGTAGACTATGATGTTCTTTTGTAGACTTGATACTGGTAATTCTTTCAACAACCTCAATTCTGTTTAAAAGGAATTCATCTAATTGGGACCAACTGGGAAGCTCGCGATGAGATTTTAAGGATTGTTCCCATTGTGAAATTGTTTCTTCGGGGAGCTTTGTGGAAATTAAATAAATTAGTATGGGATCCCAACTGTCGACTTTTACGTCTAAGGATTTTAGAGTACAGAGACAATCATTTACAGTCGAGTGTATTTTCTGCAATGATGTGCTACTTTCCACATTTTCTGTGTTCATATTGAATAGTATTTTAAGTTGGTTGTCTACTAGAACTCTTTTATTTTCATAGCGGGTCTTTAATGCATTCCATGCCATGTCAAAGTTTTCGTCGCAAAGTGGATATCTCTTTACTATAGCTCCTGCACAACCCTTTGTTTTGTTGCGTAGGTAATAGAGTTTTTGGGCAGGTGTGAGTTTTTTGTGGGTTATGTAAACGGCCGTGAACATGTCACGAAAAGATGGCCATTATTCGTAACTACCTTTGAAAACTTCTGTGTCGCATGGTGGGACCTTTATAGATATGTAAGAAGTGTCACAGACTTCAGCATTTTGGGGAACTTGAGGGGCTAAACTTTGCCTAGGTTCAGACATTCTTAGGATATCTGTAATTTGAGAGCGGGTTTCGTAATATGCTTCAGCACATACATTGAAATTGACTTTAGCATTTTCTCTAAAGTCTTTTGTGTTACATGATTCAGGGGATATCATTAATTTCTCATAGTCTACCTGAAGTTTTTTCCACCTATTTTCTAAGTCCTCAAGTTTTGTTCTTAGAACAGAATCTGTTTGGTCAGTTATGTCTGTTTTCCCAAACGCCGTGCAGAAACTTATTACATGATCGCAATCAAAAATAAATTGGTCATGAATGGGGGAGGGTTTGCTTGATAAGCTTTCCCGTTCTGTGTTATTTTGACTGGATTGATTGGCCTCGGCCATTTTGATCTAGTTTATTATTAAATTTATGCAAACGGAAATAAAAGATTCTCTAAAAAGCTATGTGAAGGAGGTGGGAAACGCTGATTAAACTTCAGGTTTTTTATTCTACACCGAGGTGTTTGCCAAGATTTGAAACGTTATTAGAAATTTGTAAAATCTTTTGAATACAAAATTCTTTAATGATGCTAGATAAGAGAACTTTTTATTATTTTCGAGTTAGGTATGTATACATACCTATAGTTTTTCGATTTTAGTTGAATGGAAGTATTAGTAGCAGATCCTTATTAAATGTAGTGGTGACTCCTGCTGCTGACGTGTATTTATTCCAAGATATGAATTTCTCTTCTGTAACTGAGAAAATTTTGTAGAGTGTGTGGTTTTTTGATCGATTGCAAGAAGTGAGAATGTTTTATAGAAAGACCAGAAACGAGATATGCTATAGACACTACTGCACGAGTGTATAGCTTGAGGTTAATTGTAAACCTTTTAATGTGCTTTATAAAACCAAAAAAATTGAGATACGCTACAAACACTGCTATATGAATGTATAGCTTAAGGTTGATCGCAAACAATTGTAAACAATGTGTATGTTTATAAAACCCCAAAAATAAGAGATGCTATAGACACTATTGTATGAGTGTATAGCGTAAGGTTAATTATAAACCTTTGAGAAAAAAACTGGGTATGTTTTGTAACCAACAAAATTGGGAGATACTATAGACACTCTGTATGAGCGTATGGCTGAAGGTTGATTTTAAACCTTATACGAAATTAAAGTCAATAATATATGGAATAGATTTACTTTTTCAAACGACCATCAAAACAAACTATATGTACTCCACTGTAGCATATTAAGTTGAAGATATTTGACATTTTTTTTGGAAAAAGTATACCTTATAGCAAGGGTGCTCAAAGAGAGTCCTATGGGATGTTGTTGTGTTTCAATTTGCTCACACACACGATTTAAAAGAGAACATTTGTTTTTGTTTTGAAAATTTTTAAAACACAAATTCTCTATATGAAGAAAGACAACCCAACATACTAAAAGTATGTGAGACAATACTACAAAAATGTTTTAAAATTCATGTATAATAACTGGTAAAATATATAGGCGGTTTCCTTTGTAAAATATTTAATATGTATTCTTATTGTAGGCTTATCAGTGCCGAGGTAGAATATATTTATAAATATTGTTTTTGTTCTTTCACAAAATTACTCAAAATTGTATGTTGGGAAGCTATGGGAAATGTTTGTGTTTTTAAACAAGCATAGGCACAAAAATATATTACTGTGAGTAGCTTTGCTTTATAGGGTTTTTAAGTTTTTTGTAGAACGAGTAAAGGCAACCTACCATTTTTTCACTGAGTAGTGTTTCCCAAAAATAATTGTGATTATTCTATCCAAATGATAAATATTTCACACTGTAGATACTGTTTTAGTAAACAGCGTATGAGGTTACTGGAACATTTTTTGTTTATGAAATATACCCTTCCAAGAGTGAAAGTGAGTAATAATTCTCCATCGTATTCTCACAATATCAGAAATTAAGAGAATTTACCAAGATGTACTCAGTTATGATTTTTCAATCTCCCTGAGAAGGTGCTATAAAGCCGTGGGAGAGCTCAAACTGAAGAGTCAATAGTATAAACCAGTGCACATTAAATAAGTATCAACAGTAGCTTAGACACGTAAATTGTGAAATGTATGTTTGTTTTTTGTAACAATTTAAATCACTGTAAAGGGCATAAGTGCATAACGATTTCCTCAAATGAAGAATTTCTATCTGTCCACACATATTTCAGGGCATCAATTTCGTGCTTTAGTGGTTGAAAACTATGTATCATTGGTACGGATATTTCTAAATTCGTATGAACACAAATTGATTTGTGTTAAAATTTATACCAGTCAGTATATTTTTGTTTAAACGCAGTATAATGATATTATTCAGCCACTGTATAAAGTGTGCCAAATTTATTTATGTTTAGGTATTAAGGAAATAGCAAATTTGTTTCAAAAATAGTATAATAATTTTGTATGTGATGTGTGTATTAAGCAAATAGCAAATTTGTTTCAAAAATAGTATAATAATAATGTATTGTATGTGACCACTGTATGGTACCAACTAAAAAACACAGCATTATTTTTTGTATCAGATCCGCATTCAGTGCTCAAGTTGTTTCAAATAGAGTGTAAAAATTGCTCTGTAGATTATTGCCAATGTTGATGTACTTGAAATTATTTGTTTTAAATTTGTTTAAAATACATATCGTATTTAATTGCTGTACTATTTTACTTATGTAATGTTTTAGATCGTCGAAATTCTCTTTAGATTTTAAACTAAACTTTTGGCCAAGGCGTTTTGAGTTTGCTATTAGCAACAATACGAAATGTGTATTTAAAATATAGGTGTATGGAAGTTGCAAATTCGCGGTGTGTTGTTATGATTTGCTGATGCTGATATATGTAACTTGTGACATAAATATTTAATTATTTATTTACCTGGGTTTCCTTGCACCAACTATAAGGTTTTTTGTTTTTCATTTAATTACGACCGATACCGACCGAATTTATTTTTTATGAGTACTTCTTTATGTTTCTTATGCAGCATCAAAATATGTAAGGGAAAATAACACTCAAATGTAAACGAATTCTGTTTGTCGCGTTGCCAACTTTAACAAGATCTCAATTGAATGTATGGAATCTGTCTTTTCTTAAAAGCTTTTTCTCCTATGTGCTCTCTACTCCTTACGTTGTTGATTTTCACTCACAGAGAGGTTGTACTCACAACATTTGTTATAACACTTGTTCAACTGTTATACCCGTGGAATGGCAAGAAGAAGTAAATGAGGAGAAGAAACGACAATTTTACTTTGCTTTTATTTACCATAAAAAAAACCCAATGAATTTGATGGCAAGAAAGGGGGGATTGGAATATCGAGTTTTGCGCGTTCTGCACATTCGATAACGGCAATTTTTTTCCTTTATATTTGTCTTCTTGTTATTTCCTTTTTTCGGCTTTTGTCGAATGCAAATTTTTGTAACGGATCTTTCTTAAATTTGTTGTTTTTGTTTTAGGATTTTGGTTTTGTTAGGCATTTACCCAAACACTATTGTTGCTACTTTATGATTTTTTTATGTTTCACTGAACCACTGGTTTAAGTGCAAACTTTTGTTTTTGTAGAATGCATATGTCTAGAACTAACGAATGTTTTATTTGAACGTACCACATGAGCTTCTTTTTTTTATAGACTATGGTTTAGAAGGCAATTTTTTGTTGTTTTTGCCTGGAGACTGACTGACGCTGGGAATGTATTTAATGTGGTTTGAACTGAAAATTTTTCTTGTTGTTTATGAACGTATAAAAATTGAGGAGTTTTGGGAATGCACTATTTCAACAGAAAACCGGTGTAATTTGTTTGTTAAAAAAGATGTATTTCAGCAGTGCGGGCTTTGTGATTACAATTATTGCAACGGCTAGGAATTTCTTTCCTCGTTATTTTCTACACTTTAAGCCGTTTTTGTACCTTTTCTCACTTGCACTTTTCGGACATTAAATCTTCTTTTTTCGGACAGACAGTGTACAACAAATTTTTAACGCATGTGTGTGACCAATTTCCGTACTAACGACAAACTTTTTTCAATGATTTTTTCAATTTTTTTTCAATGATTTATATGATTTGAATTATGATTTACACCAACATAGATTTCCCCTTTTTATTTCGATATGATATTACGCAACCGGTCAAACGAACGCATTGATTATTCACGGAGAACTATTCTAATGCAATTTTCTACTTTATGCTTTACCTTTTTCGCTGAGATGATGATCTGTCATAATTAGAGCTTTCTCTCTTATTTACCATTATGATGGTCTTCTTTAAGGGAGGCTCGCTAGGACCATGTACAGGCGGGTAGCGGGTTATCAGGAGCGCTGCTGAATGAGTGAAGCCTGTTTCCAGACACCCAGCTTGGAGAGCAATTTAATGTGGACTGTATTGGTAGGTAAAACACAGAAAGAGAATCCGTGAAACTTGGATCCTACAACGTTGTGGTTTTTAGTGTTGCCTCAATAATTTCTCTGACCCGAGAAATTATTTATGGATAAACGCTTGACACAAAAAGAGAAGAGGAGGAAAAAACCCAATTTTGTAGTTCGTCTGTTTGATGTTTATTCAGGAAGAGAATGTTCTCACCGTGTATGTGGTTGAAAAGAAAGTGGTTTTAAGGTTGGGCTGTAACCAACCAAGAAATATACATACAAATTTAGTACGTGTTTCAATTTCAAAGATTTCATAGTTTAACATAGGTAATTGTTATTCGTTAGGTTAAAATAATTCATTTCAAGGGTAGATAATGCAGTTTTGTACTTAAGATGTAAGTTAACATAAATTAATGTAAGGTAGATAATGCAGCTTCTACTTAGACATCTAAGTCTAAACTAGCTAGTTTAGACAAGGGATAATCAAGAGATTTATCATTAAACAATATTTTCGATGGCTTTTTCCAATTATCTCGGAATATTTTGCGGATTTTGACCGTTTTATGAGAGTAAGAACATTTTTTCTCTTAAAAATGTGATATTTGAAGGAAATATCTTTAAGTTTGAACAGAAAGACGCTCCAAGCGTGCTCCACCAAATCCAGCCTAACCATAGTAGCAGTGTTCTGCCAATGAATACATAACATTTCGATCATGCTAAAATATTCATTATAGTCCACAGCAACAACGATAAAAATTAAATATCGCAGAATTTTAAACGGTGGATCAGACTATTCTTATGCCTGTCAACATTTGGGCACGGAAATAGCATCACAAGGACATTTATTTCACAAAGATACACAACTTTTTTGTGGTTTTTTGACTCAAGCTCACTGGAAAGGGTATTTTAAGATGAATTATGTTCAAATAGATTTTTATCAGTCCACAATATGCTCTGCCACAATGATTGTGGGAGGGTAAATGATTATTATTGAAAATTTTTGTATCTATGTCATATCAACCGAGTGGAATATCAAAATATTTGTTCTAATGTCTAGAGGTTCTAGTCTTAACAGAGAACTTGTTTTGACATCTAAATTGCTCAGAAGATGAAGATTTGTGTGCATAAGTAAGATTAGATTTGTAATTCTGCTCTATTTAGCGGAGAGCAACATTTGTAATTTCACATTTTCTGCCAAGATCGTGCATATTTACAGCGCTTTGAGTATTTTTATATTTATTCCTTACAAAATAAACAGATAACTGCAACAATATCTAATCATTACTTACATTTATCACCGAAACTATAATTTGAAATTTCGTTACAACTTTTGACACCAGCATTCTCCATTTTAATTTAAAATCTAGTACTGTCAAGTATGTTTTAACTTAAATGTTAATAATTTATCTAAAGCAATCGATTTTGGTACCAAAAGGTACGATTAAGTACCAAAATTAACATAACTATGACGTGTCAAAATACTTATGCCGTTTTGCTTTTGCCTCTCTATTTAAACATTCGCCTACCTAAACAGAAATTAATCTGGAATTTCGTTGATCCATTAATTTTTATTTAGCTGAGAGGTCAAAGAAAAACCCTAAGCTGTTAATATCCCGTTTTATGAATACTGACAATAATTACATGCATTTTAAGACCAATGTAGATTTTGTCAAAATAATTATGCCGGGCACTGTATATACATATGTACATAAATGGAATACTTTATACGCGATTATAAATTACAGAGATAGGGGAGTAATATGGGTCTTTTACTCAAAATTGAATATGGAGGCACATCTGCGGTTCTTAAAGAAATAGGTGTATATTGAAGTATTTTTGATGGGCGCTAACGAAACCGGATGCGCATCAAAATCGTATGTACATTGCACAACTTTTACCCACTTGAAGGATTTTTGCACTGTGTGATGCAACTGGCGGCACACGTCCGCTGAGTGAAACATCGAAATATGCATAAATAGTTTAACATTTTTGAATGATTGTAATTTCAATATTACTCTTAATTTCCTATCCTTATAAGTTATCACAGTAAGCACTTATTGTCAGTTGCTTTGTATTCGTGCAAGAAACTAGGGGTTCTTAAATCGATTTCCCCCACTACTGCAATTTCATAAAATTACTCTAGTATGGAACTCGATTTAAGAACCCCTAGTTTCATGTACGAATACAAAACAACTGACAGTCGGAAGTCAGCCAAGCTTTCGCGAAGGTAAACGATATTTCCTGATGAAGTTTTAGCAGTATACATTAATTATTTTAGCGAAATAGTGGAGAACTCAAAAATATTTCTAATTTTTTCTAATCGAACTAAAAAACATATTTGTAATAATTTGACAAGTTTTTTCTCTTATGTTGTTGCTAGAATATGTAATTTATAAAGCCAACGTTTATAATTTTGGTTTCATATGTTTTACGCGTTGTCTAGATACTGTAAGTAGAGTATAGGGAGGGATTCAAAACCAATTAAAAATCTCAAATTACAAATTACATATAGTAATTAAAAGTATCAAATTCATATCTTAAGTAAACAAATGGGGTGACCGTGGGAAATTCTTGGAATTCCTATGCTGGGGGGAAGCATGTCCACTATCAACGTGGGTGGCCTCGTTTGTCCGTCCGTCTGTCCGTAAGCATGCTGAATCGTGTCCATGATCAATGTGGGTGGTCTCGTTAGTCCGTCTGTCTGTTGATTGATCTAATTATGAAGCATTGACCATTGTTGAGGCATTGTGTTTGTTATATGTTTGTGTGTATGTCCTATGGGTTTTTTGCTTTAGCTCTGTTCCTTTACGTGCAAGAATCTTCAAGTTTTACCACTTTTTACTCGAAAAGCGTTCCTTTACTTCTGACACCATACAATCATATGGGAGCAGTTTACAACTTTTACTACTTTTGCCGGTTTTACCATTTTCAAAAGTAAAGGAACAGACCATTTACTTTAAGTCAGAGGACAAGTGTACTGAGTATTTACTGAGTGTTTGAATATGAATTCGATCGATCTTCTCGATTTATTTATTATTATTATTCGATGAAGGCGACAAAGTGTGACCGCGGGAACTTTTTGGAATTCCGTATATCCGTAAGCATGCTGAATCGTGTCCATGATCAACGTGGGTGATCCTGTTTGTCCGTCCGTTTGCCAGTTAATTGATCTAATTTCCTAATGTTGTGAAATAAATGACGTCATCATCAGTTGGGTTTAAGTAGTTATGATTGAAACTGTACGCAACAAGAATTTTTTTTGACTGCAGAAATCGAAACTATCCAAATGAATTCATTTGGATCTTTTCGATTTGTTTATTTCAGAAGTCAAGTAAAGAATTGGCAAAGACTTGAATATTGGATTGAAGGGATGGTTTGGGATATTAAAGCATATGTGGGTGCGTGTGTATGTTTGATTCTTTGCAGTTATGAGGTATGTATTAAGGTATTAGCATTAAGTTATAGCAATTTGTTATGAGTAAGAGGTTGAAAGGGGAAAGCAAGCATTGCATGCTTTAAGATTAGCTAGAGCATTAACCATATGTTTGTATGACTGTTGCCCTTCGATTGAAGCAGTGACCATTGAAGAGGCAATGAGTTTATATGTATGTTTGTGTGTATGCCGCATGATTCCCTTGCTTTGCATTGGATCAACAGCCACGATCGCTTTATTTTATGTTTGTGTGTATGTCGTTTGGTTCTTTTTCCATTCCTTTAACGAAAGCAAAAGGCGACAAGTGCCTGGGGTTTTCTGCTGTGTTTGAATATGAATTCGATCGATCTTCTCGATTTGTTTATTATTATTATTCGATGAAGGCGACAAAGTCTTTAATATTTAATTGAAGGGTGGATTGAATTTTTGGTTGCTTCAAATTGATCTTGTCAATGGATTTGGATATGAATGCAAATATGATTGGGAGAGTTAAGGGGGAAAGGGGAACCAATGTGTACAAATGAGAAATCGATGACCATTGTTGAGGTATAGCGTTTGTTGTTAAGATTATAACGTTGATTTCCTTACATCTGTGTATGGAAAAAAGTAAAGATAGGTTTATTTTAGGAGACTGAAGGGGGAAAGGGGAATAGCGAAAAAATCAATCATTACAAATAAGAAATCGGCAAGAACTTTTATTTGCTTAACATATGTATGCTTAATGAATTCCACAATATTGTGAAATTCATGTTCTTTTCGATTTGTTTATTTCAAAAGTCAAACTAGGAATCGTCAAAGACTTGAATATGGAATTGTAGGGATGGTTTGGATATAAGTGGATCTTGGCAGTTATGAAGAATGTATGGCATTAAAGCTCCCCATGAATTCGTTAGATCTTTTAGATATGTTGGTTTTGGAAGTCTAATTAAGATTCTATAAAGGCTTGAATATGATATTGAATATTGGTTTGGGGTATTGGAACATACAAATGTGGGTGCGTGTGTATGTTTCATCATATCTTTACAGTTATGAGGAAAGTATGGAATTATGCTGCAACAGTATGGTTTAAATTATGATTAAGAGATTTGAAGGGGGAATGTAGGGAAAGAATAGAATAGGGAAAGAATAGAATTAGCGTTAACCATGAATGTTGCGTCTGTTTAAACGTTAATAACAAAAGGAGGAAGCATTGTTCTGCAACCATTCGATTGATGCAATGATCATTGTTGAGGGATTATTATGTATGACCATCAACTTTATGTTGTTATATGTTTACATTAAAACAAAAGAAGGAATCATTGAACTTTCATTCAGTATTACTCAATATCCAATTTGGTATTATTGAATGTTCAATATGGATTATTGGACCATTTTCAAAGATAAGAAATGTGGCTGGAACATCAAATAGATGCAATAGTATGCTTCAGCTTGACCTTGAAATAAAATTTGAAAATATGCATATGTTGCTTTTCATCACAATATCTAAATGTCACCCCATTTCTCTGCAATTTAATACACAAATTATGAAAAACATAAATCTCACTCTTCATTAAAATTTTCGATCTATAAATGCACACATATATTATAATAATTTTATTAGTCTGAAACATACATTCAAACTGTTACAATATGGATTCTCAATATATACTTCCTGAAATCTTCAAGGAAAGCACATTGAGGGAGTCGAAGGATATCGAAGCAGACAAATATTTGTTAAGAATAACGGATGAAATTCAATCGGAATTCTATATAACACATGGTTTGAAAACGGACAGAAACAGAATCCTTAAGCTTTTAAAAAGGATGGAGAAAATCACAAATGTCAATAATAATTGAATTTAAATGATTATTAATAAATAAGAAACAAACAAATATTTTTGTTGCATATTTCGGGGGGAAGAGATTGCAATGGTTTATGTATAATTGTCATCAGAAAATGTGACAACACTATACACAGTCACTATTTCGTGCCACAGCTTGCTTTTCGCTTCAACAAATTCTTATTATAGCTCACCTTATCCCTAATTTAGTTCAACAGCTCTCTCTTGGTGTTCAACCACTTCATATTATAACGCAACAGCTCCCTAATCTTATTTAACAGGTTCCTACTCAACCCTCTTCACTTTAAACCGAACCTATTCATACAAGGAACACATTTTAATATTTCTCAAACATACCATTTGCTTCAATAGATTGCATTTATTATATAAAACCCTATATGTATATATAGTTTTGTCGTCTTGAACAGTCATTTCTTTTGATGTATTCCTTTTATATTTAATATGAACATTAAACCCCTATAAAAGTTGGGTTAGACTCGGAAACTATATTCAATTTTCAAAATTCCTTTAAAGGAGTGAGACATTTCATCAAGAAAAGTAAGAAACCTAAAAATGGTCAGTAATATCAACGGAGAGCTAGGAGTTGAGTTCGAGAATGAAACAGAGTTCGAAAAGATTTGTTGCAATATGTTAGACCATTGCGATGCAACCATGATGAAATAATAAGGTGGCGTAAAACGCCCAGCTGATTGGTTTCAATCTGTCAATTTTTTTGTTATTGTGAATAAATTGTATGAAAACGTAAACAAATATTTTGACATATTGAAGAATTTTCCGCCAAAAATGAGTTGTTGTTGTGCTACTTACGTGACCTGTTAAATAGATCTTGGATGCAACACAAAATACACCACAACAAATTGAATTATTTGAAATGGACTATGAGTTCGAGGCTGTTTGCGTAAAAGCTGTAAATGAATTCGAGGCAAAGTATAATGAGTCTCTGCGAGTGGAAACCGATGCAGAAGGAAAGGAGAACGAAACCCGAACAAACCAATATTTGGAGAATTCAGAAGAAGATTATCCGTATCTACCAGAAGCACAAAACGTATGGGCATTGGATGAAAACGATCCATGGTTTATAGTTTAGCCGACGAGAGTAAATCCTGAAAAACCTCAATATGTATATTGGAACGATCCCAATGTTCTTGTTGAACGACTAAAGCGGTTGGTGGAATGAAATCAAAATGGAAAATATTACCACACAAATGAGATGGTTTCTATAATTGAAGAGCTACGAGAGACAGATATTATATATTAATTATTCAAATGTGTACACTGCGATTACGAAATAAATGCCATCTATGGTCTTCTGAATATCATTGTTTTTATTTAATTTTTTTGTTTTGTTTTAATGAGTAATATGGGACAGTTATGTACACAAGTCAGCATTTATAATATCTTCGTAATAATTTAGGTATCAATAGCTCAACCCCTAGATGGCATTGTTTAAGTTTATTTTCCTTCAAATTTTCAATTTGAGTGAGGTATATAATAATAATTTGCTTGAAATAAATATTCTTGAAAATATCATATCTGTACTCTTTGTAATTTTTGTAACTTTCATAAATTTGAAGCAAATGGTATGTTTGAGAAATATCAAAATGTGTTCCTTGTATGAATAGGTTCGGTTTAAAGTGAAGAGGGTTGAGTAGGAACCTGTTAAATAAGATTAGGGAGCTGTTGCGTTATAATATGAAGTGGTTGAACACCAAGAGAGAGAGCTGTTGAACTAAATTAGGGATAGGGTGAGCTATAATAAGAATTTGTTGAAGCGAAAAGCAAGCTGTGGCACGAAATAGTGACTGTGTATAGTGTTGTCACATTTTCTGATGACAATTATAGATAAACCATTGCATTCTCTTCCCCCCGAAATATGCAACAAAAATATTTGTTTGTTTCTTATTTATTAATAATCATTTAAATTCAATTATTATTGACATTTGTGATTTTCTCCATCCTTTTTAAAAGCTTAAGGATTCTGTTTCTGTCCGTTTTCAAACCATGTGTTATATAGAATTCCGATTGAATTTCATCCGTTATTCTTAACAAATATTTGTCTGCTTCGATTTCCTTCGACTCCCTTAATGTGCTTTCCTTGTATATATTGAGAATCCATATTGTAACAGTTTGAATGTATGTTTCTGACTAATAAAATTATTATAATATAGGTGTGCATTTATAGATAGAAAATTTTAATGAAGAGTGAGATTTATGTTTTTCATAATTTGTGTATTTAATTGCAGAGAAATGGATATTGTGATGAAAAGCAATATAAGCATATTTTCAAATTTTATTTCAAGGTCAAGCTGAAGCATACTTTTGCATCTATTTGATGTTCCAGCCACATTTCTTATCTTTGAAAAAGGTCCAATAATCCATATTGAACATTCAATAATACCAAATTGGATATTGAGTAATACTGAATGAAAGTTCAATGATTCCTTCTTTTGTTTTAATGTAAACATATAACAACATAAAGTTGATGGTCATACATAATAATCCCTCAACAATGATCATTGTATCAATCGAATGGTTGCAGAACAATGCTTCCTCCTTTTGTTATTAACGTTTAAACAGACGCAACATTCATGGTTAACGCTAATTCTATTCTTTCCCTATTCTATTCTTTCCCTACATTCCCCCTTCAAATCTCTTAATCATAATTTAAACCATACTGTTGCAGCATAATTCCATACTTTCCTCATAACTGTAAAGATATGATGAAACATACACACGCACCCACATTTGTATGTTCCAATACCCCAAACCAATATTCAATATCATATTCAAGCCTTTATAGAATCTTAATTAGACTTCCAAAATCAATATATCTAAAAGATCTAACGAATTCATGGGGAGCTTTAATGCCATACATTCTTCATAACTGCAAAGATCCACTTATATCCAAACCATCCCTACAATTCCATATTCAAGTCTTTGACGATTCCTAGTTTGACTTTTGAAATAAACAAATCGAAAAGAACATGAATTTCACAATATTGTGGAATTCATTAAGCATACATATGTTAAGCAACTAAAAGTTCTTGCCGATTTCTTATTTGTAAAGACTGATTTTTTCGCTATTCCCCTTTCCCCCTTCAGTCTCCTAAAATAAACCTATCTTTACTTTTTTCCATACACAGATGTAAGGAAATCAACGTTATAATCTTAACATATTCCTTTTCAAGGTCAATATGAATTCAATTATACATATGTACATTTATATATACATACTGTTACGAATGTAACTGATAGGTTTATTTTAGTTGAGTTTAATTTCCGTTAATTTAAAAATTTGAATTATAACGTAAAGTTTGTATTACGCAGTTACTTTATTTAAGCAACAACAACTACCATGTAGAACTCTCTTCATCATTCTAGTCGTTACATTACCTTTTATTAATGTGCTTTTGTTTGTTTTGCCATAAGCATGTAATTATCGTTTAGTTCCTACTTCTTGTATTTCGTGTATTTGTTTGTTGTTGTAATTACGTCATTACTGCGCTTGTCTACTTGTATGTATGTGAGTATGGTTGTTCGCTTAGTGCGAATGTGCGTATGTGTGTTCGCTGCACAGATTCGAGATGTTGCCAGATTTTGTGGATAATTCTAGACCAAGGAGATTTTGGGTATAAATAGCGGTAGGAACGGCAACATTGGGTGAGTTGTGTTTTAAGCGTTGAACTGAACAGGTCGGTTAAAGAATAGCTGCGTGCTAACTAGAGACTTGCTGTGTGCTTAGTAATTAAAGTCGGTTCTGAATAAGTGTAATAAAGTAAATAAAGCATTGTAGAAACGTAATCTGAAACGAACCCTGTTTTATTTCGTACAAATCGTATCGGGGAATAAAACAACGTCTACACGGACATTAGTTAAATCTAATTCCGTAACAATTGGTGTCAGCAGTGAGATTACGATCATCCTACAATGAAGTTTAAGGATCTACGAGTGGAAGACTTGAAGAAGGAGCTAAGTAAGTTGGAGTTGTGTTCTACTGGCAACAAGGCCGAACTACAAAAACGCTTGTTGGAAGAGTTCGAGCGCCGTGGAATGATCATCGATGAATATGAGTTCGACGGTAAGGAGGAAGTCGAGTTATCGGCAAATGGCGAATCCAGCGTTGAGGAAGTTTCGTCGGTAGCTGCCAGGGGTGACGATTTGAAATCAATGCTGGCTTTGATGATGGAGAAATTAAATGCTAAAATGGAAGAAAATTCCAGAAAGAGTGAAGAATATTCCAGAAAATTAGAGGAAAAGTTAGAAGAGAACTCTAGAAAAATCACCGAAAACTTAATGGCAGAGAATTCTAGGATGTTTGAAGAAAATTCAAGAAACTTAAAAGAGGAGTTGGAAGAGAATTCTAGAAAAATTAACGAGAAACTCGAGAAGATCACGATAGTGATTGAAAAGAGAGTAGAAAACGTGGAGGTACAAATGAAAGAGTTGGATAAAAAGATTTTGTCTGTTGACGAGAAATTTCTGGCCCATGATGAGAAATTTGTGAACCTTGAGAAGAAAATGTCGGAACTGGAAATCAAAGGCGGCCCAGTCGGAGCTATTCATAACACGTTAAAAATCAAGCCTCCTGTGTTCGACGGCTCAACCTCTTTCAATGTGTTCAAATTACAGTTCGAGACCGTGGCTGCTAGAGATTCTTGGAACGACAAGGGCATTGAAGGGTGATGCTGCCGACGTATTACAGAATATTCCCGCCGATTCTAGAAACAACTATGGAGAAATAATGGCTGCTCTTGAACGTAAGTACGGTAGTGAACACAAGCAAGAGATCTAGCGAATGGAACTGAGGGGACGAGTCCAGAAGCCAAATGAGACCTTACAAGACTTTGCGGCTGAAGTAGAGCGGTTGGCGCAGTTGGCTTATCCAGGAGAGACACATCCATTGGTGGACCGCATAAAGATTGAGACATTTGCTAGTGGTATTCGTGATCCAGAGATAAAATTTGCGACGTATGCGGCACCGATAGGAACATTTGCTGAAACCGTGTCATTTGCCCTGGCCCAAGAAACCGCGAGGATGCTGGTGAAACCTAAAGCTTACAACGTGCGGAGGCTGGAAGTCGAGGACAACAATTCCCAGACCGTTGTCGACCTGCTGAAAAATGCGCTAATGCGTGTGAAACGAGGTGCTGGCAGAACGAAAAAGACGTGCTATAACTGTCGGAAAACTGGACACTTGGCCCGAGAATGCAGATTGAGGCAAGCAAGGCCCAGATCCACCTCACCGCCTTAAAAAAGCGACGACCAACCGGGGGCCAAGAATCTGCAAAGAGAGACATCAGGTGAATCAGATACAGTAAGTTCTGCTAATCACGAGGCGCCGCCGGGAGATGATCAAAACGATGGTCCCACAATTTCTATAGCCATAGTCCAGCAGAAGAATCACAACTTAACGGTTAAGGGCTTTATCAATGGTGTATTGCGTACCTTGACATTGGACACCGGTGCAACAAAGTCCATTATTAGGCCGGATTTGGTTAAAGGGAAGGTATTGCCGTTAAATGGAGTCAAATTGCGATCGGCCACAGGCGAGACGGCAACGGTACATGGAAAGGCCTACCAAAGGTGTAGACTTCATGATTGCCTTCGATATCAACCTGGACATAAAGCACCGTGTGATGACTTGGTCCAATGTGGAAATACCGATAAGTGTGGGCTACAACGAGAAAAGCAAACATCGCCCAAAGGCAGAATCCGGCGAGATCGCTGTCGATGTCCGTACGCTGAAGGTGGAAGCCGCCGACAATTGGCCCGTAGGAAAGCGGAAAAATCCAGCAACGAGGACGAAAAAGCGAAGATGTACGTCGAGGAAAGGTCCATCGAAAAGCGACCGTACAACAAGGAAGGACAAGTCCGATGAAGACCAGGTGGCACTTAGGAAGGTGATCACAAAGAAAGAAGGTATAACGTCAAGATTCCTGGAGAGAAAGCAACGTCATCCAGAAGAGCAAAAGTCCAAAGCTGACGCAGTAGAGGGTACATCTAAACTAGGTCGTTCAATTGCCCAACTCTAGTTTTAACGTCGTTTAAGCGTTGGGGTGACGTAGGGGATGAATGATACCAAGCAACGGTCTTGACCGGCTTTAACATGGCAAAGCCCAGGATTTATCTTGGTCCCTCTTTCATCTCAAGTGGACACTGACCTCCCCGTGGTGTCACCTGGGGAACTGCCTTTAACACCCGTTAAAGGTAGTGAGCTAACATGTGCCGCGCGTTCACCCATAAGAACGTTAAAAACTTGGGTTTGGGCGTCGGGTTAGTAACCCTCCCCTAGAAAAAACATCCTACTATGAAACACGAAAGAAAAGAAAAACAAACCCCTCTAAAGTTGACGAACCCCGCAAACGTTTTAAGGACCATGATCTGCGAATCTGCACCTGGAATGTTCGCACTCTTTATAGAGAAGGTGCAGTCTTCGCATTGGCAGACGTACTTGAAAAGTACAAGGCCGATATTACTGCCATACAGGAAATACGATGGATTGGGAAAGGCGTCACAACAACACCTAAAGGTGACGCACTGTATTATAGCTGCCATGACGTAAAGCATGAATTTGGTTGCGGATTCGTAGTTAGTCGGAGACTAAAACATCTGGTATCCAGCTTCACCCCAGTGAATGAAAGACTTGCTGCAATTCGAATAAAAGCTAAATTCTTCAACATCAGCTTTATTTGTGCTCATGCTCCCACTGAAGAAAAGGACGAACAGACCAAAGATATATTTTACGAGCGCTTAGAAGAAACATATGACAGTTGCCCTGCCCATGACATTAAAATCATTCTAGGCGACTTTAATGCCAAAATTGGAAAGGAGAATATCTTTGGCCCAACAGTCGGGAAATTCAGTCTCCACAGTGAAACATCTGACAATGGTATGAGGCTGATAGACTTTGCAGCTGCAAAAAACATGGTAGTTAGCAGTACCAGATTTAATCATCTCGATATTCATAAGGGCACCTGGCTGTCTCCAGATCAAAGAACAAGTAATCAAATTGATCATGTTGTAATAGATGGAAGACATTCATCCAGCGTGTTGGATGTACGATCGTTCCGAGGCGCAAACATTGATTCGGACCACTACCTTGTTGCAGCAAAGGTACGTACCCGTCTAAACGTTGCAAATAAAGCACGAACAGACTCAACGCGGAAGTTGGACATCGATAGGCTGCAAACACAACAGATAGCCACAGCATATTCCACTCAACTAGCCCAATTGCACTCCTTGTCCCGATAACATAACAACACAATGGCAACATATTGCCCACTCCATGCAAAAAGCTGCAAAATCCATACTTGGATTCCAGAGACCTCCACAAAGGAATTCATGGAATGACCAGGAGTGTCGTGCTGCTACCGAAGAGAAAAATGCGGCATATCAGTAGCAACAATCAGTAGCAACGCGTAGCGCACGAGAGAGATATCGGGAGAAAAGGAGAGAAGAGAAACGGCTTTTCCGCAAGAAAAAGAGAGAAATGGAAAAGCGGGAGTGTGAAAAAATCGAGATGTACAGGAGACAGAATGAAGTCCGAAAATTCTACCAAAGAGTGAAACATCAAACAGATGGCTTTGGTACAGGCACATCCTCCTGTAGAGACCAGCAGGGTAATCTGGTAACAGATACAGATAGCGTGCTCAGGATATGGAAGGAACATTTCTCCAATCTGCTGGTATCCAATAGTAGCGAAGACGATGATACCACAGATCCAATCCAAGAAGATGGTATAGAATGTATACCGCCCGGTCAAGATGAGGTAAAAACAGCAATCAACCGGCTAAAGAATAATAAAGCAGCAGGAGCCGATGGCTTACCAGCCGAGCTGTTTAAAACCGGAGGCTTCGCGCTGATAAGGTGTATGCATCAGCTAGTTAGCACCATCTGGCAGGAAGAACGAGTACCCGACGATTGGAACCTGAGCATCCTATGTCCCGTCCACAAAAAAGGAGATAAGACTGTATGCTCAAACTATAGGGGCATATATCTTCTCCCTATTGCCTATAAGATAGTGTCAGGGATATTGTGCGAACGATTAAGCCAATGGTCAACGAAATAATTGGACCATACCAATGTGGCTTTAGACCTGGCAAGTCCACCAGATATTTAACTAGACCAGATATTTAACTAGAGACTTGCTGTGTGCTTAGTAATTAAAGTCGGTTCTAAATAAGTGTAATAAAGTAAATAAAGCATTGTAGAAACGTAATCTAAAACGAACCCTGTTTTATTTGGTACAAATCGTATCGGGGAATAAAACAACGTCTACACGGACATTAGTTAAATCTAATTCCGTAACAATACATACCGGGTTTAAAGAACCAGACGTGATGTCGTCTTTATAAAGTCCAATAACCCAGATTCATAACATTTAATCAAAACAAATCCGATATTGTGTAATACTGAATGAAAGTTCAATGATTCCTCCTTTTGGTTTAATGCAAACATACACAGCATAGATTTAAGGGAAGTTATTGTTGTGTTTTTTTCGACCTTTTTGATATCAATAAAATAATAAATGTTGTTTGAGCTTGAGGTCTTAATGTTGTTTATTTATTCATAATTTCCAATATTTCGCAATTTTCTTGAATTGCATCCTCAGGGAAAATCTACAATACAAAGTGTGTACTTATTAATATCACAGCATTTTAATATAAATTATTATATTATTAAACAAACACAAAATAAACACAAATTAGCTTACAAGTAAAATCAAATAAAGTGTCAAGTTAAATTAAAACTATGATAGGCTTCACCATCATCGTCGCTTGTAAATATTGCACTGATTTGATTTACTTCTTGCACGTTCTCTTATGTGTTAAATGTCTATAGCAGTATGCAGCATTGTCTGTGTCGCTCTTAAAGTTTATTCTCTTTGTTGTTGGAAGATTATTTATGTGCAGCATTTCTAAAGTCATTCTCCTGTTGTAGGTGTTTTCAGTTTGGAGTATTTTTACTTGTTCAAAGTTAGGTTGGTGGTTGTTTCTTTTGCAGTGTTCTGCTAATGCCGTTTTTTGTACTGCATTTTGATTACGCATTTTGATGTCAGATTTATGCCCTGAAATTCGCTTTTTTAATTTGTTTTTTGTGGTACCAACGTACATTTGCCCACATGTTTCTTTCTCATTTCCATTACATTCAATCTTGTATATTAAATTGTGTTTATCCATGTCGTCAATCTTGTTCTTTGTATTTGTAAAAAGTCGTTTTAGGGTATTGCCTGTTTTTTGGGCTATATTATATATATTTTTATTATATAAGTCTGAATTTTGAAATCTTTCTGATATTTGAGGTAAGTATATCATAGATTTGTATGTTCGTTCTTCTTTGTTTTTCTTATTTCTCGGCTGGTCATATTGTTTTAATAAGTTATTAATTATTCCAATTGGAAAATTGTTATTTAATAAGATGTCTCTGATTTTAATTTTGTTTTTTCCATGAAATTGTTGATCGCTTGTGTTAAGAATCCTATTCACTAGGTTTCTTGCCGTATTTATGATAATTTGCTTCGGATGTTTCGAATAGTAGTTAATAATTCGTCCTGATGCTGAAGGTTTTTGGTACCAGTCAATTTCTAATTTTCCATTATTCCGGTATATCATAGTGTCCAAGTATGGAATGCGACCATCATTTTCTTCTTCTAAAGTGAACTTTATACTGCTGTGGAAGTTGTTTAATATATTCAAAGTATTAGTTATTGTATCGTTTCTAAGGATCACAAAAAGGTCGTCAACATATTTAGTTATTATTGTTGGTTTTGTGTTTAGTCTTTCCAAAGAGGTGTCAAGTAGTTTCTCCATAACAAGTAGTTTCTCCATAACAAGTAGTTTCTCCATAACTATATAACTATATTTAAAAACTGACGTGGCAACAGCACCTAGACTATATGGACTTCCGAAAATTCATAAAGAAAATTATCCCCTCCGTCCGATTTGTTCCTCTGTGAATTCTCCATCAACACAACTATGCAAGTACGTCGTAAATATATTGAAGCAACTGACAAAAAACTCAAAATACAACGTAAAGGACTCAATGGCGTTTAGAGATAAACTATCAAACATACCAATCGAGAGTAACGAGAAGATGATATCATTTGACGTCGTAAACTTATTTCCCAGTATACCAGTTGACTTAGGAATACAAATAATTGAAGAAAGATGGGAGGAGATAAAAGAATACACAAATATGACGAAGAGCATATTTTTCCGTATTCTTACCTTTTGCATAAAAGAAAACCGATATTTTAAATATGACGATAAGATTTACAAGCAGAAAAAAGGACTACCAATGGGTTCACCAGCTTCTCCCATAGTAGCTGATATAGTTATGGAGAAACTACTTGACACCTCTTTGGAAAGACTAAACACAAAACCAACAATAATAACTAAATATGTTGACGACCTTTTTGTGATCCTTAGAAACGATACAATAACTAATACTTTGAATATATTAAACAACTTCCACAGCAGTATAAAGTTCACTTTAGAAGAAGAAAATGATGGTCGCATTCCATACTTGGACACTATGATATACCGGAATAATGGAAAATTAGAAATTGACTGGTACCAAAAACCTTCAGCATCAGGACGAATTATTAACTACTATTCGAAACATCCGAAGCAAATTATCATAAATACGGCAAGAAACCTAGTGAATAGGATTCTTAACACAAGCGATCAACAATTTCATGGAAAAAACAAAATTAAAATCAGAGACATCTTATTAAATAACAATTTTCCAATTGGAATAATTAATAACTTATTAAAACAATATGACCAGCCGAGAAATAAGAAAAACAAAGAAGAACGAACATACAAATCTATGATATACTTACCTCAAATATCAGAAAGATTTCAAAATTCAGACTTATATAATAAAAATATATATAATATAGCCCAAAAAACAGGCAATACCCTAAAACGACTTTTTACAAATACAAAGAACAAGATTGACGACATGGATAAACACAATTTAATATACAAGATTGAATGTAATGGAAATGAGAAAGAAACATGTGGGCAAATGTACGTTGGTACCACAAAAAACAAATTAAAAAAGCGAATTTCAGGGCATAAATCTGACATCAAAATGCGTAATCAAAATGCAGTACAAAAAACGGCATTAGCAGAACACTGCAAAAGAAACAACCACCAACCTAACTTTGAACAAGTAAAAATACTCCAAACTGAAAACACCTACAACAGGAGAATGACTTTAGAAATGCTGCACATAAATAATCTTCCAACAACAAAGAGAATAAACTTTAAGAGCGACACAGACAATGCTGCATACTGCTATAGACATTTAACACATAAGAGAACGTGCAAGAAGTAAATCAAATCAGTGCAATATTTACAAGCGACGATGATGGTGAAGCCTATCATAGTTTTAATTTAACTTGACACTTTATTTGATTTTACTTGTAAGCTAATTTGTGTTTATTTTGTGTTTGTTTAATAATATAATAATTTATATTAAAATGCTGTGATATTAATAAGTACACACTTTGTATTGTAGATTTTCCCTGAGGATGCAATTCAAGAAAATTGCGAAATATTGGAAATTATGAATAAATAAACAACATTAAGACCTCAAGCTCAAACAACATTTATTATTTTATTGATTTAAGGGAAGCTGGACTGACGTACATACAAACGCTATACCTCAACAATGGTCATCGATTTCTCATTTGTACACATTGGTTCCCCTTTCCCCCTTAACTCTCTCAATCATATTTGCATTCATATCCAAATCCATTGACAAGATCAATTTGAAGCAACCAAAAATTCAATCCACCATTCAATTAAATATTAAAGACTTTGTCGCCTTCATCGAATAATAATAATAATAATAATAAACAAATCGAGAAGATGGATCGAATTCTTATTCAAACACAGCAGAAAGCCCCAGGCACTTGTCGCCTTTTGCTTTCGTTAAAGGCGACAATTACGCCTGCTGATTTAAAGGAAGGAAAAAGAACCAAACGACATACACACAAACATAAAATAAAGCGATCGTGGCTGTTGATCCAATGCGAAGCAAAGGAATCATACGGCATACACACAAACATACATATAAACTCATTGCCTCTTTAATGGTCACTGCTTCAATCGAAGGGCAACATTCATACAAACATATGGTTAATGCTCTAGCTAATCTTAAAGCATTCGATGCTTGCTTTCCCCTTTCAACCTCGTACTCATAACAAATTGCTATAACTTAATGCTAATACATTAATACATACCTCATAACTGCAAAGAATCAAACATACACACGCACCCACATACACGCAGAGAAAAAATATTTTTCGCTTTTGTTGGGACAAAAATATATGTTTTGGTTCCAAAAATGTATTTGTTTTGTTCAAACATTGTAATCCAAATCCAAAAATACCATCTTTTGTTCCAAACATAGAAAACAAAAACAACTTTCGAATTTCCGCAATATTGTTAAAATCGTTAACAATACCGATTGTAGGAACTATCATAATCTAATTTTGTTTACAAAAAGTATTGTCAATACAGAAAACCAGCCCAGAAATTTTTGATTTGAGTGCATATACTTCTCATATACACTTTTCGCATAACTTGGATATAAATGTCGCGTATAATATTGCAATCATTGATGAACACAATACATGGTTTGCAGCATTGGCTGACAACAAAGACAAACAAAAAGCCAAAAGAACCCACCACAACATAAGGAATAATTAAACACCATAACAAACATGAAAAGGAAAGAAGAATGAAACAAAACAGAAACAAATAAAAACAAGAGTCTCACAAGTACATACACACAAAAACAAAGGTAAAGGCAGCATGTCATACAAACACACCACAACTCACCAAAATTGTTTTTTCAACACGGCATCGAATAGCGAGAGAAGAGAAACAAATTTTCGAAGAAAAGAGAGAAATATTGTTCAGTTGACACAAACTATTTATGGATTTACAATACTACATGAGGAATCCAACAATATGTTAACAATACATATTTTGCTCTTGGAATATTGTTGGATCAAACATATTTTTTTCTCTGCGTGTATGCTTTAATATCCCAAACCATCCCTTCAATCCAATATACAAGTCTTTGCCAATTCTTTACTTGACTTCTGAAATAAACAAATCGAAAAGATCCAAATGAATTCATTTGGATCGTTTCGATTTCTGCACTCAAAGAAATTCTTGTTGCGTACATTTTCAATCATAATTACTTAAACCCAACTGATGATGACGTAATTTATTTCACAATATTAGGAAATTAGATCAATTAACTGGCAAACGGACGGACAGACGAACGGACAAACGAGGCCACCCACGTTAATAGAGGAACGATTCCCCCCCCCCCCTCCCCCCCAGCATAAGGAATTCCAAGAATTTCCAACGGTCACCCCATTTGTTTACTTCAGATATGTATGTAATTTGATACTTTTAATTGCTATATGACTTGTAATTTGAGATTTTTAATTGGTTTTGAATCCCTCCCTATACTCTACTTCTGTACGTATTTTTTTTTTTTTTATTTTTTAGAGGTTTATACGAACTCTGAGGTAGTATATTTTAGATTTGCTCCCAGATCTTTTTAATTTGTTTGATTTTCCGCGATAATAAAAACAAATTTTAGTCATTTTGGTGCATCTACGGATGGATATCAAATGCTGTTACTGATATATGCATACATTTAGTCAATACACCAAATAAGAAATTTTAGAATATTTTCTCTTTTCAAGAGAATAAAAAGGTCTATAACTTTTGTGAGTTGGCCAATTTTGTGAATTTTAATTTTTTGTTTTTCAAAATAGTCAGGCTTAATCCCATAGTCGTTCTTTTAATATTGTTACGGAATTAGATTTAACTAATGTCCGTGTAGACGTTGTTTTATTCCCCGATACGATTTGTACCAAATAAAACAGGGTTCGTTTTAGATTACGTTTCTACAATGCTTTATTTACTTTATTACACTTATTCAGAACCGACTTTAATTACAAAGCACACAGCAAGTCTCTAGTTAGCACGCAGCTACTCTTTTGCCGATCTGTTCAGTTCAACGCTTAAAACACAACTACTCCGTCATTGCCATTTCCCCGGTATTTATACCCCAAAGTCTCCCTGTTCTAGAGTCCTCCAGAACACATATGGCAACATCTCTAATCTGTGCAGCGAACACACAGACGCACATTCGCACTAAGCGAACAACCATACTTACATACATACATGGGGGAATACAATTGGACGACAAGCACAGTAATGACGTAACTACAACAACAAACAAGTGCAATAAAGAAGTAACAAACTAAACAATAATTACATGATTGTGGCAAAACAAAACAAAAGCACATTAATGAAAGGTAAAGAACATCTAGAATAATGAAGATAATTCTACATGATAATTGTTGTTGCTTAAATAAAGTAACTGAGTAATAAAACTTTACGTTACAATTCAAATTTTTAAATTAACGGAAATTAAACTAAACTAACTTAAACCTATCAGTTACATTCGTAACATTGCCTCCCGCTTAAGCCTGTTCGTCCCGAATAGGCACAGTTCCCTCTCTGTGGTATGGGCATTGGTAACACTGCCTCCCGCTTAAGCCTGTTCCTCTTGACTAGACACAGTTCTCGTTCCGTAGTGGTGGCAACCGATTTAGATATACCCTCTACGCCGTCAGCTTCGGACTTTCGCTCCTCTGGACGTCGTTGTTTTCTGTCCAGCAATCGCAACGTTATGTCTTCTTTCTTCGTGGTCACCCTCCTAAGTGCCACCTGGTCGTCATCGGACTTGTCCTTCCTTGTTGTACGGCCGCTTTTCGATGGACCTTTCCTCGACGCACATCTTCGCTTTCTCGTCCTCGTTGCTGGATTTTTCCGCTTTCCTACGGGCCAATTGTCGGCGGCTTCCACCTTCAGCGTACGTACATCTACAGCGATTTCGTCAGATTCTGCGCTAGGGCGATGTTTGCTTTTCTCGTTGTAGCCCACACTTATCGGTATTTCCACATTGGACCATGTCATCACACGGTGCTTTATGTCCAGATTGATATCGAAGGCAATCATGAAGTCTACACCAAGTATAACTTCGTCCACAATATCGGCCACTATAAAATCGAAATTTACCGATTTTCTACCCATGCTCAGTCTTTGGTAAGCCTTTCCATGCACCGTTGTAGTCTCGCCTGTGGCCGTCCGCAATTTAACTCCATTTAACGGCAATACCTTCCCTTTTACCAAATCCGGTCTAATAATGGACTTTGTTGCACCGGTGTCCAATGTCAAGGTACGCAATACACCATTGACGAAGCCTTTAACCGTCAAGTTGTGATTCTTCTGCTGGACGATGGTTATAGAAATTGTGGGACCATCGTTTTCATCCTCTGCCAGCGGCGCCTCGTGATTAGCAGAACTTGCTGTATCTGATTCACCTGATATCTCTCTTTGCAGATTCTTGGCCACCGGTTGGTCGTTGCTTTTTGAAGGCGGTGAGGTGGATCTGGGCCTTGCTTGTCTCACTCTGCATTCTTGGGCCAAGTGTCCAGTTTTCCGACAGTTATAACAAGTCTTTTTCGTTCTAACAGCCCCTCGTTTCACATGCATTAGTGCATCATTCAGCGGGTCGACAACGGTCTGGGAATTGTTGTCCTCAACGTCCAGCCTCCTCACGTTGTAAGCTTTAGGTTTCACCAGCATCCTCGCGGTTTCTTGGGCCAGGGCAAATGACACGGTTTCTGCAAATGTTCCTATCGGTGCCGCATACGTCGCAAATTTTACCTCTGGATCACGAATACCACTAGCAAATGTCTCAATCTTTATGCGGTCCACCAATGGATGTGTCTCTCCTGGATATGCCAGCTGCGCCAATCGCTCTATATCAGCCGCAAAGTCTTGTAGGGTCTCATTTGGCTTCTGGACTCTTCCCCTAAGTTCCATTCGGTAGATCTCTTGCTTGTGTTCACTACCGTACTTACGTTCGAGAGCAGCCATTATATCCCCATAGTTATTCCTAGAAGCGGCGGGAATACTCTGTAATACGTCAGCAGCATCACCCTTCAATGCCATAAGGAGTGATACCGCCTTTTCGTTGTCGTTCCAAGAATCTCTAGCAGCCACTGTCTCGAACTGTAATTTGAACACATTGAAAGAGGTAGAGCCGTCGAATACTGGAGGCTTAATTTTTAACGCGTTATGGATAGCTCTCACTGGACCGCCTTTAATTTCCAGTTCCAACATTTTCTTTTCTATGCCCAGAATCTTCTCATCTTGAGCCAGAAATTTCTCGTCAACAGACAAAATCTTTTTATCCAACTCTTTACTTTGTACCTCCACGTTTTCTACTCTCTTTTCAATCACCATCGTGATGTTCTCGAGTTTCTCGTTAATTTTTCTAGAATTTACCTCTAGTTTCTCTTCCATGCCCTTAGAGATTTTTCTAGAGTTCTCTTCTAATTTTTCCTCTAATTTTCTGGAATTTTCTTCGCTCTTTCTGGATATCTCTTCCAACATTTTACTGGAATTTTCTTCCATCATTCTACAATTTTCTGCTTTCATTTCCATCATAAGTCTAGAAGTTTCTTCGCTCTTCCTGGAATTTTCTTCCATTTTCTTATTCATTTCCATGGAGCTTCCTTCTATTTTCCTAATTTCCACCATCATCATAGCCAGCATTGATTTCAAATCGTCTCCCCTGGCAGCTACCGACGAAACTTCCTCAACGCTGGATTCGTCCTTTGCCGATAACTCGACTTCCTCCTTACCGTCGAACTCATATTCATCGATGTTCATTCCACGGCGCTCGAACTCTTCCAACAAGCGTTTTTGTAGTTCAGCCTTGTTGCCAGTATAACACAACTCCAACTTACTTAGCTCCTTCTTCAAGTCTTCCACTCGTAGATCCTTAAACTTCATTGTAGGATGATCGTAATCTCACTGCTGATACCAATTGTTACGGAATTAGATTTAACTAATGTCCGTGTAGACGTTGTTTTATTCCCCGATACGATTTGTACCAAATAAAACAGGGTTCGTTTTAGATTACGTTTCTACAATGCTTTATTTACTTTATTACACTTATTCAGAACCGACTTTAATTACAAAGCACACAGCAAGTCTCTAGTTAGCACGCAGCTACTCTTTTGCCGATCTGTTCAGTTCAACGCTTAAAACACAACTACTCCGTCATTGCCATTTCCCCGGTATTTATACCCCAAAGTCTCCCTGTTCTAGAGTCCTCCAGAACACATATGGCAACATCTCGAATCTGTGCAGCGAACACACAGACGCACATTCGCACTAAGCGAACAACCATACTCACATACATACATGGGGGAATACAATTGGACGACAAGCACAGTAATGACGTAACTACAACAACAAACAAGTGCAATAAAGAAGTAACAAACTAAACAATAATTACATGATTGTGGCAAAACAAAACAAAAGCACATTAATGAAAGGTAAAGAACATCTAGAATAATGAAGATAATTCTACATGATAATTGTTGTTGCTTAAATAAAGTAACTGCGTAATAAAACTTTACGTTACAATTCAAATTTTTAAATTAACGGAAATTAAACTAAACTAACTTAAACCTATCAGTTACATTCGTAACAATATTTTATTAAAACAACTATAATTTATTAGTGGGAAAAATTGGCAATGTTTACCAAGGGGTAAGGCAGGGAAGACTATAGTTTCAGATCTCGCCACAGATCTTCATCAGTTCCCTTGTTTCTTGTTTTTCAACAACAAACTTTTTATACCCAAGTGTCAATTGCCCGCTCAAATAGATACGCGTGCAAAGAAACACTCTGATCGAGAATTTCTTGGCACTACCTAAACTCGAGCAACTTCACATGCAAACAAAACCAAATCTTTCCCACTGCTATGCGTTCGTTGATTCTCAGCGAAGAACACATAACTAATTTGTTGGTATTGCATATTACAGCAATAAACAATATTTCGACGGTGCCCGGTCTCACCATTAGGAGGGTTGGCGTTTTTTATTTGGGATTACGACTTCTATTTTCTTTTTCAAAACAGTCAGGCTTAATCCCATAGTCGTTCTTTTAATATTTTATTAAAACAACTGTAATTTATTAGTGGGAAAAAATTGGCAATGTTTACCAAGGGGTAAGGCAGGGAAGACTATAGTTTCAGATCTCGCCACAGATCTTCATCAGTTCCCTTTGTTTCTTGTTTTTCAACAAGAAACTTTTTATACCCAAGTGTCAATTGCCCGCTCAAATAGATACGCGTGCAAAGAAACACTCTGATCGAGAATTTCTTGGCACTACCTAAACTCGAGCAACTTCACTTGCAAACAAAACCAAATCTTTCCCACTGCTATGCGTTCGTTGATTCTCAGCGAAGAACACATAACTAATTTGTTGGTATTGCATACTACAGCAATAAACAACATTTCGACGGTGCCCGGTCTCACAATTAGGAGGGTTGGCGTTTTTTATTTGGGATGACGACTTCTATTTTGTTTTTCAAAATAGTCAGGGGCGGCTACGCGAGCGCCGATTTTCTCGCAAAATACAAGTACTAGAAAAAATACATTAAAGGCAAAATTGTGAGTTTAATGAAGATCTATCATCTCCCAAAGGTTGGCAGATGTGTCATAGGTATGATAGCGGACGAACGCGGTTTTGTGTTTTCAGGGCATTGGGAAAAATAATTATGGTAAGTATTTTTTGTGATATCTTCTTTACCTTTTGTATATCAAAAACACATTTTATACCGTTAGCAGACAACTACTGAAGAATATAATTCGCATGAAAAAAACAATTGCAAATGTCAATATATTAATATTATGAAATATGTAAGGGGTGGGGCGCCTACGCCATGATCGGGGCGTGGTGGGTTAATGTTAGAAATTTGTTATGTTTAACTTAAATTCTTTATACCATAGATATACCACACTATAATATGAATTTAAAATCAAATATTATTTGTTTTAGTTATATTATGATTTTCAAATTCAAGGAACCTACTTCAATTAACAGCTGGAATCGGTTACTTTTTGTGAATTTTAAAATAATTTTTGATTATTCAATAGAAAACATGTTCCTTTTTTGCAAGTTACAGTTTTAGAGTCCATTGGAGAATGTTCAATATCGATGGCGAAGCAACTTTTTGTATTTACTCTATATATCTTTGTATATACTCTAATATTTGTAACAAAGATATTTGAAAAAACTTTAACGGTGTCGGTATGAGAACATTTTGAACAAAAACGTGGCGAAGGCGCCCCATGTTACCATATATGCCAAACTTATGACCATCTCGGTTTCAGCATTAATTTTGGAAGACAATGGGGTTGTGTCTCCTAGGTACATATTTGGAACCAAAAAACCGAACCACGCCCACTTTTTTAAAATATGTTATATCTTGAAAACTGATGACCACGCCACTATTTTCAATACTTTTTTCAAAACTACTTAACCTAATTTCATGAAATTTTCAGAAAATGTTCAGGAATGTTCCGTGGTCCAAAATGCTACATATTTGTTGATGAATTTCGACATACATTTCGGAGTTGGCACGGTATCTCCCCTATTAAGAAAAACGATACATTTGATTGCTTAAGCTGGAGTATTCCCCCAATGGATTAACATCATTTATTACCCTCTATTACAGAGAGTAATGTTTTTCAAAACGAACTGACAGTGTTGCAAAATTTTACTGACCGCTACCAATATCATGATTTCATCCCGGCGAAGTGAATTATCAATTGGCTTTTCAGCTTTTTGAAATGATGCCTTTTTTAGCGAAAAACCGAACTCTTTCAGTGACTAGTATTCTCAAATAAATGAGAATCACACTCACTTTTCGGCTTTTCCAAAAAACATCAGAACAAAAATATTTGCAAACAACTATCAGGTATCAACTAAGAACTCATCGAGTTCTGTAATTTGAAAAACATCATCACAGTTGCCTGTGAGTGATTGTTGTTGGAATTTTGTATCTTTTTTAGAAACTCCCTTGCGCGTGCCATTCGCTGTTTTTTGTTTGTTTTGTTTATTATCGAAGATTCAATCTCATTTGGTTGCTTAAGCTGGAGTATTCTCCCAATGGCTTAACATCATTTATTACCCTCTATTACAGAAAGTAATGTTTTTCAAAACGAACTGACAGTGTTGCAAAATTTTACTGACCGCTACCAATATCATGATTTCATCCCGGCGAAGGGAATTATCAATTGGCTTTTCAGCTTTTTGAAATGATGCCTTTTTTATCGAAAACCCGAACTCTTTAAGTGTCTAGTATTCTCAAATAAATGAGAATAAAACTCACTTTTCGGCTTTTCCAAAAAAATTCAGAACAAAAATATTTGCAAACCACTATCAGCACGTATCAACTAAGAACTCATCGAGTTCTGTAAGTTGAAAAACATCATCACAGTTGCCTGTGAGTGATTTTTGTTGGAAAAAAATACAAAATTCCAACAACAATCGCTCACAGGCAACTGTGATGATGTTTTTCAACATACAGAACTCGATGAGTTATAAGCGTGATAATTTGACTTTACCATTTTTTAAACTTTTATAATTAGATCGCTTTAGGATAAAAATAGGGGACATGGACGATAATAAATCCTAAACGGCATCATTGGCATTAATTCCAAATACCACAAAGTCCGTAAGTGAAAGGTTACAGAAATCTGTCAAAAGAATCTGTTGATAAATTTTAAATCCTCAATGAATATCTCGGTTTGACAATAGGCCCAAAGAAATTAAGTAGAAAACACCTATTTTTGAATTGTGAAACATATGACCTGTCCCAGTACTGCAAGAATCTACTAATTTTTACTATTTTTTTTTCGATAACATAAAGGAAAAATTGTTATCGTAGTAAAGAGTAGTCCAAAAAAATTGTCATTAAAACTCAATACAGTCGTATTGTACCACTTAAACATTACAGACGTGTTTATTCTCAAAATATAAATTCATTACTAAATCCAAAAACAAATTTACAAAAGTACAGCTATTCTTAGCTCTGTTCCAGAACTAAAAAGTTTTTACAATTTTTACCACTTTTACACATTTCAATATGCCTGAGGATGTTCGCCTAGCCAGCTAACGAAACGATCGTCGCATAGCGGTTGATGTGTGTGTAGGACTTGGATAGATATCAATTTTTCAATGTAATCTCCTTAGGTCAGGCCATTCTTCTAGGTTTGGATAAAATGGACCCAATTATATTAAAAAAGAGCTAATTAATATGGGGTTAAAATGCCTAGACGTCAAAATAGTGACTAAGAAAGTTGAAACTTACAATAAAGAAAATATCATTTATGTAGTATATTTTCAAAGAAAGTCGATTATTGCTCTGTTCCAGAACCTGCAAGAAGCTACTATTTTTTACTACGATCACATTTTTTCCTTTATGTTATCGAAAAAATTAGTAGATTCTTGCAGTACTGGAACAGACCATATGTCTTGTTCATACTAATAGCCCGTTTCCACGGTACGTCGTTCGTTCTCTATTCGTTGTTCGACCCATAACTACGAATAAATTACTTATTTTCCCACACAAAATTCTATGAACGAACGACGATTTTTCTACGTTGTTCGAGTAGAAATTTTCTCTGAACGACGAATAAAAACAGTCCCATCCCTAACAACTGAGAGAATTGATCAAAAAAATTAATTGTGACATGTCCAAATTCAAAAATGAAAAATTTGTTGAAAACACAAAATATCTTAGAAAAAAGATGAATGGAAATTAATGTACTAAACATTTTATATATATGCAGAAGGAAGAAGGTTGTGCCTCCTTCTTAATTCCACACAAATTGCCTGTCCATTAGTTCAAATCCCCGTAAAAATTAGAAACAAGTAACTGAAAGTCTGTATACACATGTCTCCCTCTTACTTACTTAGCTGGCCCATTACAGAACATTTGTTCTATAGGCCGAACTAAGAAAAGATCTCCAATTCTCTCTATTTGTTCCTTCGCTTTCTGGAATACCGCGCCTTTTCATCTCATCATCCACTTGTTTGCGCCATCTATTCCTTGGCCTGCCAATTCTGCGTGCACCGCCAAGCGGTCCGTGTTTATACACCTTTTTAGCGGGGTCATCGTCGCTCATTCTTATGATATGGTTAGCCAACGCAATCGCTGCATCTCGATACGTTTAACAATATTGATGTCGTTGTACAGCAGATACAGCTCGTGGTTCATGCGACGTCGATATTCACCGTCAACGCAGATTGGTCCGTAGATCTTTCGAAGAATTTTTCTCTCAAACACACCAAGCACTGCCATGTCTGCTTGCGCAAGTACCCAGGCTTCGGAGCCATACATCAGCACGGGTAGTATCAGTGTTTTGTAGAGCGTTATTTTTGTTTGACGAGATGTGGCTTTGTTTTTAAACTGCTTACTTAAACCAAAGTAGCATCTGTTGGCCAATACAATTCTTCTTTTTATTTCACAACTGATGTCGTTTGTTGTGTTTACGGAGGTGCCGAGGTAGACGAAGTCTTTTACTACCTCAATATTATAGGAACCAACTTCCACAGTCGGCCCGAGCTCAATGGACGCATTGCGCGTCGACACCATCAACTTGGTCTTCTCGCCGTTTACCGCCAGACCCACTTTAGCAGATTCTCCTTCGACCTTCATAAAGGTATCAGTTACTTCTTTTACTGATCGGCCTATGATGTCTATATCATCAGCATAAGCAAGTAACATGTGACTATTGGTGTAGATTGTGCCACTTCTTTTGACGTTTGCCTCTCGTATAACCTTTTCCAGCAGGATGTTAAAGAGATCACACGAAAGGCTGTCTCCTTGTCTGAAACCTCTTTTGGTACCAAACTCTTCGGAGAGGTTCTTTCCTATTTTAACTGAGGACCTCGTGTCAGTTAAAGTTATTTTGCAAAGACGGATGAGCTTTGCGGGGATACCAAATTCAGACATGGCTTGGAATACCTTTGAACGCAGCGGGCTGTCGAAGGCTGCTTTATAATCGACAAAAAGGTGGTAGGTGTCGATCTGAATCTCTTGGGTCTTGTCCAGGATTTGCCGCAGGGTAAATATCTGGTCAATGGTGGACTTGCCAGGTCTAAAGCCGCATTGGTATGGTCCAATTATCTCGTTGACCATTGGCTTTAGTCGTTCGCACAATATCCCTGACACGATCTTGTAGGCAATAGGGAGTAGACTTATGCCCTTATAGTTAGAGCATACAGTCTTATCTCCCTTCTTGTGGACGGGGCACAGGATACTCAGGTTCCAATCGTCGAGTACTCGTTCTTCCTGCCAGATGGTGCTAACTAGCTGATGAATACACTTTATCAGCGTGTCGATTCCGGTTTTGAACAGCTCGGCTGGTAAGCCATCGGCTCCTGCTGCCTTATTATTCTTCAGCAGATTTATTGCTGTCTTTACCTCATCTTGGCTGGGCGGTATACATTCAATACCATCTTCTGGGATTGGGCCTGTGGTATCTTCGTCGTCTTCGCTGCTATTGGATACCAACAGTATTAAAAAATGTTCTTTCCATATCCTGAGTACAGTATCTGTATCAGTTACCAAATTACCTTGCTGGTCTCTACAGGAGGATGTGCCTGTACCAAAGCCATCAGTTTGATGCTTGACTCTTTGGTAGAATTTTCGGACTTCATTCTGGCTCCTGTACATCTCGATTTTTTCACACTCCCGCTTTTCCATATCTCTCTTTTTCCTGCGGAAAAGACGTTTCTTCTCTCTCCTTTTCTCCCTGTATCTCTCTCGTGCGCTACGCGTTGCTACGGATTGTAAAGTAGCCCTATATGCCGCATTTTTCTCTTCGGTGGCAGCACAACATGATGATTTGATTTCTTGTTTTCTGATCTGGAGACAGCCAGGTGCCCTTATGAATATCCAGATGATTAAATCTGGTACTGCTAACTACCATGTTTTTGCAGCTGCAAAGTCTATCAGCCTCATACCATTGTCAGATGTTTCACTGTGGAGGCTCAATTTCCCGACTGTTGGGCCAAAGATATTCTACTTTCCAATTTTGGCATTAAAATCGCCTAGAATGATTTTAATGTCATGGGCAGGGCAACTGTCATATGTTTCTTCTAAGCGCTCGTAAAATATATCTTTGGTCTGTTCGTCCTTTTCTTCAGTGGGAGCATGAGCGCAAATAAAGCTATTAGGGTAACCCTAGTACTACCACATAAAATGCAACAATCTGGCAGCATCATAGCAGTGTTGCATGCATCAGTAGTTTTAAGTTATTATCTCTCTCTACTCATTGTCAGTACACAGTCAGTTAGTTACTTTGCAACCACCAATTAATAGACATCTCATCTGTACATATTTCGTTATACTTCATTGTTCTTCATAATTAATACTTTATTTCAACTCATAAAACAACTTAAAGTTTTATTCAATAAATGAATTGATTGTTATGTTTAAACATCGTCTTTCATTCAATCGACCACCTCAGTAAGAACATAACAATTTGGCGACGAGGATTTTGGAACAATATGTATCATTCTCGCTAACAATTTGGCGACGAGGATTTTGGAACAAAGATGTATCATTCTCGCTAACAATTTGGCGACGAGGATTGTGAATTGAATACAGTAACAAAAGGAATTTCACAATTTCATCAGAACTTTCAACAAGGCTGCGTAATAACATCAAGACATCGCACACAATAAAAGTTGTGGCAGGAAGATTTTCAAGGAAAACATCAAAAGGCACAGGCGCAAGTTCATCAGGAATATTCTAACAAGAATTTTCAAGAAATCTTCAGCGATCAACACTCACACTCACAACAGTTTGCAGTCTCACATATACAACAATTTTCTTTCAGCTCAACACACACACCATAGCAACGTGGGAAATTTCATCATTTTTGCAGCGCACACATACAGACATACGACGGCAGCGTCTCTAACAAAATTGTAACGGCTGAAAACACAGACACTAGAAAAATCTAGACATGTCGGAACAAGCGAATATTGTAAAATTACTTGCACAGCAGCAAGAGCAAATAGCTAAGCAGCAGGAACAATTTGCGCACCAACAGGAACAATTTGCGCAACAACAGGAATTACTAAATAAACTCACACAAATCATTGCTGGACAACAAGGTGCAAACACAGTTTCATCATCAATTCCAGGTGAATCATCAGTGGCAAAAGCCCACCTCATGGAATCTTTAGCTAATTCCATGACGGATTTTCACTATGAGCCTGACAGTGGTTTATTATTTGAATCGTGGTACAATCGTTTCAAACACATCTTCGAAAGGGAAGCAAGTGCACTGGACGATGCAGACAAAGTAGGACTTTTGTGGAGAAAAATGTCCAATCACATTCATGAACGATTCAAGAATTTCGTGTTACCAAAACAACCTCAAGAACTTTCATTGGCAGATACAATCAAGCATCTTACAAGACTATTTGGCAGAACAGAAACACAAGTAAGTCTACGTTATAAGTGTCTCCAAATCACAAAGATGGAAAATGAAGATTTTAAAGAATACGCCAGTCGTGTCAATCTTCAGTGTGAACTTTTTAAACTGGATGACTTAACTACAGACCAGTTCAAGTGTTTAATTTTCATACTTGGTCTTAAATCATCACAAGACAATGACATCAGAATCCGTTTATTAAGGCATCGTAATGAAAGTAAGGAAGTAGTCAACTTAGAAAAGCTAATTGATGAAACACAAAGCATTTTGGATTTGAAAAGTGACACAGCACTAATTGAGGGAAGCCAAAAACAGTGCAACAAAATTGGTAAGCCTCAACAAAAACAAAAGATACCAAAAACAGCATGTTGGTATTGTGGAGATATGCATTATGCAAAACATTGCCCCTACTCCAAGCACAAGTGTACAAAATGTCAACAGATTGGCCACAAAGAAGGATTTTGCAACAGCATGCACAGGCAGAGCAAATCAAAACACAACAACGACAAACATCAACAGAGCAAAACCAAATATGATCAAAACTCAGAACAGAACAATTTGAGTGATCAGAATTTTAACAACAACAAAACAAAATTCAGCACAAAAACAGTATCTACAACAGATCCAGTCAAAATCAAGCAGGCAAGAAAATATGCTACAGTGAGTATTAATTCAAAGCAAGTGAAACTACAGTTGGACACGGCATCAGACATTACCATAATTTCCAAATCAACGTGGAAAAGAATCGGAAAGCCGGTTGCATTTGAAACCACAGACACCGCCGAAGATGCAGGTGGCAATAAACTCACATTTTTTGCAAAACTTTTTCCAATAGAAGTGTCAGTTGCAGGAAAATCAAAAATTGTGGATTGTTACATTTCAAATTTGGAATCATTAAATGTCCTAGGCATAGATTGGATTGAGAAATTTAATCTATGGGATATTCCAATAGCGAAATGGTGTCATCAGATCAAGTTCACAGGAACTAAGTCATTTAACAATGTTTATCAAGTACTCAATGCTCACTTTCATCCCAGCCCAAATAGGCAAGTCAAAACAGCACTAAAAAAAGGGAAGAGGAAGGAGCGACCGCAAAAGCATCTTCAAGAAGAAAAACTCACAACGTATTCAACGTTCATAAAAATCTATGTTCATCAGTCATGGACAGAAATCAGAAAAAAAATCAGAAAAAGGAAAGTCAGTATAATTTCAAACACGGAAGTCGCATCAAGATACATGCAGATCAACTTCAAACAAAAATAGGCGATACTTCTGCTTCATCAAACAAATTATCACCTTTGGATATATTACTTCGAGAATTCAACATTAAATTGCCGATTACAGATTCTACAGCATATCAACCAGAATCATCCACAGAAGACAACCAGTTGAAGTAATATCCAGAACCCAGGTTCAAACTTAAAAGGGGAGATATTAGGGTAACCCTAGTACTACCACATAAAATGCAACAATCTGGCAGCATTATAGCAGTGTTGCATGCATCAGTAGTTTTAAGTTATTATCTCTCTCTACTCATTGTCAGTACACAGTCAGTTAGTTACTTTGCAACCACCAATTAATAGACATCTCATCTGTACATATTTCGTTATACTTCATTGTTCTTCATAATTAATACTTTATTTCAACTCATAAAACAACTTAAAGTTTTATTCAATAAATGAATTGATTGTTATGTTTAAACATCGTCTTTCATTCAATCGACCACCTCAGTAAGAACATAACAATTTGGCGACGAGGATTTTGGAACAATATGTATCATTCTCGCTAACAATTTGGCGACGAGGATTTTGGAACAAAGATGTATCATTCTCGCTAACAATTTGGCGACGAGGATTGTGAATTGAATACAGTAACAAAAGGAATTTCACAATTTCATCAGAACTTTCAACAAGGCTGCGTAATAACATCAAGACATCGCACACAATAAAAGTTGTGGCAGGAAGATTTTCAAGGAAAACATCAAAAGGCACAGGCGCAAGTTCATCAGGAATATTCTAACAAGAATTTTCAAGAAATCTTCAGCGATCAACACTCACACTCACAACAGTTTGCAGTCTCACATATACAACAATTTTCTTTCAGCTCAACACACACACCATAGCAACGTGGGAAATTTCATCATTTTTGCAGCGCACACATACAGACATGAAAGAGGGACCAAGATAAATCCTGGGCTTTGCCATGTTAAAACCGGTCAGGACCGTTGCTTGGTATCTTCCATCCCCTACGTCATCCACATGTCTCCCTCTCTCTCTCTTTAATTTTGAAAATAGAAACTTAAAAATATATTGAAAATACAAAATTATTCAGAATTTATGGAAAAAATTAATGAAAAGTGAAGGAAGTGTAACAACCGGGGTTCTAAAAAGAGCGAAAATTCGCATGGTTTTGTCATTGAGCGGCATTGCCGGTATGCCGGCGTTTAGTGCGGCTATGGCTCGTCGGCTGAGGGGTGGTTCTTGCCAATCATAGACTGTTCGGTTGACAAAAAAAAAATCATACCGGTCTTCATAAAGCAAAAATGGGGAAATTAAAATGAAGCCTGAAATACGCCTGCAACAAAAAAATTTAACCTAAGCCAAAACTTAATATCTGAACTCACCCTGACCTAATATATCCTACTGAAACAGCTCTCCTGGCGGCTGACCGACCAGGAGATTTAGCGCTCCCACCGAGAACACCTCTCGCCATGACGTCTATGTTATTCCGACGTCCCAAGTTTGACCCTTTACTTACCTTGTTTATTCCATCCCACCACCTTTTTAATAGGGCTTTAAGCCGAACACATCATGGTAATTTCGAATTCAAAAATACATGTTTTATTCGACATTTCATTATAATTTATAACGAACCTCAAAAAATTACTGCTAAAACATACATATTTACACACATAGCTATGCACATATCTACCATTTGTACTTTAGTTGTCACATATTTTCAATTTGTATTTTAATTGTCATTTCTTTACTTTTTTGTATGCATAATATTTGAGCTACTTATAATTTATGTTAAGAAAATATTGTTATAAAAGAACGAAATCAATAAAGAAAATCAGTCGTCGTCTTTTAGTACTACAACCAACTATTTGTTCTTAATTATTAGTCGACGGTTTCCTTCAAGTTTATGTGCTTGTAAGGAACAATTAAAAAGTGGATCCTAAGTGCCAATTCAAGTTTATGTGCTTGAATGGACTAACACTAGATCCTAGTTAGATTAACAATTACGATCAATCAAAAATCACAAATTCCAAAAATTAACCATAGGTTCAAAAAGTTTAACAAACAAAATGAAGGGTCAACGAATTATTCATCATATAGCATGTAGAACTAGTTTCTTTTATATATTGTAATGATTATTTTTTCCTCTCCTTCTTCATTTTTTTCAGGTTGCCAGAGTGTACGCCAGGCATGAAATGTCGGATTCCGCAGACGTGAATGTATGGCTTTTCCCAAGTACGTGTAGGTAAGTACGTGTTGTTTAGAGTTTTAGCGTTATAGTTATATTCCGGATAAACTATTAATTTTATTCTTTGTTTTTATTTAGAAAAGGGCTAAACAATCTGGTATGGCACCTCCGATTCACAAGGCGCACTACTAAAATAAAGGCTCCCTAACCCTGAAGTGAGCTCAATGCGGGGTTATATGCCTGTACCCGAAAAACCAAGGTAAGTATAAACTTCTTTAAACCTAGCCTGTTTTCTTCTTTCTAATAATAAACCTTTTTCTTATTCTTTTCTTTTCATGTGAACTACGCGGAATTTAATTATGATGCTGTCGTCCGTCTGTCCGTCCGAGTATGAAGTTGGATACGTCAATTGGGATTATACCGAGGCATGCCGGACTGGCAATGCAAGGAATATCTGCGCCTCCCTCGTTGGACTGGATGGGCGGTGGTGTGGCTCCAGTTCGCTGGGTTTCTCGATCAGGTTTGGTTTTTTAAACTTTTTAGCTTTAAGTTATAGAATTATTTGGTTTTAACCCAGCAAGCATTTTCTATCGCCCATTACCCGAAGCAGTCACTCCCGGGCGATAGAAACACACATCCGCGATATCGCATTCTAATTGATGTAGGCACACCGTACGGGAAGAAATGAACCACGCATTCGTTTCCTCATAAAAATATCGCCATCGTGACTCTCGACTCTGGACTAAAGCGATTCTTTGAAAGACAACGCATGAGACACATTTATGAGGAAACGAGTGCGTGGTTCATTTCTTCCCGTACGGTGTGCCTACATCAATTAGAATGCGATATCGGGGATGTGTGTTTCTATCGCCCGGGAGTGACTGCTTCGGGTAATGGGCGATAGAAAATGCTTGTTGGATATAGTACCTTTAGGCGACAAATAAGTACATTGTTTGAAAGATATTGTATATTTTACCATAAAATAGTGGCAATGACCAATAAATAAATAAATAAATAAATAAATAAATAAATAAATAAATAAATAAATAAATAAATAAATAAATAAATAAATAAATAAATAAATAAATAAATAAATAAATAAATAAATAAATAAATAAATAAATAAATAAATAAATAAATAAATAAATAAATAAATAAATAAATAAATAAATAAATAAATAAATAAATAAATAAATAAATAAATAAATAAATAAATAAATAAATAAATAAATAAATAAATAAATAAATAAATAAATAAATAAATAAATAAATAAATAAATAAATAAATAAATAAATAAATAAATAAATAAATAAATAAATAAATAAATAAATAAATAAATAAATAAATAAATAAATAAATAAATAAATAAATAAATAAATAAATAAATAAATAAATAAATAAATAAATAAATAAATAAATAAATAAATAAATAAATAAATAAATAAATAAATAAATAAATAAATAAATAAATAAATAAATAAATAAATAAATAAATAAATAAATAAATAAATAAATAAATAAATAAATAAATAAATAAATAAATAAATAAATAAATAAATAAATAAATAAATAAATAAATAAATAAATAAATAAATAAATAAATAAATAAATAAATAAATAAATAAATAAATAAATAAATAAATAAATAAATAAATAAATAAATAAATAAATAAATAAATAAATAAGTAAATAAATAAATAAATAAATAAATAAATAAATAAATAAATAAATAAATAAATAAATAAATAAATAAATAAAACAAAAATTAAAATCGAAAATGGTTACATTTTAAAAGTCAAATTATATTATCATTATTTCTGCAAACTTATTTGTTTTAATTTTCTTTGTCGAATGAGTGTAATAAGTACTGTTGGCACTTTTGAATTTTTGGAATTTTTTCGATTTTTTTTCACAATTATTTAGTCACTGCACTTTTTTACATTTCAATTTATAAATGTTTAAATATAAAATTATTAATTTAATTTTTTCAATTTCACTTTTCCACGAACCTTTCGCACTTACAATATCAAACTGACTGATATTTTTCTTATTGTTGATATTTGCAAATACTTGGAGTAGCTGTAAAACTCTCACCTTATCTCTCTCACGAGAAGAAATAGTAAAACAATGTAAATTGTTTGTGTAAACAATCAAATGCAGAATTTTCATCTTCTTCTGTGACACTAGGTAGTTCTTGCAGTTCGATCTAATTTGAACAGTAATACATTTGTTATTGTAAAATGATAAAGTATCGCTCTTTTATAGAAAAGAAGTTCAGAAAGCGATTACTTTTGGTAGAGGAAGTGAGTAAGTCACTTCCAAATGCTAGCTGGGAAGTCTTTTTCTTTAGTTTTAGTTTTAGGCTTAGATTTAAGTCCTCTTATTTTAGCTTTTAAGTGTTTTTACTTTTGTTTGAATTAATTTTAAGTCTTTTTTTCTTTTAGTCTTAAGCTTGTTTTATTTTGCTTAAATTCATTCTAAGGCTATTAATGTTATTTAAATGCTCTATTTTGTGTGTTGTTTTTCACTTTAGGAAAATTTACTGGAAGTTTTGATATTCAGTTTTAAATAAAGTTCTTCGTCGCAAAAAAACGAAACTGTATTATTATTTTTCTTGCTGGTTGGTTGGAGCCACACATCCAATCTTCTTCAAAGGTAAAATCACCAACTGTTATACCATCAGCTGTTTTTGTCAAATGATGAATGTTATCATTCATACATTCTTCTCCTTATTTCACAAAAATTAACATTAAAGAGGCGCACCCCACAAAATTCTGTTGATTTTCCTGTTCATTTAATGTATATTTTATGTTGTTTCGGTTCAAATTCACGTGAAAACAAGGAAACAAAAATGAAAGAAATTTTGTTTACGTTTCTGTTAATTACGAATGGTGTCGTGAAAACGGGTTGATTCGTGTACGTCGTTCGACAGGCGAACAACGTAATTGAAACGCTCGTGTGAACATGACATGGCTAATTCACTCTCTATTCGTTGTTCGAACCCAAATTACGATATAATTACTTCATTTCCCATACAAAATTTGGAGAACGAACAACAAAATACGAATGAAATGTAAACGGTTTAACAACTAGTATACATTCAAATCGTAACAAATTTTGCCTTCTCTTTCTTTGCACTTGCATTTCTTGTCCATCGTTTCAAATTCGGGTACAAATTAATTTGGAAATAAAAATCAAATGTCCGCCGGAAAGTCTGTATACCAAAAAATTATTTTGGCAGGTCTCTCGTTAATTTTTAAAATACAAAAAATTGAAAATAATCTGAAAACACCAAAATTGTGAGAAAAAATAGAAAACATGAATGGAACTAATATAATTTAATAGAGTGATTTCATTGAAAAAATTGCATGAAATTATGCGTCTCTAGATCTAATTCCACAGTCCCGGGCCACACTAAGAGCAATTTCACTGAAATTTTGACATGAAAGTAAAAGAAAATGTAAAATAAAACGGTCTGTTTGTTTCATACGAATATTGCAACAAAGCAAAATTGCAGAACACATAAAACCGTGTACACTAGTTTCTTGAAATTATGAATTTTTCCCAAAAAATGCAAAGTTTCATGTCAAAATTTCATTGAAATTACTCTAGTGTGGCCAGGGACATAGTAGAGTAAAATCATAAAATTGCTTAAAGGGGTGCTTACACTATCTATGAATGTCATATGAGATGTCAAATTTGCTACCTGTGAATGTTGTACACATAGTGTGACCACTATGAAAATTTCCATCTATCAAAATGATGTGGCAACTCATATGTACATTTTTCATTTAGGGAGCGCTCTATTCGGCAATGTATTTTCGTATGCAGTTGAGAAATTAATTGTTAGAAGAAAACAATTGTAGCAAAAAATTAAGGCAATAGGTAAAGAAAACAAAAATGCGAATCCAATTAAAGTTTTTAACAATATAAATTGTGTTATTTGCGTGATTTATATTTTGTGGTCATATGAAATTGTATGCTAGTGTGAACACAAAAACTAAAAGTGGTATGGACTTTGACAAACATAAAGGATGTCGAATGGTTAAAAGAAGTGACAGTTCATATGACATTGATAGATAGTATAAACACCCCTTTAGTGAGGAATTCGATTGAAGAACGCCTAATTTCATGAATTTTTTTAATGAAATTCACGCTAGTGTGGACCGGGACTAAACAAAAACTATGAAAATATGAATCATGTTGCTATGAATTGTATCAACGGGTTAATTCGTGTACGTAATTATGAGAACGAACGACGTGATTCAAATGCTGGTATGAACATGGCATTAGCCTTAAAGAGTTGCGACATGGATACTCTTCAATAAATCATATAAAAGGAACATGGGAATACCAAAAACCAAATAGGAACAAAATTACCCAATGTTACAACTTGCTCTGTTCCAGAACCTGCAAGAAGCTACTATTTCTTACTACGATAACATTTTTTCCTTTATGTTATCGAAAAAAATATTCAAAATTAGTAGATTCTTGCAGTACTGGAACAGACCAACTGCCAGATGTTCGGCCATGGCTAAACCGTTGCGGCGTAAAAACTTTCTGTGCCAATTGTGCTGGTAATCACAAAACATCTGAATGTAATGTTTCAACCGAAAAATGAAATGAATCATCTTCTCAAGATTGTCCGGCAAGAAAGACTTTCATAGAAATAAGGCAGAAATATCAGCCAAGAAACCGAAATAGACCGACTGTTCAATACAAAATCAGCGCAAATTATGGTAATGTTTTCCCCAATACCTTAAATCAGGAAGAAGTCCCACGCTCTACTGACTGGAACATTCCTCAACCTAAACAGGACAGTCTGTTTTCATTAGAAGAAATGAAAAACTTATCTGGATTTCATTTGACGTTTAACCTATGGATTTGACAGTTGAAATCGAGTGGATTTCGTAAATGTAAACTTAGCATTAACCCTTGTGTTGATTTCAAGTTTAAGGAAGTGTAAATCTAAATCAAATAATTTTGAAGTCATTGCTTCGCTGGCATTTAATTTTTTAAATTGAGTCACCAATTGAATGTAGTTTCATGGAACGCAAGGGCGTTCGTAACAAAGCCAATGACCTATTTAATTTTTTAGAAACTAAAAATATTAGTATATGTCTGCTCAACGAGACGTGGCTAAACAGCAGCTGTTCGATAAAAAAAGCAAACATTTTACTTGCTACAGAAAAGACCGCCAAGATAACAGAGGTGGTGGAGTGGCAATTTTAGTTAAAAAGAACACTCAACACCGATTATTACCTAGTCTAAATACATCATTAACTGAAAATATTGGCATTCGAGTACTTTCTGATGAAGATTCTATTTGGTGTATTATCTGAGTTTGACTTTCGGTAGAAAACCGCGAAAGACGCCGAACTAAGAGGACGTGAAAATTGCAAAGAATTAAATTAAAACTCAAAAATCATATTTGTATTCGTTGATTTCTAAGTGAAAACTATATATAAATATGGTTTGGCCCGTGCCTGATGAAATAACATTGGAAGATGGGTTTAAATACCCACTACCAAGAATTAAAAAATATGTCCATTATAGAAAGGAATACGTCGCAATTCTCCAGGGATATTCTAAAAATAAGGGCATTCCCGTGATGAAGATCGCTGATGGATTACATACAAAGTTTAATAATCTGGAAACTCATTTCGTAACCAAGCGCAAAATTAAAATTATTTGCAATGATCGTGACACCATAAACAGGATTGTTGCCGATGAAGAATGCCGCAAAAATTACAACATTTTCATACCAGCTGAATTGTGCGAAATCAAAGCAGTAGTGCAAATTCCGTCTGACCCAGAGTTTTCAGAACAATTTTTATTTGAAAATCTGGTCATAAAACACAAGCCCGAATTTGGACCAATCTATGATGACATAACAATAACGGAAATTAAACGTTTCACTAAACCGGACCTTTCCAAGGAAGGTCAGAGAATTGACTCAGAAGCAGTCCTGCTCTCGTTTAGTGGCGACAAGTTGCCGTCTCATGTCTGTTTTAATAAGGTATTCTTCCAAGTTAAACCTTATATGGAAAGAATCCTTCAATGCAAGAAGTGCTGGAAATACGGACACTCCAAAAATGTATGTAGCCGTTCTCGTGACATCTGCCCCCGTTGCGGTGCTGCACATATGGGCACCTGTTCATTGATACCGAAATGTATCAATTGTGGCGGTCAGCATGATGTCAGATCCAACCTTTGCGAAATACGTATTAGTCTCAGGAATAAGGCAAAGAAAGAAGCTGAGGACAAGACACCAAAAATTATGTCGAATGAAATAGTTACTTCTACTGTACCCCATAATATGTTTGACCTGTCACAGGATGACTTTCCTGAGATCGGTGCTAAAAGACCTAAATTGAAACCTAAGCCCAAATATGGCACTAAGAGAAAAATTACAAACTATTCAAATATGTTTATCGATGACTTACTTGATGAATCCCATCCAATAAACACACAACCTACACCTTTAGCTGCTGAGGGAAAGTTGGCAGATACCGTCACTACCTCAGTTCAGACAAATACTAATACTACCTCATCTGATACAATGGAGAACAGTGCATCAGACATTGAATTCGACACGAACTCAATATGCAACTCCACAGAAGTCAACACTAATCAGGATAACAATGAATCCATCAAATTAAAATCTAACTATAAATCTACTAAACCCAATCCCAATATATCTAATACTGATTTACCAGAAACTTCAAACAATCAAAAAGTAAACAAAACATCCATATCCTCCGATAGCGGCATTAACACAACTCTTGATCTTTTTGAAGCCTTTCAAAAAGAAAATATGAAATCCATTAACAATGAAAATACTACAGATTAATTTAAGAAGTATACGTAATAAAAAACCACAGTTGTCTCAATTCCTAAAAGAATCAGGAATAGACATTGCTTGCATATCGGAAACATATTTGGATAACTTGGATGACTTTAATATACCCGGCTATGACATTTTAAGAAAAGATAGGACCACATATGGCGGAGGGGTAGCCATATTAATAAAAAACACAATAAATTTCACAAACTTTGACATCAACATTATTAACCGTAATATAGAAATAATCGCCTGTTGCATAAGCAGCGAAATTGGCCCTGTCATAATAATATCAACATATATTCCACCGAATGTGTCATTCACTACAGCTGATCTTATGAGCATGATCCCGACTATACCACAAAATGCAAAAATCATTATGTGTGGCGATTTTAATTGCCACCACATAATATGGGGTTGCAACAACACAGACCATCGCGGAGAAAATATGCTTCAATTTATTGAAGACAAAGATCTAGTCCTTCTAAATGATGGATCACAAACTTATTTTGGTGGTAGTCGCCCTTCAACTTTGGACTTATCAATATGTAGCCCAACTATTGCACTGATTTCGACTTGGTATACTTTGAATGAAAGCTTTGGCTCTGACCACTGCGCAGTTATCATTGAAGTTGAACTACATCCAAGATGCCGTAAAACCACATATGGTGTACCAAGACATATAGCACAGGACCGCCTAAATGACTTTATAGATGAAACTCTGAACAGTGGTCAATATGAGGAATGTCCCGATAGCGAAAAATTTGAATTACTGTCAAACAACTTTTATAACAAGTTCAAGGTTACCGTTGGCAAGAAACAATATCCAGACAACAGTTGGTGGAATTTACGATGCAAGAAAGTCAAAGCAGCCTTAATCAAAGCACTTGCCCGTTTCAAGAAAGTTCCCAACAGAGTCAATAATCAAAAGTTAAAACAATGCCAAAAGGATTACTTTTATACACTCAGAGAGGAAAAGCGAAAAGGTTGGCAAAAAATGTGTGAAGACATAAACGCCGACATCACTCCAACTGAACTCTGGAACACTGTCAAGAAATTCAGAGGAAGACACAAGAACAAAAATAAAAACATGCCACAAACGTGCGTAGATAAATTCTATGACATACTGTCTGGACCAATTGGACCTATAAACGCACCTCCCACAGTGGACAACATAACAAGAGATCATGACTTCACAATGGACGAGTTTAACGCTGCTATAGAAGCCTCTAAAGACACATCTGCAGGCCTTGATGGTATTCGTCATGGACACATTAAAGAGTTTACTCACGAGGTAAGAGAAAAAGTTTTATTACTATATAACCACATATGGCGTTCTGGAGAAATACCAAACTCGTGGATGAAATACAAAGTATGCCCTATACATAAAAAAGGCAAACCAGCTGATGATCCTTACTCATATCGATCAATTGCCATGATCTCGTGTTGGAGGAAGATATTCGAGAGAATGGTTTTTCGAAGGATCGACCACCAACTAGAATCTTCTGATAAACTTCACAATGCACAATCCGGATTCCGGAAAACCAGATCAACACGAGATAACCTTACCTGTATTTGGTCAGCGGCCCAATTGGCAAAAAGGGAAGGCAAATACCTAATGGCTGCATTTCTAGACATCAAAAGTGCATTCGATAATGTAAACATTGATATTTTAATAGACAAATATAAACAACTAGGTGTAAGTGAGCATACCTGTTCTATTTTACATCGTCTTTTTCAATATAAAGAACTCATCATCGAAGCAGAAGATTCTACTACTCGTAGGTCCTTTACTGGAACACCACAAGGCTCCGTTTTAAGTCCACTAAGCTTCAACGTCTATATCAACGACATTTTTAAAGATCTAGGAGTGGAAATTTTAGCTTACGCAGATGACTTGGTAATATTCTGTGCAGAATATGATCAAAATATGGCAAAAATAAAAATGCAGAAAGCACTTGATTGTCTAGTAAAAAGACTAGAGGAAATACAGCTTAATCTTTCCCCACAAAAATCGAAAGGAATGATCTTCAATCCATATAGCAGACGTTCTATTCAAATGAACCATGATCTAGTTATCAATGGCGAACGCATTGAATTTGTAAATACATTTAATTTTTTGGGTTTCGTATTGGACTCAAAACTCAGTTTAATACCACATATTGATCACATACACAAGTCGACTTTTCAATTCATGAACATAATCCGAGCCCTTTGTGGCGTATCTTGGGGAGGCAATCCACAACAGCTTATTCGTTTGTACGTTGGAGTAGTTAGACCTAAAATTGAATACATGGGACATCTACTGCTTGATGCTCCGCTCAGCAAAACTCTTAAAACTCAAAGAATCCAGTTCCGCGCTCTTAGAATTGCCCTCGGAGCGATGATTTCCACCCATACACAGTCTTTAGAAGTGGAGGCCAATGTAATGCCCTTACCGGATAGACTAAAACTGCTTGCCAGCAATTACATTAATAACGTGGTTACAGACTGCAGGAACCCGGCCAATAAATTTTTGTCACAATACAATGAAAAGTTCCAGATTAGGCCTACACTTTTCCAAATGTACCAAAATAAGAAAACAGACAACAATCTTATGAAACTTCAGCGGCCTATTCAATATGAATTCCCGCTTCAAGCAAACCTACTTGTACCAAACATAACGTTGCTCGATGTCTGCAAAAATAGTGCGACCTCAGTGAATGTACAAGACCTGTATAAAGCTACAATTACCGCAAATTTCTCCGACTACATAAAAGTATTCACCGACGGTTCAAAGACCCCGGACAAAACCAGCTGTGCCTTATGGATGCCATCGTTGGACATCGAAGCATCCTTTTCCCTGAACAAAGCAAGCTCCATATATTCTGCGGAAGCTCATGCCATACACGAGGCACTTTTATTGATAAGAACCTGCGAACCCGGAAAATACATAATCATCACGGATAGCAAATCCGTCCTTATGGCCATCGGCTCCCGAAACAATAAAAGCACCCATCCCTCTATTTTCCGAATAAAGAACGAGGTGTACCATATGTCGAGGGAGGCTTTCATTGTACACTTCCTGTGGGTACCAAGCCATTGTGGTATCGATGGGAATGAGTACGTAGACCTTGTAGCAACAAATCATAACCATACATACCCTTGTCCGAAAATATGTTCATCAGATTTAAGGCAAGAAAATAAATCTTCGGCTATTACATCTTGGCAGGAAAAATGGAACACAAGTATATACGGTAGAAGATTTTACACGTTCTCCCCTAAAGTCAACTGCCAACCTTGGTTTCGAAACATCAAAATGCCCCGAAGCGTCGCTACAACCATTACAAGGCTTAGATTTGGTCATAATCAAATGAAACATCATCTCCACAAGATCAATATTACCAGCACTGACAGATGTGATTGTGGTGATGTACAAACTATGGACCACATCACTTTCAATTGCCCGGACGTCAACCTTAGTACCAGACATTTCCTATTACAAAAATTACAACAACTTGGCATACATCAACCGTCAATCGACAATATTCTTAAAACTGACAACATAAAAGCCTACTTTGCCCTATGGAAATATTATAAAGAAGCAGATATTAAAATCTAAACAAAATAACGTGACGAATACACTATTCTCAAGAAAACTCAACAAATCTTCAAAATTCCCATGAAATAAATATATACCCGTGAAAGTGGCAACATAGACTAAGTGTCTCATGTCACTTTAAATTCCACCCCAAACATGGTGGAATTGGCATATGAAAACATATGTCAGAAGAAGAAGAAGAAGAAGAAGATTCTATTGATATATGTACATATACTTTTGTCATTTCCCAGGGGGTAATAGAAGTCTCGGTGCAAGAAAGCAAAGTTTTTCCTCAGACCTGAGAAAACTAATGACCTCTAGCAACAAATTTATAATTGGAGGCGACTTTAACACACTGCGTGCATATTGGGGCTGTAGAAGGAGCAATGTCTGGGGAAATATTCTTTATGAGAAACTCCAAATGAGCAATTTACAACTTTTATTTTCATCAGGGACCTAATTCTCGGTTCCGTTATTTAGCGAGCTTTTGTTCGAAGACAAATTACGAACGATCCATGGCGGAATAATAAGGTGTTACATCGATAACAATAATCGGGCCATTTACCACACCAACATCAACATTTGTTCAAAAATTTTGACGATTGGTCTGGTAAATGGTCCCATTATTGTTATTATTCCACAATTATTCGAAAATTTTGGATTCCCTTATACGATCGAAATTATTTAAAAAATTTATCGATACATACGGACGGTGAAACATATGATGAGTGTTCCAGAAGCTGCAAGAATCTAATATTTTTTACTACGGTAACAATTTTGGCTTTATGTTATCGGAAAAATAGTAAAAATTTGTAGATTATTGCAGTTCTGGAACAGACCAATGCACAATGGTCCCAAATCCAAATTTTCTGGCCAAAACTATTTCAACGTCTATTTAGTATTGAAATTCATTATTATTTATAATAAATGTGTACAAACAGCAATTCTTACGTTTTATAGACCAAAATGACCAAAAACTGCCAACATTTGTTGAACATGGTGGTCTCGTTGTGTGGGGTCTAAACCAAAACATTGACCTATGTTAATAATTTTTGGTACGAAGGATTCATATCTTCCAAGAGGTCAAAATAGCAAATTTCAGCTAAATCGGTCATAAAGTGTCGCTAAAATCCGAAAAATATCTAAAATCGGACGGTACTTTTATGTGGGGACTATGACAAAAAATGGACCTATTTTCAAAAAAAATATACATACTTGTTTTCTACACTCTGAAACCCTTAAATATGAATTTTAAGTAAAATCGGTTGATAGATGCGGGTATTACCGTTCTATTTCAATTGGATACTACGTACAATCACAACAGGTATTTACAAAAAATTCTCCCATCTTGAAATAGAAAATCCACTTTATTTTAACTGTGGCAAATTTAAGCAAGAATTTATTTCTCAATTTATTAGTTCAGTCCCCCAGCTATCTTCCGAAATCAATTTGGAGGTGGACAAACTTGGACATTTTTTTTAAAAGTTTAAGAATATTTAAAAAGTATTTGTAAAAAATAATTTTTAATATATATAAAAAACATTGATTTTATTACGCTAATTTTACAAATTTCATCGTTCTTTTTGTAAATGTTATGAAAGTACTCATTAACAGCTTCCCGATTCATAATAACTTTGGCCTCACTTCTGTATATTTATGCAGCGACGCAATACAACAAAAATTGTATATTTTACAGCACAAAGTCTGTTTTATTTTTACATAAAAAAGTGTCAACTTTGGTACTGCGCCAATCAACGAATACTAAGGTTATTTAAAAAAACTAATTATTTTCAGATGACTTGATGTGTTTTTTATTATTCTGTGCAAAAAAAAATTAAAATTTCGAAACTTCAAAAATAGGGTTTTGGCCAAAAATTTCCTGATTGAAACCTATGTGCAATGGTAAACACAAAATAGGCCCGTTCAAAAACTTCGAAAGCATTTTGTAGAAGTTTGTACAAATTGGTACAAACTTTTGAGTTGTCGTACAGACTTAATATTACAAACAAAAAAGTTGTGCTGCAATTTCCCCGTAAAATGAAATGAAAGCATGAAAATTGTATAAAATAATAGAAAATTGTGAAAAATTAAAAATAAATTCCACTATGTAAAATTATAAAAATCACATTCTGGCATTGGAAAATATATTTTTAGTTCTTAAGAAACAGTCCCTTTTTGTCTATTTTTTGTACTCATTTTATTGGATTGATTTTGATTAGTTTTATTGCAAAATGTTTCATTAAAGTTCGTTTTGTGCCACCAAAATAATCATTTCGACAGCAGATATGTATGTGGCGGGCAAAAACTCGCAAGATTCCACTCGAAAGTGTATTCGACAACGGTTGCCGTAATCCAAATACTGAAAATATCGATCGAAATAAATAGATCACGTATGCTAGAGTTAGGCCCAGATTGTTTATATATTCCCGCAGATCACAGAAAACAGCCGCCAAATCTTGATCTTTACATAACCAACTCGATACAACTTGTTAGTCGTGTTAAAACAATAAAAACAAATCTTGGATCTGATCACTTGCCATTATTTTGGAAAATCGATTTTAATGGAGAAATTTTAGGAAATGGAAGATACCAAGCAACGGTCCTGACCGGTTTTAACATGGCAAAGCCCAGGATTTATCTTGGTCCCTCTTTCATCTCAAGTGGACACTGACCTCCCCGTGGTGTCACCTGGGGAACTGCCTTTAACACCCGTTAAAGGTAGTGAGCTAACATGTGCCGCGCGTTCACCCATAAGAACGTTAAAAACTTGGGTTTGGGCGTCGGGTTAGTAACCCTCCCCTAGAAAAAACAGTCTACTATGAAAAAACGAAAGAAAAGAAAAACAAACCCCTCTAAAGTTGACGAACCCCGCAAACGTTTTAAGGACCATGATCTGCGAATCTGCACCTGGAATGTTCGCACTCTTTATAGAGTAGGTGCAGTTTACGCGCTGGCAGATGTACTTGAAAAGTACAAGGCCGACATTACTGCCATACAGGAAATACGATGGACTGGAAAAGATGTCACAACAACACCTAAAGGTGACGCACTGTATTATAGCTGCCATGACACAAAGCATGAGTTTGGTTGCGGATTTGTAGTTAGTCGGAGACTAAAACATCTGGTATCCAGCTTCACTCCAGTGAATGAAAGACTTGCTACAATTCGATTAAAAGCAAAATTCTTCAACATCAGCTTAATCTGCGCTCATGCTCCAACCGAAGATAAGGACGAACAGACCAAAGATATATTCTACGAGCGCTTAGAAGAAACATATGACCGTTGTCCTGCCCATGACATTAAAATTGTTCTAGGCGATTTTAATGCCAAAATTGGAAAGGAGAATATCTTTGGACAAACAGTCGGGAAATTCAGTCTACATAGTGAAACATCAGACAATGGAATGAGGCTGATAGACTTCGCAGCGGCAAAAAACATGGTAGTTAGCAGTACCAGATTTAAGCATCTCGATATTCATAAGGGCACTTGGCTGTCTCCAGACCAAAGAACAATAAACCAAATTGATCATGTTGTGATAGATGGAAGACATTCATCGAGCGTGTTGGATGTACGATCGTTCCGAGGAGCAAACATAGATTCGGACCATTACCTCGTTGCAGCAAAGGTACGTACCCGTCTAAACGTTGCAAATAAAGCACGGACGGACACAACACGAAAGTTGGACATCGCTAAGCTGCAAACACAACAGATAGCCACAGCATATTCCACTCAACTGACCCACATGCTTAATGAAAGCGCTTCTCGTCCCGATAACATATCAGCACAATGGCAAAACATTGCCCACTCCATGCAAACAGCCGCAAAATCAGTACTTGGATACCAGAGACCTCCACCAAAGAATCCATGGTATGACCAGGAGTGCCGTGCTGCTACCGAAGAAAAAAATGCGGCATATAGGGCTACTTTACAATCAGTAGCAACGCGTAGCGCACGAGAGAGGTATCGGGAGAAAAGGAAAGAGGAGAAACGTCTTTTCCGCAGGAAAAAGAGAGAGATGGAGAAGAGGGAGTGTGAACAAATAGAGATGTACAGGAGACAGAACGAAGTCCGAAAATTCTACCAAAGAGTGAAGCATCAAACTGATGGCTTTGGTACAGGCATGTCCTCCTGTAGAGACCAACAAGGTAATTTGGTAACTGATACAGATAGTGTGCTCAGGATATGGAAAGAACATTTTTCCAAATTGTTGGTATCCGATAGCAGTGAAGACGGCGAAGATACCACAGATCCAATCCCAGAAGATGGTATTGAATGTATACCGCCCAGCCAAGATGAGGTAAGGACAGCAATAAATCTGCTGAAGAATAATAAGGCAGCAGGAGCCGATGGCTTACCAGCCGAGCTGTTTAAAACCGGAGGCTTCGCGCTGATAAGGTGTATGCATCAGCTAGTTAGCACCATCTGGCAGGAAGAACGCGTACCCGACGATTGGAACGTGAGCATCCTATGTCCAGTCCACAAGAAGGGTGATAAGACTGTGTGCTCCAATTACAGGGGCATAAGTCTGCTCCCTATTGCATATAAGATAGTATCTGGCATATTGTGTGAGAGACTAAAGCCTATGGTCAATGAAATTATTGGACCCTACCAGTGCGGCTTTAGACCTGGCAAATCCACCATTGACCAGATATTTACCTTGAGACAAATCCTGGAAAAGACCCAAGAAATGCAGATCGACACCTTCCATCTTTTCGTCGATTATAAAGCAGCATTCGACAGCCCTATACGTTCAAAGGTGTTCCAAGCCATGTCTGGTTTTGGTATTCCTGCAAAGCTCATTCGGCTTTGTAGAATGACATTAACTGAGACGAGATCCTCAGTTAAAATAGGAAAGAACCTCTCCGAAGAGTTTATTACCAAAAGAGGTTTCAGACAAGGAGACGGCCTGTCGTGTGATCTATTCAACATCCTGCTGGAAAAGGTCATACGAGACGCGAAGGTCAAAAGAAATGGAACGATATACACGAACAGCCATATGTTACTGGCTTATGCCGACGACATTGACATCATGGGTCGATCGGTAAAGGAAGTAACTGACACCTTTGCAAAAGTCGAAAGAGAATCTGCTAAAGTTGGTCTGGCAGTAAACGGCGAAAAAACCAAGTTGATGGTATCAACGCGTAATATGTCCACAAACCCCGCACCATCTGTGAATGTTGGTACCTACAATTTTGAGGTAGTAAAGGACTTCGTCTACCTCGGCACCGCCATAAACACAACAAATAACATCAGTTGTGAAATACGAAGAAGAATAGTGTTGGCTAACAGATGCTACTTTGGGCTGAGTAAGCAGTTTAGGAATAAAGCCACCTCTCGTCAAACAAAAGTAACACTTTACAAAACACTGATACTACCCGTGCTAATGTATGGTTCCGAAGCATGGGTACTTGCTCAAGCAGATAAGGCAGTGCTTGGTGTGTTCGAGAGAAAAATTCTTCGAAAGATCTACGGGCCAATCTGTGTTGACGGCGAATATCGGCGTCGTGTGAACAACGAGCTGTATCAACTATACAATGACATCAATGTAGTTGAACGAATCGAGATACAACGATTGCGATGGCTAGGCCATGTTATAAGAATGAGTGATGATGAACCCGCAAAAAAGGCGTATAAATACGGGCCGCATGGTGGTTCTCGCAGATCTGGAAGGCCAAAGCTTCGTTGGAGCGAACAAGTGAAACGAGATATCAGAAAGTTACATATCCCAGATTGGGAAAATACAGCAGCAAACAGAGAGGATTGGAGATTTTTTCTTAGTTCGGCTTATGGAACAAATGTTCTGTAAAAGGCCAGCTAAGTAAGTAAGTAAGTAAGTAATTTTTATAACTACAACAAAGCAGATTGGAACAAATATCGGCAATGTCTATCTACAACCTACATAACAATCCCGTCCTTGAGGAAATTGATGCCAAAATAAATAGTTTTTCGCAAATCATAAAATCTGCATGTTGAATAAAGTGTTCCAAAGAAAAGACCTAATTATTCCATAAACACAATACCACTTTTTATTAAAATATTAATTCAACACAGGAATGTATCGGGTATGTTCTGAGACACACTTCACCTCTCACTTCACTCCTCCAACATTTTGTTCAACCAATTAACTAATATTTTTGTCTTGGCGCTATGAGTCATTAGGGTATTTAAAAAGAAGAGTACACCCTAGTCCGTCCATAAAATACTCGAAAAATAAGCGTAAATGGGGTGAACAAAATGCTTGAGGCGTGAAGTGAGAGGTGCAGTGTGTCTCAGAACATACCCGTATATTCCCGAAACTTTAAACGGTTTCGTTAACCAGATGATCGCCGTCAAATGAACAGGCTTAATTCGGCAATCCTGTTGTGTAAAGTTGTGATTTTGTGCGCTCTACGTTTAACTTACTTGAATTACAATTTTTAATTATTTTAATCAGAGTTAAATTGTGATAAATTGTGTTTAAATCGTAGATAAGTATACCTAATTTAAGCGTACTTGTTCGTGCATTTGTTTATCAAGTGAAAAGTAATAAATTATTGCCTTCTTTAAATTCCATCTAATTGGAAAGTTCTCTTCTTCTTATTTTTCCGTAATTGATATCTTGTAATTTCTCTCTCTTTTGTGTTACATTTCTGTGTTATTTATATAAAACAGAGTTGCCATCCCATAATTTTCTGTTTTCAATAAGACATTGAATACTGGCATCGGATCTTCTACCAACTTCATTTTTGCTTTAAACTTTTAATAATTTAAAATTTATTGCTTCTACGATAATTGCATGAATCCAACTGATTCCGACGGAACCATTGAGTGTTGGCTATACCTCAATCACTCGCATGCTACATGTGCCGGGATTGATAAAAAATTTCTGACTCTCTCAACCACGATTTCAACGGACTCAGATAGTGTTGTGTAAAATGTAGAAATATTGATATTGAATTTTATAATTTTGCTAAAGATCTATCAATTGAAATATCTGAAATAAATAAGGAAATCTGGGGGGTTACTCTGTATTGCGATGCGAATGCAAGTTCGATGCGAAAGTTAAATGCGATAAGTGTACAATTTGGTACTCTGTATCATTAACGTAAACGCTTTCGCAAAACAAATAGAAAATAAGGCAACCCTGGCACTACAAAGTAAAAAAAACGAAGAATGACAAAACGAAATGTCAAAAAATTGTAAATAAAAACATTTTATACAACATTTTTGAGCGGTACGTCTGTTTTTAAAACATTTATTAACAAAAATAATAATAATAATTCGGTAGCGTTATGGTTTGAGGAAAATGAACCTGAAGAACGAATTACAAGAAGAATTTTAAGAGATCGATCCAATATACTCTCCCTAAATGACCGCGGGTAAGAAAATAGAAGTACGAATTATGTGACAAATGTTTTCAAATATTTAATTTTTATAGATCTATACAAAATTTTCGTCTCAATAAAGATGCGTTTATGTATGTATTAAACTCTATTAAAGACGACCTCGTCATTCAAAAAAGATCCACAGCAATTCCAAGCGCAATAAAAGTGGCCGCTGCTTTGAAATTGCTTGGACAAGGTGGTTATCAACACCAAATCGGCCAAGACCATCTTTTGGGATTATCACAGCAATCTATGTCGCGTTGACTAAAAGAAGTTTGCGAGGTGATCGAGCGAATACTTTGTCCCAAGCACATACAATTTGAGGTAACGGCGGAAGAGGAAATTGAAATAAAAAGAGGGGTTTTCCATACATGTGGTATTCCTGGGGTGATTGGGGCAGTTGATGGCACCCACATAGAAATGATTAGACCGGCCAGGAACGAACACCTATACTTCAACAGAAAATTAAAGCATAGCATGAACGCTATGGTGGTATGTGAGTTTTTATGTATAAATGCGGCTTACTAAATATTATTTTCCCTTTTTGGTAGATATGTGATCACAAAATGAGAGTTACATTTATAGATTGCCGGTATGGCGGTGCTAGCCATGACTCACATATTTGGGCCCTTTCCAACGCAAAGCAAAAATTAAAAGAACGCTTCGAAAGAGGAGAAAAGGAGTTTTGGCTCCTTGGTAATAAACTTAAAACGAGTTTAAATGCGTTTTTTTACTTATTTTTTAATCATTTAAAAGGTGATTCGGGCTACCCACTGGAACCCTGGCTACTTACCCCATACAGGAACGCGACGGAAAATTCGCCCGAGAGTCGTTTTAATAAAAAGTTTTGCAAAGGAAGGTCCATAATTGAGAGAGTGTTTGGTGTTTTGAAAGGCAGATTTCGGTGTCTGTTAGCAGCCAGAGAATTGCATTACGTACCAGAAAGAGTGGTCCAAATAATGAACGTTTGCTCCGCCCTGCATAATATTTGCGTAGATTTTAATTCACAACTGGCAACACACGAAATTATTGAGACAGAAAGTCTTAATGAAATTGAAATGTCTGTTTATAGCAATACGAACAACAGCGAAGAAACAAATATTGCTAAGGAAATAAGGAATAATATTAGAAAAAATTTGATTTAAAAAAATAACATTTATTTATAAAAAACAAATAAAATAGGAATTCATTTCATTGTAGTGTAATAAAAAATAAAAAAAAAAAAACATATAATCTAAAATGATAAAGCTTCTATATGGCGATTTTGAGATCTTCAAATTCATTAATCAGTCGTTCTTAAACTAGCTTGCCTTATAGGCATATTATAAAAAATATCGTCACATATCACAAAGTTTTACTTAATTCTAATTCTAAAATTTTCTTTTTTAATTCTAACTTTTCTATTGCATTTTTTTGTTTTTGCAGTTTGTATTTCTTTTTGTATTCAAATTTTTCCTTACAAAAAGCAAGTTCTTTTTCTTTTAATTCAAAAATTTTTCTATTATATCTTACTAGTTCCTTCAAGGAACACTTAATATCGCCCAAAAGTTTGGTGGATTCTTGGTGAAATATCCCTTGGGTTTCCACTTGTGTCCTTAAAAGGCTATCACGTTCGTTTTGTTGTGACAGCCGTGAACGTTTGGCAGACTGTAAGCTTTCATTCAAGCAGTTATGTTTGGCCGCTGGCGCTGGTTCATTTTCGTTTTGGGGCGATAACAAAACCTCTTCTATAAGATCATTGATATCTGAGACAACTTGGCTAGTATTTGCACTTGTTCCGAAGCACGTTGATGATGGCAGTCCGTTAACGGCTTCTTCCATATGAAGAAGATTTATAATTTGTTCCTCCATAGAGGAAAGCGGGCAATACTGTGAGACACCACCACCCGTGCTGGAAATACTCATTTTGTTTCTGCGCATCTTAACCTTTGTATGATTTCTTAGGTCAGACCAAACCTGTAAATATGTACATATAGTTAGTTTCACATTTTATATACAAAATATAAAACATTACCTTTTTCCAACCAGCGATATCTCTTACAGGAGGTCCATTTGCATTGAGGTCATCAGCCAGTTTTGTCCACAAATTGTTGGCGCATTGTTTCGCATTTGCACTCTGCAACTGTCCCTTGGCCAAATCGCTGTGTTGGACCATAAAGTCTACCAAAGTTTGGAACTGACGTTGCTGTGTCTGTAACTATTTTGGCTTTTCCCTAAAAGAATAAACAATTTAGATACGAATATAAAAATTTAATTGTGCTTACTTACATGTTTGTTACTTTGCAATTGCTATTTTGTTTGCGCAAGATTTTTGCGATTAACGAACGAGTTTGACGTACGTTTTCGTATTACAGAGTGCGGTGATGCCAGATTTGCGAAAAGTAGATGCGAAAGGAGATACGAAAACGAATTAGAGAGTACCAATTACTCGATTCGGTACAATTTTTCTTACGCATCGCAATACAGAGTAACCCCCTGGAATGCGTATTTACGAATGTCTCGTTTTAGTTCGATTTTTGAAAAATATCCAAATTTGGATGGATTTTTGCCATCTCCCGTCGTATCCCAACTGAAACGTAAAAGGCATACAAAGAGGACTTCAAACAGATCGAAATCTTCTGATACACCTAACGTTTCAGTGGGTGGGTTATTGTCCCCCTTATATCTGCTAACTTCGTTACGGAATACGGGAGGACGAAAACCGACACCGCCACTGTGTCAGACCCAGCTCTGCCAACTACGGCAACTAACAAAGAAATGGTCAGGGGCTCTGTTAATCCTCCGAGTGCAGCGAGTAATTCCACTCCGACTCTGAGGAGTAGGAAAGCCCTAAAAGATTCAACATCGAATACTGGGACCAATTCTGTTCTCACTAATAAAGATGTTGAATCTGGACAAACAGAGTTAGTTCCGCCACCCTCGGCTGCCATCGTTGAAGTTTCTGTGGGTTCTGCTAATCCTTTTAGTAAAAAAGCCCAAAAAATTCTACATCTTCTACGAATGCAGCGAGCTCATCGGCTCCCACTCTTAGGAATGTTAAATTTGCTCAAGCTTCTAAAAACGCACGCCCTCTGGCACCTGTTCTGACACAAACTCCGCGAACCATCCATAAGCCGTTGTCAGTAGTTCCCACCATGAAAACGGTTTTTGCTGCCAGGTTTGCGCCAGATACGACGATTATATTTGACTTAATCGTATTAAAAGATTTTTGGCCTCCTAAAACATTTGTTAAAGAATTTGTTGAAAAATCACAGAATTTAGTACACTTACCTCATAGACCGGAGCCGACTTCAAAAAACTAAAAAAACTCAATTTTATTTTGCTATCAGAACGTAAGGGGCTATATACAAAATTGTCCCGACTGTTCACCGATAGTTTCGATCCGATCTACGGAACGATCAGGATCTACGTTAGATTACTCCAATTATTCCGTTGCTAGATCTAAATACACCATTGAGTCCCACAAGTCATATAAAGCTTATATTGATAGTATTAAGATAAATATTAAATCTGATCCAAAATCATTTTAAGACATTGTTAATTTAAAACGGAAAAGTACTCGAAGACCTTACTTATTAAAATATAATAACGAAGAATTTGTTAGTGATCATGATATCGCTGAGTGTTTTGCAAATTTCTTTGCCTCAACATTCTCATATAACAACAGTTCCTTGAATATTCCATATCCATATCAGTTATCTAACATGGATAATATTTATATGTCGCTTCTCTCAATGGAAGATTTCTCAAAAGGTTTAAGTTGCCTCATACCTACAAAAAGCCCTGGTCCCGATGGAATCACCAGCATAATTCTTAAAAACTGTCACAACTCCATAGCTATTCCATTATCTCTTCTTTTCAATCACTCCTTAAATCTTGGTTATTTTCCCACATTTTGGAAAAGGTCTTATTTCGTAGCTCTTCATAAATCTGGCAGTTTATCAGACGTATCCAAATATAGAGGAATTGCAAAACTGAGTGCAATTCCAAAACTATTTGAGAAACATCTTTGTGTTTATTTCAGCTTTAGTCCATATTTTGTTGTAATTCAATTGTTTGAATAACAACAAAATATTTTAAAGTGGATATGAAATTGATTAGTTGCGGGCGAAGTGTAGGGAATACTATAGTTTCAGTTGTCACCAAACAACTTCATCAGTTCCCTTTTTCGCCGACTCTGTATCGATAAACAGGTCAATAAAGCCATCTAGCAAATTAAATAAAATGAGAATTTTGCTGTATGGCCCTAAAGCTGTTTACCCTACAATTTGAGTCGAACTAAAGAATTTCATATCCACCACTGTTTTTATGTCGTCTTTGCTTCGCAAAGAATACGAACATAGGAGTGTTGCTTCAATAAGCGGGGGAAAAAACAACAAGAAAGTTGTTTTTGCATTACGCATTGGTCAACAAGGCAGTGCTGATGCCTATTATTGTTGTTTGCGTTTTTTATTGTTGAACTGCAGAATTTTACATCTTTGTGTTTATTTCAGCTTTAGTCCATATTTTGTTGTAATTCAATTGTTTGAATAACAACAAAATATTTTAAAGTGGATATGAAATTGATTAGTTGCGGGCGAAGGGTAGGGAATACTATAGTTTCAGTTGTCACCAAACAACTTCATCAGTTCCCTTTTTTATTACTGATGTAATTTCCCATAAAGTCCAAAACACATTAAGCCCTTATCAACATGGTTTTCGTGGTGGACTATCCACTGTCACGAATTTAGTTCAATATACCTCAGAGGTCATTAAAGGTTTTAGTCAGAAAAAGCAAACTGACACGATCTATACCGACTTCAGTAAAGCATTCGATAGAGTTAACACCACAAATTACTAATTTACAAATTAAATTGCATCGTATTCAGTAAAAACTTATTATCTTGGGTCTCATCTTATCTGTAAGATAGATCACAAGTGGTTTTATTCGAGGATTGTTATTCTAAATTAATAAATGTTCCATCAGGCGTTCCTCAAGGGAGTCATCTGGGTCCTGTACTGTTTCTATTGTTTGTAAACGATTTACCAACGTCAAAGTACTTATGTATGCAGACGATGTTAAAATTTTTATAACTCACAAATCTCAAGAACATCTCAACTACTTCAAGAGGATTTAAATAGCTTCTCCCGGTGGTGTGATATTAATGAAATGGATTTAAATTTAATGGATCCCAAACTAGATTTTAAAAATCATGTAATATCGATGGCTAATAAAACTCATGGAGTTCTAGGATTCATCTAGTAGATACTATCGTTTCTGTCATATTAATGTTCATCGCACAAATTATGCATCTGGAGAACCAGAATGTGCGATGATTTTAATTCCTTATATTTTATTGTAGACTTAGGCTTAGATATAAATATTACACTGTGCAACATTTTCGAGGTAATTTTGTGCAAACAATTTCATATGCGGTTCTTATGAAAGTACAGACGCAATAGACAAAAACCCTCTTTGGATTTTGTTTTGTTAGATCGGGTTCGGATTTTATGGCCCTATCTAAACATGGCTATATATTGACTTTTTAAAGAAAATCGGGGCTATATCTTTGAAACCAATGCGAATCTTTCCATGACATCCGCAGCAAACTTGTAAATAAGAACAAGAAGAATATATTTGGAAACATAATGAATACGAATAACCCCATTTATTGTCTCAAATTTTATAATATATCTAAAATTTCAGTGATTTGTATATGTATCGCAGCGTATCTCCAAAACCGTTAAATTTTCCTTAATGTTATCTTTAGGAAAAATATTCACTGGAAAGTAATACACAACTCTTCTGAACATATCATTGTTGTAAAATTCCTCTATCGCGTTGTTTGTAGCATATTATTCAACGACAATTTGATAAATATATCAACAATACATTGAAATTTCAAATATGAGAATAAACAGCCTGTGTGAACGTTGTTTGAAATATGTTTTGTAGAAAGTATGATATGAAATACCGCCTAAACAACATGAAATAAGTGTTTTACAGTTTCAGAATGTTCTGAAGAATTGCTAAGGACATTATTTGGAAAGTTGTTGCGAAAGACTATTTGGTTCAACTCTCAATAGTTTGGCAGTTACTGACCATAATTCCAGAAATTATGTAATCTTTCCTATATTTTTATCAATTTTGATGCGCTATATGCGGTTTTTTGTAGTTCGTATCTCGGTCATATAAGATCTACTACTTCAGGACTACAATATTGCTGAAGACCGCAAAGCAAAATTCTTATTAGTTGCTGAGATAATGCACGAATAAATTAAAAAAGGGTCGTTTTAGTCCGGTATAGATGAGGCCATAAAATCCAAACCCGATCTAAAAACACGAAACCCAACTAGGGGTTTTGTAGTCTTAATATGTACTTTCAGAAAATGCCCACTAGAAGTTGTTTGCATTTTCAGTGTTGCACAGTGTTATTAAATCTAGAATAATTTCGTATCTAAACGAGTAGATTATGCCTAATGTTAGTACAGGCTGTTGAAGAATATTCTGTAGCTAGTATTCAATGCTCACTTTTACCCGTCATGCTCCGGATCACGATGTGTTCGCGATCCCTACGTAATGGGGTGGTCGCCCCCACGGTCGGAAGGGGTGGGAAAGAGTGGCGTGGGAACGTTCGAAACAAAAAAATAAATAAACGTATAAACGAAGAATTGGCAAAGCATAGAAGTAAGTCCTGGAATGAAATGTTATCAACATTAGACAAGGGCTCGAAACCGTTTTGGAATATTACTAAAGATAAAAAACAAATTCCTACCATCATATATAATACGTCTCATTTTTCATCTAAAGGCAAATATAATGCTCTGGCTGAACATTTTCACAGAAACTTTTCTCTGATAAATCACATGAGTGATGCCAGTGAAGTTAATAAAGGAGTTTCAGAATTATTTCCCCTCAACAATTTGGATTTAGAAAGGAGCATAACACCATACAACGTTTGTTTAAAATAAGGGATATTGTTCACGATAACTTTTCCTCTGACAAGTCCACAGGTATGGTATTACTTGATATTAAATCGGCTTTTCATTCTGTCTGGCATAATGGGCTAATCTATAAAATGTATAGAAAAACTTTCACATGGAAATCATAAAAATTGTGCAAAGCTTTTTGCACCAAAGATCATTCGTTGTGACAATAGGATCTTCTTACTCTGAAAGAATGTCATTGCTGATTGTCCACAAGGATCTTGTCTATTACCTATTTTGTACAACATCTATGCGTCAGACATTTCAAGACTTCATGGTCGTACAACTTCAATTTTTGCTGATGATACCTCTATTCTTAGTTTAGGTACTCTAGCAAATGATATAATTTCTTGTCTTGAAGCTGCGTTACTGGAGCTAACAGTGGTTGTGTCTTCGACCTTACGTACATACATATTTGGGACCCGGGACCCAAAGACTTGACCACGCTCACCTTGTCATTATATGAAATAAAACGCGAAAAAATGAATTAAACGTAAAGTTTTTTGAACAGTACTAATGTCTGTATAAACGTTTTTATTGCAATAGATTTAAATTTATTTTCAAAACAAAAACGAATACACACAAAATACAAACATAACATCGCAAGACGTCCGTCGCAATCAGAAAAAATTGTTATCAGATGGAGCTCTGTTGTACCTTTTCGTTGTACAATGGGCCTATGTGGGTTATTATTGGTGTAGGGTATAAATACATTGTTGTAATTGGATATAATACTAATGGCACCAGGTATTATCGTAAAGGCACTTGTAGTAGAACCATCGCGTCATCCAACTATTGAGTTTTGTCATATTTTGTGTTATCACATTAATATCAATGGTATTGGGGTTAGTCTGCAATTTTAAAATAATCATAATAAAAAAAACAACTTGTCTTTGTTCTACTTACAAACGGCGGAGGAAACAAGCGTTTCATATTAACTTTGTGGAGGTGTTCCATATGTGCTCTTTTTAATATGTCATATTCGCTTCCTCTGAGGCATGGTAAGCATAAATCACATTCTTGCTTCTTACAAGACTTATCACAGCCATTTGATGCACATTCATTCAAGTTTGTAGAAAGGTTTTGCTCTGTTGTCATCATTTCGTTTGCATCATTCAATCTAAAAAATAGGTAATGTAGAAAACTCGAACATACATAAATTTGTATTTATATGGGGTAAGATATGTGATTAATAAAATATAATACCATTTGTTGAGTACGAGGGCTGCGCGATAAATATCTGGCCTAACAATGAAAACGCGAATAGTTACCATCAAAAATAATTAATTGCTTTCGTAAGTAGTCTCCAGCATGATTTATACACTTTTTCATGCGCTCAAACCAACTGCTGACTCACTTTTTCCACTCCGATTGAGACACCTCCAAAACGTGGGTTTTGAATCGTTGACCACGACTTTTGTTCTTGATATGCTGGAATTAAATGAAGTCATTAGATCCCCAGTCAGAGCTGTACGACGGATGACCCATCAATTCTACGTTTTGTCCGGTCGAACAGGCGCTGGTTTGAATTCATGTGTGAAATCTTGCATTGTCATGACTTTCGATTACTGGTTTGTTTCGGGCTCCTAATCTTAGATCCAAGATGCTTCGTCTGTGACGATGTTATAAACGTCGTTTTTATTCATAATTTCTTTTTTGCTAGATCTACGAGAAAAATCCATTTTTGCGGCCAGGTGTTCATGCCTCTATCTCACGGTATATAACATGGCGATCTTGCATTATCCGTTCAAGCACGGCTTTATGTTTTTCTGGCACAACGGCCGATTTTGGGCGACCCTAACAACCTTCGTTTTTTGGCGAGTGTCGGCCACGATTGAATTCATTAAACCAGTTTTCATAGTGCTATAGGATGGCCCTTTATCGCCCTCTTGCCGTGATTATCCACATAGTTATCCAGATAGTTTTCGTGCAGCCCTCGTATTATATTTTACTACATTTGTTTCAAACACGTAAAAGAAAAGGAGGTAGACCCTTACTCACTTTTGTTTGCCGACATAGAATATCATGTCTATGTTTTTATTAATTTATTTCTCAAATCCTATTATTTGTAAACTAATTTAGCTTAATCTCAGTTTTGTTTTCGCGAAATGTGAGAAGACTATAGTTGCGGATATAACTACATATCCTCATCAGTAGTGGGATTCTGTAACGTATTTTTTGGTTACCGACAAAAATCGGTAAAATGAAAATGCTTATAATTTCGGTAGTTAACGAAATTTGTCGTTAATTTAGCAACCAAAATAAATAAAGTTGTCGCTAAGTCCTACCGATATCTACAATGTTGTCAACTTTATTTACATTTTTAATATATAATTTTGTATTTTAATTTTACCGAGTTTTGTCGGTAACCAAAAAATGCGTTAGGGAATCCCACTACAGTTCTCTTAATTTTTTAAACAAAAAACTCATCCCCGTTTTTATATCGAACCGAACGCAAGAATAAGTGTGACTGATTTTATTTTAATGAAAATTTCCCAAAAAATCTCTAATGAAAATATGTGGTAATGTCTAAAACTATAGTTGTCTATGCCTTTCCAGAAAGAAAAACAATATAATGTGTATCTCTAATTTAAAAAAAACTTGAATGAGAAACCTTTTTATATCCTACTATCTGAAACTGGCGCACTTCGCTACCCCAATAAAACTTAATACATTTGAATTACGTTATATGACATTAATATTTAGACTAACCAGTTAGTTATTTTGGATTTTAATACATCAATATAGGAGAGATAAAAGCTTCGTTCCAGAACTAAAAAGTTTTTACACATTTCTCCCCAAAATTCGTTCCCGTACACCAAAAAAGTTGCAAAATGTTCACTTCTCTTTGAACAAAAATGGCGCTGAATAGCTTTCTCTTTAGAAACTTTTTACACGACAAATTTGGGCGAGCAAAAATGTGCAACATGTTTGCCGCTTCTGATTGGTTGATTCGCCGACTTTGACATTTGTTCCAGTTTTTTAACGTTTCTGCCATTTTTCCGTTCCCGTACATTTTGGAAAAATGTGTATGTGGGTCTCATATTCGACAGTTTGCTCTTTATGATCTGCTTATTGCTGCCAGTAATATGGAACTTCATGGTAGAATAAGAAAAGGTAGCAGCAATACACAGCTGACTGAACTGGGTTGTAACGTTAGTGTCAAATTTCATATGACATTTTATACATTTATTTCTATTTCGATGTACATTAGGGACATATATTTTTTGAGAAAAAAAAATATATCACTCGGAAAAAACCATTTCCCAGAAAGACTTCTTCATATCAATGATATGTAACCTCCTCCAAGTTCGAACGATAAGCCGCGCAGTAAATCCACGCTTGTAGAGGCGATACAACGTTTGTTAATATGTGAGGTATTTTGTTAAAATTAAAAAAAATAAAGCCCTAATAAACATGTGCTTCTTTGATTTCTAAAACAAAACATTGAAACAGCTTCTCCTTTTTCTATGAATTTCCAGCGACCCCAAACTTTTCTGCAAGAATTCTACTTTCTGCGAGAATTTATGCGTTTAGTGGAATGATGTGGAAACATAAAAATTGAAAATGTAACGAATTTTCATTCATGTTTTCCAAAATATTGAACCAAATGTGAAAAATTATTAGTTTTTTAAATTCCAATAATTAATAGACATTTCCTTGTTTTGTTTACAAATACAACTGGCAGTAACGTTACCAACAAAAACAAATTTCTTTGTGGTTGTTGTTCGAGTTGTATTTGTTGTAGTATTAACTTTACCTTATATTTGTTCTACCATGATGGAACTTATTGCAGAGTTTAAAGTGCAATTAGAAAGAAAATTTCAGTTATCACAATTTGGAGAACTGAGGTACTTTTTGGGAATAAAGGTGGAAAAGACCGCATCAAAAATAACGTTATCTCAAGAAGCGAACGTAAGCCGAATATTGGAAAAATTCTCTATGCAAGATTGCAATCCCGTAAAAACGCCAATGGACAAAGGTTTGAAATTACAAGTTAACACAAGTGAAACAGTATGTGATAAACCATACAGAGAATTACATGGAAGTATGATGTACGTTATGCTTTGTGTAAGGCCAAATATTTGCTACCATGTCGGTTACATGGGACGTTTCCAACAAAATCCTTCGGAAGCCCATTGGCAAGCAACTAAAAGGGACATTTAAACCGAAATTGTATTATGAAAAGAAAACTGATGAACCTCACCCCTTGGAAGGATTTGGAGACGCAAATTGGGCCGGTGACGAAGTTGATAGAAAGTCAGTAAGTGGTTACTTTTTTAAAGTATTCGGATGTACCGTATCCTGCCCAAGTGAATATGTCGCATTGAGTTTGGAAGTCTCAGAAGCAATTTGGTTACGTGGCTTACTTCAAGATTTTAATATTGTTCAAAATGCTCCTGTGATAATTTACGAAGACAATCGGGGATGTATATTCATGGCATCAAATGCCGAGACAAAGAAATTAAAGCACAAAGACATCAAGGATCATTTCCTAAGAGATTACACCGATAAAGGAATTGTCAATATAGAACCTATCGGAACATGTGATCAATTAGCCGACATCTTCACGAAATACCTGGATAATAATTGATTTAAAAAACTATCAGAATGCATTGGCTTATATGATTGAGAAGGGGTGTTGTAGAAAAGCAATCATAGTTGTTATTATTTAGTTGGCCATGTTAATAATAATAATAATTGCAGGCTATGTATTTAACTAGGCGTTTACACTAGACAGTTTGTCTTCAAATACAACTCTGATTTACTAACACATACATGCATTTGTCGTTTGTCTCCCAGCTGTCCATAATTTTTTCACAGACAGAAGGAAAGATAAATTTTTGTAATTTTTGTAAAAATAAGTGATATAATAATTGAATATGTTGAAAACAAAATAATATGAACAAAAACAAAATATGTGAACGGAAAACAAAAAAAAAAATCGATGATTTTCATTCAAAATTTTACAACTGTTTTTGCACTTGTCGGGACGCCTATGTCACACAGGCAAGTTGTGGGATTTTGACAATCAATACATGTACTTAACTGTCCTGTCATTTGTAAACGCAGGGTTAATGTTATATATACTAATATGTTTGTTCGTTTACTCAAAATTTGTACAAATTGTTACTGGATGTTGTTCGTTTACTCTACAGTACAATGCAAAAGACCTTAGCCGATTACAAGAAGTTACTGAACTTGTACAAATTTGTACAAATTGTTGAGTAAACGAACACACCTAATGTTTCATGAAATATGTATTCAGTCTTCTCTCTGTTTTTCTTGTCAATAAATATTCTTCATTATTAAACTTTCTTGTTTGAACCAACGAAGTCAAAGTTATCAAACTTATACAGGGGCTATAGGAAAAAATGAACCCAGATTGGTTTTGGATTAATATTCATGTATTGTCATCCAAATCTTAAAGTGTGAAAAAGTTTTATTTCGATTGGTAAAATGCAACTGTGTTAAAAATCAGTTAGGTGCTGGCAGCCACTCCACTCGGAGACCTTGAGGTCCATTGTGATCATCCTGACTATTGAAATGTGTGTGTTGTAGAGATGATGTTGTTGTGATGTGATGAGGTGTATGATGGGTTATTTGTTTGTGGATGAAGAATGTGGCTATGTATATTGTTGAAGAGGTGTACCGGTTGTGGGTTTGATGATGGTATTGAAAAGGTGTAAGATTCGATGTCGGCTATGGATGAGGTGATTGTGGATGCGGCTATATGGTGATGTGTGCATTGTGTGACTGATGGGTATATAGTGATTTGTGCAAGAAAAATAAGTTGTGATGCATGTTTTGAATGGTGCTGTGTGCCTGCAGATGATGATACAAGGCTGTTGATGATGATGAAGTGTGCTGTGTGGGAGGAGATGGTGGATTAAGTTGGAAAGATGGGAAAGGAGGGAAGTAGAAAGTGATAAGACAAGAAAGAAAAATAAGAAGAATGAGTAGTTGCAGAGGAGAATAACAGATTGTTTTAAGAAGAGTGATTGATTAGGAAATATTTTCTAGACTGTTCTAAGCCTATACTGACCCACCCCAGAGCCACTTTAGATTCTCGCAGTAAACTACCAGGACAGTAGGGTCAATAGAGGAGAAGTAAGAGAGAGAGTCAATCACATGTACACCAAATAGTCTATGTCTTTTGACCATCAGTCTGGGATATCTACATAGAAGGTGCTCGATTGTCTCCGTTTCCTCCTCCTCCTCATCAATGTTGTTATCATCCCACTTACATGTCATAGATCTTATTCTACAGTGGCCAGTTATGACCCCTGTAGCGATTCTGATTTCCGACTTGAAAAGTGAGAGAAGGGATGCAGTTCTACGCCCTGAGATTGCCGGCCAGATTGACTTCGATACCTTGCAACCAGAATTCCAAATTCTTACGGTTTTCTCTACGTAGAACTGGCAGAGTTTGCCAAGGAAGTAGCAGAGCGGTGGCTTGACATAGTCCTCCACCATAAGGTCAGAGGACTGGGAGCCTCGCCTTGCTAAATTCATCAACAATGGCATTCCCTTCAATATTGCAGTGCCCTGGGACCCAACAAAGGTTAACGCTTACATTACAAGCTCCTGTAAAAAGAAGTGAAGCAGATCTTTGCACAGTAGATTGCTTAGCCAAATTGGACTTGCTATACAGGGCCTGCCACCAAACGAGACATCCATAGGTCAAAATGGGAGATACCACTGTCATATACAACCAGCTCTTACCTATAGAGTTCTTACAGGAGTAGAGTGCAACTATACCCCTCTTAGTGCGCTTCTTTGTGTTCTTTTCCATCTGAGAAGATGATCAAGAACCACTCCCAGGTATTTCGCCTCAGTAGAGAGCTGCAGTCCATCCAGTGTTGACGGTACGAACTCGGCGGTTTTTCTTTTTCTGGTAAAAAGCACCAGCTCTGTCTTTGCCGGATTCACACCAAGGCCGTTGATGTGAGCCCAGCGTGAGAGTTTGGCAAGTGCTCCTTGCATTAATTCGGTCAATGTGTAACGTGACAAATTGATCACATACATAAAACCAACGACAGCGCTGCCCCACTACCACAACAACATTACAACCGGCCAACGAAGAACAGCAAAGCCCCACTACCCAACAGCGTCACAACCTGCCAATCCATACTAACTGTTGGGTTCGCTTGCGTTTCAGTGGGATGTGTGTGTTACAGTGCAATTTTAGGCAAGCGACAGCATAGCAACTGCAGAGTAATTCTCAAATGCTCTGTGCGACTGTACACACTAATATTCCACTTTCGTTGGCGAAAGACAGGCTTGCTACTGCAGGGAGCCAGCCATACGGGCTTGAGTACAGTTGTGTGTTCGTGGTCCGCCAACCGACACGGGAGTGTAGAGAGGTTGGGAAGTATTTTTGAGAGCTACCCCTTTGCGCGGTGGCTAATACATTCACTCCACCTCCGGGTGTTGTTCCACTCCACCTTCGGGTGTTATGCCACTCCACCTCCGGGTGTTGTTCCACTCCACCTTCGGGTGTTGTTCCACTCCACCTTCGGGTGTTGTTCCACTCTACTTCGGGTGTTGTTCCACTCCACCTTCGGGTGTTGTTCCACTCCACCTCCGGTTGTTGTTCAACTCCACCTTCGGGTGTTGTTCCACTCCACCTCCGGGTGTTGTTCCACTCCACCTTCGGGTGTTAGTTAACTAAGAACTAACACTCACTTACGACGACCCGAACAACCGAGCCGAGTGCTGAATCACCGAGTGGCCGAACACCAAACACGGAATCACCGAGTGGCCGAACACATACGAACTCCGAGAGCCCGAACATCTACAGCACGAATCACCGAGTGGCCGAACACATACGAACTCCGAGCTCCCGAACATCAACAACACGAATCACCGAGTGGCCGAACCCTGAACACCGAATCAACGAGTGGCCGAACCTCTACAACACGAATCACCGAGTGGCCGAACCCCGAACACGGAATCACCGAGTGGGCGACCAAATACGAACGCCGAGTGGCCGAAAATCTACAACACGAATCACCGAGTTCCCGATTATCTTCAAATCACCTACTACAGAACAACGAATCATCGAGTTCCCGATTATCTTCAAATCGCCTACAACCGAACAGCGAATCACCGAGTTCCCGATTACCTGCAGATCGCCTACTACCGAACGGCGAATCACATCATCATCAAATCAATCGCTGAATCCAAGTTGCCGATCCCCCAGCCAATTATCCTCCTTTAAACATCAGTAGATTATAAATTAGTTTTACATCAATAAATATCCGATTTAACCCCCAGGAAAGGGAGATTACTCGTCTTATTATTCCGTAAGGTTTAGTGGGTCCTTATGGCGACCCTGGACACGACTAAGTCTACCCCAGCCTACGACAAAACCACGTTACAAATGTAGACAAAAATGTCCCACTAATCAGGATAACTACATCATCCGCGTAAGCAACTACCTTAGTTCCTAGTTTGTCGAATTCCGTGAGTATCCCATTAATCACCAGTAGCCAGAGTAAGGGAGATAAAATTCCCCCTGAGGAGTGCCTCTGGTAACAGATCTCCTAATGGAGCTCTCCCCAATATTAGAATTGATTAGCCTGCTTCCAAGCATGCTATCAATCCAGTTTATTAGGATAGAGGGAACACCCAGTAATTCTAGAGAAGAATGGATGGACTCGAGTTTCACATTGGTAAAGGCGCCCTCTATATCCAGAAAGGCTGAAATTCGAATCATCCAGATTCTTCCCTGTGTATCCTACGACACTATGTAGCGTTGTTTCGGTCGATTTCCCTTTAATGTAAGCATGTTGTGAATTGCTTATAAGGTCTTGGCCTATGAAAGTTCTTATTTCTAAATCAAATAACCTTTCTAAAGTCTTCAAAAGGAAGGAGGAGAGACTAATCGGCCTGTAGTCTTTCGGCAACGAGTGACTTGGTTTCCCAGCTTTGGGAATGTAGGTCACTTTTACCTCCTTCCACAACGCCGGAATGTACGATAGTCGTAGACATGGCCTAAAAATCTTCTGTAGAACGAATATCAAGATTGCAGGTGCGTTCTGGATCATCGCTGGAATGATACCATCCGGTCCAGAAGATATGTAAGGCTGAAAAGTACTAATGGCCCATGAGATTCTATGATAGACTTACTAGTCTGTCAACAAGTGCCAACTCCTCTGGGGTGTGGGTCCTTCTCGTGTCCATACAAGATGTACCCGAGCTGGCGTCCTCACTCCCAGGAAAGCGGGTTCCTGTCAGCAGATCTAAAGTCTCTAGAGCGGAGTTAGTCCGGGTGCAGTCATCCCGCTTGATGCTCCCAATGGGTTTAGGATCCTTTGAAATCACATTACGGAACCTAGCTGCTGCACTAACACCCTCTATAGACTCGCTGAAGCTAATCCACGAACTTCTCTTAGCCTTCCTGATTCACTTTTATACCTGTTGAAGCTTTCTCTATAGAGATCCCAGTCGACATCAACTTTAGTGTTATTAGCTTTATTATAAGCTTTCCGGCTGATCTTCCTAAGTTTGGCTAACTCTTTGTTCCACGAAACTGGTTGAGTTCTCCTATCAGGATAAGAAAATGGGCAAGACTTCTCATAGCAACCCCGAAGGACATGAGTGAGAACTTCAACTTGTCCATCAATTTCCCCCGTTGTACGTGGCTCAGAGAGTTTGCACAATCTCGAGGAAACTAAAAAGTTGTAGTTTCCCCAATTTGTCCTCCTTGGGTTCCGATGAGGCAGTTGCCGTTTACACCCATAACAGACTCGAAAATGTATCGCTCTGTGGTCCGAAAAGGAACACTCCTCGGATACTCTCCAGTCTACTATGGATGTATCTTCCATATTTGTAAGGGTTAAGTCAATGACTTCCTCCCTTACCCTATTGTGGAAGTTGGCAGTATTATCCCTATTACATACTCGAAGATTATTAGCTAAAATAAAATCGAATTAGACTCACCTCTCGCATTGGTGTCACTGCTTCCCCAGTGGAAGTGGTGAGCATTCGCATTGCAGCCCATCACTAATCTGCAATTGCCCGTCATCTCCTCCACTAGTTTGCGCACCAATTCGTTTGGTGGGTCGGGGCTTCCTACGACATGTAGACCGAGGCTAGTACTAAACCCCTACCGGTATCTTCGTCCAGCCTCACTACAGTCGTATCAGCATAACTGTAATTGTAGAGTTGAATAAGATTTAGACTTTTCTTGGCTAAAATACAGGTTCTTTCTTGCGAAGAATAGTGAGAAGCGCTTATCGTTTAGCCCAGAAACCCTATTTTTATATAAATAGGGTTCCTAGACCAAAGCGATATCTATTTCAGAGTCTGTGAGGGAGAGGAGTTCGGCAGTCGCAGCCTTGCAATGATGCAGAACCTTACTTCGACTTCGGGATCCGGAGCCGAAGTCCACCAGAACCGAAGTACAGCACTCCCCCACAGTCTCTAATGTAGTTTGCGCTCTCGCTATCTATGGTGAATCTCATCACCTTCTTTAAAGAAGTTTTGCAACCTCCAGTGGTCGATGAAGAGACCTCTATTTTGTTTCCTGATCATCTTTATCACATCCTCTACGTCGGAGTCTGGATTAAGCACCCATGTTGTGGCTACGATCCTTCAAGGTATCTCTTCCACAGGAACCGCGGCCAACCTGCAGCCCTCCCAGAGTTCACCAGCGCCCTCAATCGTTTGGATGAGGAAGTCCTTCGATTCCTCGTCCTGACTTTGATGCCCCTGTGGACGACTGCCCTGCCAAAGCCGGTCTTCCTAAGAAGACGTTCCACCGTGAGCCAGTGTGCATCGCTGATCCTCCCATCCCAGATCAGCTCTGTCGATGATCGCCACTCGGATATCATCCGAAGCGATCATCTTATCGGAACCCGCTGACACCGGTGTCCGTTCGACAGAAGGTTGAGGGGGTTTCCAACCTTGGTCGGCCTTCCCCGGTTGAGCCTTCTCTACCTTCTTTTGAACGGTCACCTTTGCGAAAGACTCCATATGGTTGTTCGGCCGATGTTCCACCACCCTTTTAGCAACAGGATGGGGATCTTCAGAGGACCTAAACCTGTTAACGCATTACTGCGCAGACGTCCTTGAAGATCCGCTCTGTTTTGGGCACCGAGGTCGATGGGCCATCGCTCGAACCAGCCACATGGCTCTTCGTAGTGCCAGTCCTGTTCCACGCTCCACCCTTCTTACCTCCAGAAGAGTGAGATCCATCAATTGCAGACGGTTTTGCAATGGTCTGTTGACCAGTCCTTTGCACAATCGTCGCCCCTGATCGCTCTCCGCCCTTCTTTTCCCCTACAGGTCCGACAGCAGCCACCGACAAAGCAGTCGAGATAGGCGGTACCTTTAGCGGCTGATTAGTTTGCGGCTGCGTCCTTCCCTGCGCCAGCTTCGAAACGACAGGATTCACACCAGTGATTCCCGAGCGTTTCGACTTGTTAGGGCCGATGAGGTCGAGCTACCTGGTCCTAACGCAGTCATCAAAGATGTCCGCAAAGAACTCGAGCAACTCGGCACCATCGGTTTTGCTGTTTTCCCTGTAGAGGATGCTTTTGTCACAGCCGCTGAGCTGGAAACAGCATCCTTTACATGGGTCGGAATCCGGTCAATTGAAAGGAAGAGCTTCTCAATGTGAGGATATTTCCGTTCGAAACGCCCCACAAATTGAATCTTCAGTCCAATTTACCTGAACTCCGCCTGAGTTACCTCAGTTGGGTTTCTGCCAATAAATTTTGTGGAGTAGAACGCGGCACTCCTTCCTTAGCCTGGCCCTTTTTCTCTTGGCTGAAGTGGACATGGGAGAGGCCGTCGTCGTTTCCTCCTCCACGGCCTCTTCCACCAAGGCATCTTGCCTGCACAAGGAAGGCTTGTCGGATCCGACCGACGCTTCAGCCCCTGAGGGAGCAGGTTCCTCGACTGCAAGGTTGGAGCTCTCCAGGGCACATGAGGAAACTTCTTTGGCCGACTGAGGTGGGATAATTTTAATATCCATCTCATCGTCCTCCCAGCTCTCCCAGTCCCATGGAGGGGGCTCTCCTGACTGAGTCGGAGGGTCTCACTATCCCTCAGGAGGTCGAGCAACTCCCTGCTCTGCTGGTTTATGGCGTCACTAACTTTGTCCGGTGTCGTCTTGTTGTAGTCCCCGCCCAAGGATTGGGTCGTACTAGCACGAGGTGCATCATTGTCCATTTTCATTGCAGTGGTCGATAATGAGGGTGAATCGGAATTGGGACTTTTTAAACTTTCAAAATTTTCATCCATAAGAAAAAGACTTTATGGGGGATCTGAGGCCAATCATGGCATAGCCCTCCACTACTATGACTAGGGCTACAATACTCGCTGAGGCGCCCAGGTATCAATCGAGGCTCCGTTCTAATACAGTTGGTACCCTAACTGCAAACCTTGGAACACCGATGGGCACGAGGACGCTTAACACCCCGGTGTTAGGGGATCTTCCTTGAGGTGGAAGATCAGTAACCTGGAATAACCTTTGGTCGTACACAGCTTCCTATAAGTCAGGACAATGTACTTGGAAGCAGAATATGCATTAGAAGTACGTTGCCTAGACAAAAGGAGAAAAAGCACACTTAAGCCCCCACATCGCTTCAAGATGAGTTACTAGATTTGAACTGAACAGACAGACAACAAAGAAAGTTAAATAAAACACTGTAAAAACGGCTTTCACAAAATGAGAGCTTTGCCTATGATTATCGAGTTTGCATTATTGCAGCAAGGTAAAGCTGTGTACTGTCAGTTTTGAATGACAGCTTTGCTCACAGTGTGACCTTCCACCAGACACCGAAACTATCCGTAATTATGTATGGATCTGAAGCAAGTACCCTTGCGAAAGCAGATGAGGCAGAACTTGGTGTGTTTGAGAGAAAAATTCTCCGAAAGATTTGTGGAGCTTTTGAAAGTATTTCTCAAGGTAGGGCCAAAACTCCGATGAAAATACAAAGTTGAAGCTGATATAACAAAACAAGACATCCAAAACTGAAAACGTAAAGTTGAAGATCGGCGCGTTTAGAAATTTATTCTACATAGTTCGGCTTATAGAACATAACGTTATGTGTAAGGCAGTCGGAAATCGATAAAAACTGACATTTAAAACTGACTGACTTTACTGACCGCTTAAAGAGGGCATTAGTGGGAAGTTTTCACACCGTGATTGATAGGTACAATTCCCATTTTATCTCGAAAATTTTCAAGGAAGATTTACATCCTTTAAAAGCCCTAAACGAACAATTTCAGTTGGTTTAATTCGAAGGTGAGGAAAAACCATCAAAATACCTGTATTCCATATATGTACATAATATGGCCAATCTTCCTGAAAATTGCTACTAACATTAAATAGCTTATAAAATCGAGTTGCAACATTGTTTTCCTTAAGCGCCCCATACACTATCAAATTTTAATGTCAACATTTGTAGTAATATGTGTACATTTTTTAAAATATGCGAATGTGTGTGTATTTTATGGATTGAGGAAAATCAAAATAGTTTTGATTTTCAAAAGGAAACCCAATCAATCCGATGAATATGGTTTATTTTCAAAATTGTCAAAAAGAAATTTTGAAAAAAGAAAACATTAGTACTGTTCCAGTACTGCAAGAATCTACTAATTTTTACTATTTTTTTCGATAACATAAAGGAAAAATTGTTATCGTAGTAAAAAGTAGGAGCTTCTTGCAGGTTCTGGAACACAGCAATTGTGTTTGGAAAGAAATAAAAAAATTTAAGTTTATTTGTTTTTGAGAGGCAAATTTGAAGATTTCGATTGCAGATTGAAGGCTGATTGAATGCTTTGCTACACACTTATCAAGCACACACGTACAGAAGGAGTTCATCGGATGGACAAGCCAATTTGATAGTGTATGGCCCGCTTTAAAGTTTTTTTGAGTTTTTTGTTAATATATGCTTTGTTCCAGAACCTGCAATAAACTACTATTTTTTACTACGATAACATTGTTTCCTTTATGTTATCGGAAAAAATAGTAAAAATTAGTAGATTCTTGCAGTTCTGGAACAGACCAATAGTTATAAGGTTTATTTCATTCAATTTTGACTTAACGTGAAAAATCTTCAATTTAGACAATAAAATCGTCATTTTTCAATTTTGGGTCAAAAGATCGTCAAAATGACGCTAAATCGTCAAATTCGGCAACACTGTATGTATGTCCTATTTCTATGAGATTTAAAATGTGTGACGAAATTTAGTCAAGAAAAAGATGTGCCAAATTATATCGAAATCGGATCAGATTTGGATATAGGTTCCATATATATTTTCGACCGATTTCATGTATTTGATGCACCAAACACCCTGTATATGTGTGATATCAATGAAATTGGAGGTTTGTGATGGAATTTGGTCTAAAAATAAATGTGCCAAATTATATCGAAATCGGTTCAGATTTTAATATAGCTCCCGATTTCGTGTATGTGAGCACCAAACACGCTATGTACATACATATGTCTAATTTCAATAAAATTTGGAAAACGTAGCGGAATTTGCTGTATAAAAAAATGCAAAATTGTATTGAAATCGATTAAATTCTGGATATAGCTACTATATATTTTCAACCGTTTTTATGTATTTGATGCAGCAGAAATGCTATATATGCCCTATTTAAATGAAATTTGGAATGTGGGACGAAATTTCGCCTAGAAAGAGATGTGTCATATTATATAGAAATCGGTTCATATTTTACCCCAAGTTTTTGTAACTTATTTTTGTTCGTTCGTCTATATTCGTAATAACACTGTGCAACACTGGAAATGCAAACAACTTTATATGGGCATTATCTGAAAGTACATATTGAGACTACAAAAACCTTAATTGGGTTTTGTGTTCTTAGATCGGGTTTAGATTTTATGGCCTCATCTAAACCGACCTAAAATGAGCCTTTTTTCAGTGATCGGACCTTTACCTCCGAAACTAATAAGAACTCTGCTTTGCAGTCTTCGGCAATATTGTAGCTATTAAGTAGTAGAACGTATGTGTCAAACATATGAACTAGGAAAAGCTGCATCTAGCGCATCAAATTCGTTAAAAAATAGAAAAGTTTACATAATTTCTGAAATTCCGGTCAGTAGCAACTAATCTGTTGGGAGATAAACTATGTAATCATTCTAAAAATATTCCAAATAATGTGACCATCAATTCTTCAGAACATTCTGAAACTCTAAAATGGTTATTTCACGTTGTTTAAGGGGTATTTCATAACATAGCTGTTTCAAAACTTATTTCAAACAATGTTCACACAGGCTGTTTATTCTCATGTTGGGGATTTCAATGAGTTATTGAAATATTTACCAAATTGTTGTTGAAAAATTTGCTATAAACAAGGCGATAGAGGCATTTTACAATGATGCAATGTTCTGAAGAGTTGTGCATTACATTCCAGAGAATATTTTCTCCAAGGTAACTTAGAGAAAAATTTAACAGTTTGGGAGATACGCTGAGAAATATACACAAATTAAAGAATTTTTAGATATATTATAAAATTTGAGACAATAAGTGCAGTTTTTCGAGTTCACTAGTCCTCCAGATATTTTCTTTTTGCTCTTATCTACAAGTTTGCTGCAGATGTCAAAACAAGATTCGTACTGGTTACAGAGATACAGCCCCGATTTGTTTTAAAAATTCGATATTTAACCATGTTTAGATGATGCCATAAAAACCGAACCCGATCTAAGAAAACAAAACCCAAATATGGTTTTTGCCTATTGGTCCTCTACTTTCATAAAATTCTGGACAGAAGTTGTTTGCACGCGATTGGCTCAAAAATGTTGCACAGTGTAATTTAGGTATTCATAGCTCAGCCCCCAGATGACATACATATCTAATTTTTAGTATACCCGTTCCATATATCGTTAAGGATTCCTCATTTAAAAATCAGCGCTCTACATTTGCGCTAAAGCGAATAAATCGATCTACAAAATTTGACAACTCGTGTGAGAAGAATAAAATTTTTTACAAAAACTGGGGGTTAATAATGCTTCCATATATATGTAGTTCTGTGCCTCGATTCACTATCACAATTTATCGACACTCATGTTGTTTAAATTTGTTAACCATATTTTTATCGACTTTGGTATTCTGAAACATTTTAAACAACTTTACTCATTGTTATTTGAAATTTTGTCGATAAATAAACGGCAATAAATTTTGTGTTGTTAAATTGCCGCCGATTTATTGTTATTGAAGATGGCATTTGAATAAGTTATATATGTTCTTAGGAACAATTTTATGAGAGAACCGGCAATAAGCAGGACATTGTTTCGCGACTTGGACAATCGCTTATAACGACATACTGATAATAACGGCGAAATTGAAACGTCAAAATTTCTGTCCGGCCTATATTATTTAAACGAATATGAACTACAGAGATTATCGCTTTTACCGACCGAATTTCATGGATTTTTGACCGTTATTATAGACGAAGTCTACTGTAGGTTAACAACCAAAATGAAACAGAAGCATGTTTTGCGTTTTAAAATGTATATTTATTAATGCAATTATTCTGGTGCTTTCATCGCAACTTTAGGTTAAACCAAGATCTATGTATGTATGTGAACATGTATGTATATTGCAATTAACATGAAACATATACTATCTGCATTTAACCATGAACCTTTGACCGTAACTCTTCTATTACTTCATGGCGTCGCGATCATTATTTCTGAACTTTTTCTGCTTTCGCCAATTCGGTACCAATTTGAGGCGCCATTCTACAAAAAGACCTTTGTACGTAAGCAGTTCTTGTTTCATTGCAAAGCATTTACACTTACGTGGGCATTCACTCCAACAGTAGTTTTATAAAAACTGCGGAATTTGCGTGGGATATACGTTTTTATATTTTTCATTTCTTCGTTTTTATATTTTCTTTATTTTTGACAACTTCAATTTCCAGAGATACCATTTTAAAATATTTATTTTCGATAGTCTTTTAACATAAGTTACTGAATAACACCATCGTTAGTGCAAACCCCGAAACCTGCGATAAAAATAACAACTCGACTGTCGTTAAAAAGTTACAGAATAGGCCCACTGGGCGATTTCATAAAATAATATATAACATTAATATTTCATAAAATGAATAAAATATATAATTTCTGGTACAATATTCAAGGCAAAGACTTCGAAGTCAGTAGTTAAATTAATGTTAACACTATGTGATGTAATTTTAGCAAATATACTGATATAGGTATGTATTTGTGAATGTTATATTTACCTCTGGGCTATGGGATTCTTTTTTACTTCATTGAGGTTTCAATATTTTCCCCTCCGCATACATCTAAAAAATAATTCCTATCGTTTGTGATTTTTTTTTTTTTGTATTAGCCAATTCTGTTTCGTTGTCTTGATTCTTTGGCTCGAAAGATTCATCTTCCTGAGGTTCCCAATTGTAGGAACTTTCCAAGCTAAAGTCAGGGTCGCTCATATCTAATATATAAACCGGTGTGTGTATTTAATACAAGTAACAATTTTATTACAAAATCAACAAATGAGTGGTACGATGATCTGTTCCAGAACCTGCAAGAATTTACAAATTCTTACTGCGATAACAATTCTTGCCAACAATTTTTTTCTGGAACAGACATATTATTTTTGATTTTTGCCTATTACAATTTGTAAATAGGTTTGAATCGTATCCTGCCTAGAAATGTGTATTTTTATAGACTAAAGTTACTATTGATATTTGATTGTTGACCAATTTCAATACTTTATAAGTAGATGTTTGACGGGCTTTTTTAGTCAGTGTTTATTTATTTATTAATTATGTGTCGTGTAGTCTAGTTTTTAATAATAATAAGTAAAAATAATAATTATATTTAAATGAAGTAAGTTAAAATTGTGCAAATTTCAGAACAAGAAATTAAATGTAACCTCTTTTTTGTCATCAGATATCCAAAATAAACACAAGCTCTTGAAAAGGTTGGAAAAAAGCCAACGAAACGTTGAGCACAATATGAAATAAAATTCGTTTTATTGTCATAACTAAACACTGACCAAAAAAGCCCGTCAAACATCTACTTATAAAGTTACTATTGTTTCTTTAATTTTTAGCATTATTATAACATTCTTTGCGACAATGTTGTATCCACACAATGTGAAGATCACACAGAAGTCATTTTTTTAAACAAAAATCGGAAAAAATAATCGTTATTTACATTTCTGTTTAAAATCAAGAAGATAGATAAATAAACTCTTCCAATACTCCTTTTGGGAAAGCAACAGAATCTTTCAAACCAAGGAATTCAAGACAAGGAAACAGATTGGGTTATTACAAAATTTAAAATTTAAGGAGGGGGAGATGTAGAAGGAGTAGTTTACTTCTTTTAGTATTATATAATACAACCTCAATTAAGTAAAAGAGAACTCAAAAAGAATTCTAGAAAGCAAATATAACTATAACTTTTATTCACGAATACATACCGATATATTCGTTATAACTACATCACTTAGTATTAACAAATAAATTTAAAACATCCAAAAATCAATATTCGTCGCTTGTTTCTTTTAATAACAACTAAAGGTTTCATTTAATTTGGAAAACGTTTCCTTTCAATGAGAAAAGGTTTCATTTCAATTGAAAAATGTTTCATTTCAGTTGGAAAAGGTTTCATTTCCGTTGGAAAATGTTTCATTTCCGCTTTAAAAGGATTCATTTAATATGGAAAAGCCTTCATTTAATTTGGAAAAGGTTTCATTTAATCTGGAAATGGGAGGGGGTGGCATATCTAAATCGATATTGGAGAACAAATTGTCAATACAAGTAGGAGTTATCCAAAGAGTAATTTACGGTGCACAATAGGCGGAAAAAAATTAAAATTAAATAATTTACAACTATCCTCAATCTTAAGGTACTCAAACTTAGTGTTATTCGACCCCCCTGGGGAGTTATACTTAAGAGAACGTGAGGGAAAGCTGAATTTCGGTTCAGGATGGGTTCGGTTTCGACTGAGTCCACCTCACGAAAAACAGTAAGGGTAGGGAAGCGGCAAAGGTTGCGCATACTGCAGATTAATCTGCACCATTGCAAGGCCGCTGCCGCTGAACTGCTCTTGTCCCTCACGAACTCTGAAGTAGACATTGTCTTAGTCCAGGAGCCTTATATCTATAAAAATAAGGTTTCTGGACTAAACAATGCCAACTTCGACATCTTTGCCGCGTCCGAGGGGGACAAGGTAAGGACTTGTATAGTAGGTAAAAAGAGTTTAAATCTAATCTTTCTATCTAATTACAGTAACGGTGACATATGCACGGTCAGGATGGAGCATGGAGAAAGCAAGGCCACGCTGCTGTCATCGATATATATGCCTTTTGAGGCCCCAGACCCACCCAACCAGTGTGTCCGACGTCTGCTTGACGAGATGATGGGTACCTGTAACGTAATCCTGGGTTGCGACGCAAACGCTCACCATTTCCAGTGGGGCAGCAAGGACACCAACAAGAGGGGTGAGTCCATATTCGATTTTATTTTATCTTATAATTTACGGATATGTAATAGGGGTAGTGATCCAACGTTTAAAATTAGGAACAGGGAAGAGGTCATTGACCTAACCCTTTCTACTTTAGATGACTCTGTCCTGAGGAATTGGAGGGTATCTAAAGAATGTTCCTTTTCGGACCATATGAAGATATTCTTTGATGTCTCTCTGGACAGAGGTCGCCAAATTCCTTATAGAAACCCACGAAGGACAAACTGGGACAAATACACGGAACTAACGAACTCGCAACTGACTCCTAATATTAGTACGGAAACAGTTGATGACCTCAATGGAACCGTAAATAATCTCACTGATGTTCTTCTTCGTTGCCATAAGGAGTCCTGTCCACTAACATATCCTGGGAGGAAATCTCAGCCGGTGTGGTGGAGCAAGGAGCTTGGCGAACTTAGGAAAAACACTAGACGACTGTATAACAGGGCGCAGGAGACTAAACTCGATAATGATTGGGACTCCTATAAAGTGAGTTTCAATAAATATAAGAGTGAAATCAAGCGGGCAAAGAAAACATCTTGGGTTAACTTCTGTGAGTCGGTAGAAGGAGTTAACGACGCAGCTAGGTTTCGACGACTACTCTCCAAGGACCCCAAATTCATTGGAAGTATCAAGAAACAAGATGGTGCGTGGACAGACTCCGCTACTGAGACTCTTGATCTCCTTGCGGAGACCCACTTCCCAGGCTGCAAGGATGAGGATACTGTCAACAATGAGCGTGACGACTTCCGAGTTCAAGAGCCTTTGGATTTGGTACTCATTGACAGGGTGGTCAACAGAAGTAGAATTAAGTGGGCGGTCAGCACTTTCAAGCCTTACAAGTCTCCTGGGCCGGATGGCATAACGCCGGCGATGCTACAATTTGCATCACCGATCTTATACCAAATCCTGGAAGAGATTTTTAGGGCGTGTTTGACTTTCTCATTTATACCGGGGCTGTGGAAGGAGGTAAAGGTAACTTACATTCCCAAAGCGGGAAAACCTAGTCACTCTGCACCTAAAGACTACAGACCCATAAGTTTATCATCATTTCTCCTTAAGACACTCGAAAGACTGATCGACCTGGAGATAAGGAGTCATGTAGACACCGTCTCTATAAGCAACTCACAGCACGCCTATGTTAAAGGTAAATATGTTGAGTCTGCCTTGCATGAGGTGGTCGGCTTCATTGAGAAAAACATGGAAGACTCAAATTTTACCTTGGCTGCCTTTCTAGACATAGAAGGAGCTTTTAACAATGTAAAACTTGAGTCCATCAATCTCTCACTGAAGAAAGTTAATGCACCTGTAGTGCGATTCTGTAACTTTTTTTAATAACGAACCGACATCGGTAGTTAACAAAAATATTCGGTTGAGTTAACGAATGTGCTATTCTGTAACTTTATGTTAACGATTGTAGAAATGTGGGACTTCGGTGGATTCCTAATTTTTCAATGTACCTATTAGGTCTAAATAGCTCAACTCGAAAGAGAATTAATTCAAATATCACTCTAAAAATGACCTTCGCCTTAATAAGGCAAAACAAAAAAATGATTTCAGCATGAGCCAGGCTGGTTCTAAGCCACCATCAACTTGTCATTCCGATGACAAATATTGATGATCAAAATCTTCTGATACAGAAGAACAAATAAAATAAAGGTGGAAAAAAGCTGCCTTAGTATTTGTAATAAAGCATTGAAAAATAGGGTTACCAGCCAAGTCGGACTATAGGAAAGGTTTGGAATTAAATGACTAACATTAAAATAAATAAATAATTCGAATATACAAATTTCGAATGATTTGTGATATAAATGCTAGTCTCCAAGCTTAGCCTTCGTCCACCCACTAAAAAACACCATTCAATATGCCTGATGATCGGTCTAACCACCCGTGAAACGTAGCATAGTGGTTGAATGTGTGGGACTTCGGTGGATTCCTAATTTTTCAATGTACCTATTAGGTCTAAATAGCTCAACTCGAAAGAGAATTAATTCAAATATCACTCTAAAAATGACCTTCGCCTTAATAAGGCAAAACAAAAAAATGATTTCAGCATGAGCCAGGCTGGGATTCGAACCTGGGACCCCAACAACCAAGTGACACGGTTGCAGGCGTCTTAGCGTTCTAAGCCACCATCAACTTGTCATTCCGATGGCAAATATTGATGATCAAAATCTTCTGATACAGAAGAACAAATAAAATAAAGGTGGAAAAAAGCTGCCTTAGTATTTGTAATAAAGCATTGAAAAATAGGGTTACCAGCCAAGTCGGACTATAGGAAAGGTTTGGAATTAAATGACTAACATTAAAATAAATAAATAATTCGAATATACAAATTTCGAATGATTTGTGATATAAATGCTAGTCTCCAAGCTTAGCCTTCGTCCACCCACTAAAAAACACCATTCAATATGCCTGATGATCGGTCTAACCACCCGTGAAACGTAGCATAGTGGTTGAATGTGTGGGACTTCGGTGGATTCCTAATTTTTCAATGTACCTATTAGGTCTAAATAGCTCAACTCGAAAGAGAATTAATTCAAATATCACTCTAAAAATGACCATCGCCTTAATAAGGCAAAACAAAAAAAAAAAAATTGTAGAAATCGTTTGCATATACCGACGAATATCGATGGAAAGACAAATTGTCAAATATTATATTTTGATATTTATTAATGTATTTTTGAATTAAAAATATTGTTTCTTCGCAAATACAGGCAAAAAACGCGTAAGGGAGGAAGAAAGGTCCACTTTTTGAAGAAATGCGTCTAACATAAGTATCTGCAAGTATTCCAACAATGCGTAACACAAGTCTATTTCAACTTCTAAAGCGTCAAGTGTGTATGTATGCATGTACTTCTAGGAGGTAAATAAATCTCATAGATTTTCGTGGTTTTGTTCCAGGATATGAATAAACGTGTCATTCGCATCCACGTATTAGCTCGGCAAGGCATTATAAGTTTGAAGTGGGCAGGACAGTGTAATCAGAATCATTGGTCAAAACGTAACTTTGAAGTTAATTGTATTTTTATGAATGTACAGATAAATAAATTTTTAACACCGCAAAAATAAAACGAAGAGTTATTTTTGCCATATGAATATTTAGCTTTGAAATTTGACATGACTTAAACCCCTACAATGATGTACGTGGATCCACGTTACCGTCATTTGAGTTTATATATTCACATATTCAATTCACGCCCACATCATAGCGTAGTGTATAATAAGTTCGGAAATCCTAACATATACGACATTTTTAGCATTTTGATTATTAGTGATGCTGAGTTTAAATCTATAAGATTATCACAGAACAAAGTAGGTTATAGTAATACTATTCACGTGTTGGACTCAATGCTAAATTAAAGCCAACGAAAGCTTCCTAGAAAGATAGTGTTAAGGACATTGGTATAGGCCTTGAGTTCTTTTGAAGATTTAGGTAACGGTTTTCCTCTTTAATAATAAGGAAAGGGTAGCATGGGGCAGCTTCGCCACTGTTGCGCTTTCGTCAGCGCCGATTTAATTGATGCTACATGTAGATCCTCTAAGGGAAAGTTATGAGTTAATCGAAGATCTACAACTTTCTCTTTGATGATCTTTATGCAGCTTCAATAAAATCGGCGCCGGCGAAAGCACAACAGTGGCCAAGCTTCCCCCTGTTATCCTACATAGTTAACCCTTATGTAAATGCCTTAAGAAGATTTTTCTCAATACGGCGGAATATACCTTGTGTACCGCCTTTATTGACATAGCATATGTTCATATAAAACGCCGTTGTTAAAAGAATTCAGCAAAATATTGCAATAATGTACTGTCGTTAAGACTTAACAACTACTTTTTTTTGGTTGTTAACTTAACAATAATTTTCGGTAATTAACGACAAAATTTACCACAAAAATCGTAAAAATTGGTATACAGAATAGGACTTACCGAAAATTATCGTTAACTACCGACATTCGTCGTTAATTCTGTCGTTAAGGAGTTACAGAATCGCACTACTGAACCCCTAACGTGCTGGATTAATAATATGCTTCAAAGCAGAATTATAAATTCTAGCATTGGGGAGGTAAAAATAAGGAAAACAGTGACTAGAGGCATCCCTCAAGGAGGTGTGCTCTCGCCATTACTGTGGCTCCTTGTTATAAACAATATTTTGATGGAGCTGGACAATCAAGGTATCAAAGTTGTTGCTTATGCTGATGACGTGGTACTGCTGGTTTCCGGTAAATTTCCGTCAACCATTTCGGAGCTTATGCAGGGAGCATTATCGACTCTATCACGCTGGGCCAAGGCTAATGGTCTTGGGGTTAACCCAACGAAGACGGAACTGGTAATGTTCACAAGAAAGCGTAAGCTCGGCGCCTTTGTTCCACCAACACTGGATGGGGTGCAGCTCCAACTCTCCCCCGAAGCAAAGTACCTTGGCACAATCCTTGACACAATCCTTGAATGATTGCACTTTATTCATGTAAGAATTCCATTGGGAAAAGCTGGGGACTAACTCCTTCGATTATACGCTGGCTGTATAATACAGTGGTTAGACCCATCCTATGGTTCTCTCGTTTGGTGGCACTCATTGCGTCAAAAGTCAACATCCACTAAGCTTGATAAGGTACAAAGAGCCGCCGCAACTCTTATTACTGGAACTACCAGGAGCACGCCACAGGCTGCACTGAACGCAATGCTGAACTTAAGACCACTGAGTATCAGCATTAAGTGTCAGGCAACCAGGAGTGCCCTGCGGCTTCATGAACAGGGTCTTTGGCGGGGTCGTACCTATGGGCATGGGTGTATCCTGAATGAATCAGGTATTTTTGTGAACCATTGTGGCAAAATAAGTGACTATATATCACCAGTCTTGAGATTTGACGATATAGAAGTCATTATAACTAGTAGAGACGACTGGAACCGCAGTAACCCCCCTCTGGGCGGTCTGGCTATATATACAGACGGCTCCAAGATGGAGGAAGGTACCGGTGCCGGTGTCTACTGTGAAAGTTTATCACTTGAACGCACTTACAGGCTAGACAGCAACTGTAGTGTGTTCCAGGCTGAAATCTTCGCGATTTGGAAGGCGGCGGAATTGATTAAAAATCTGGATGCAGAAATCTTGGAACCGGTGACTATCTATGTAGATAGTCAAGCGGCTCTTAAAGCCATCAAATCCTGCAACATCAAATCCGACGTCGTCCTCAAGTGTAGAACAGCTCTGTATGCGCTAACTAACGGCTTTCGGCTATGTTGGGTAACTGGACATCGTGACTACCAGGGTAATGAAAAAGCAGATGAATTAGCTAGACGAGGATCACAGTCCGCTGATCTAGCTATCACTGACTCTATCAAACCACCCATCTGTCACTTTTTCCAAAAAGTCGAAGCGTTCTCTGACGAAAGAGCCAGTGAATTGTGGCACAATGAACCTGCATTGTGGCAAGATCCATATGGCCGTCTCTGTCAGCCAAAAGAACGAATTTGCTGTTGAACCTGAGCAAAGCGGAAGTGAAGGTAACGACGGGAGTCATCACTGGACACTGCTATGTCAGGGCCTTTACCATTAAATGGGATAGGGATGTTAATGACTACTGCAGACTCTGTGAGGATGAGGAGGAGTCGGAGTCGATCGAACACCTCCTGTGTCGTTGTCCAGCCCTGGCTCGTAGACGACACAGACTAGTGGGTGTTCGTTTTCCGCCGTCTCTAACCTTCTACTCAACTGTGGAACCTGCTGTAATCTGCAACATCGTTAAAAATCTAAAGTGGCTGGGACAGCGCAACCTAAACGCGTAACGCTTTGTTTTTTCGATGATTCTGCCTACCTTGTTTCTTATTTGTTTCTTAATTCTTTTTTATTCCTATTTATCTATTTATTCTATTATTTCTATTTATCTCTCTTATCTATCTTTATCTCTCTCTCCACTTTTCTAAAGGATGATCACAATGGACCGTAAGGTCTCCGAGTGGCGCAGTCACAATTAGTGGCTGCACATCCTCTAACCTAACCTAAGTCCCAATTTACATTGGGCGAGTTTACTTGCGGCAATTGTCATTTTGTAGGAGAGAGAGGTGAGGCATATGGTAACCCTTTGCCTCTCAGCACCCTCTCTCACCCACAAACTGACAATTGCCGCAAGTAAACTCACCTAATGTAAATTGGGACTAACCTAACCTAGTGTTATTCCTAATATTTAAATAATGGTAACCTTTAAAGTTAATATAATTATTGTCATTTCTTTACCCTGCGTTTACAAATGACAGGACAGTTGACTTCATGTATTGATTGTCAAAATCCCACAACTTGCCTGTGTGACGTAGGCGTCCCGACAACTGCAAAAACAGTTGTAAAATTTTGAATGAAAATCATCGATTTATATTTGTTTTCCGTTCTCATATTTTGTTTTTGTTCATGTTCTTTTGTTTTTCAACACATTTCAATTATTATCTCACTTATTTTTACAAAAATGCCAAAAATGTGTCTTCCTTACTGTCTGTGAAAAAATGATGGACAGCTGAGAGACAAACGACAAATGTATGTATGTGTTAGTAAATCAGAGTTGTATTTGAAGACAAACTGTCCGGTGTAAACGCCTAGTTATATTTTAATTTCAAGCTTCTACGTTTAAAAATGCTCCATACTATAAATTTCATATAACCCACATTATTTGAAAATGAACCAGCAGTAGTGATTACTGTAGTCTTTGATATTTGCAGCAATTATAATGACAGAGGGAGGGTTTATTGCGCTCATTACGGAAATGTATAATTTCTATGGGGGTCAGATCCGGTTATTTGACCTGAAAGTCCAGATCAATATTCGGGTTAGACCCAGTTCTACTGAACCGATTACTACAAAGTGGGTATCATTTGAAGCTTATGGAAATACCTATCACATGAAGCTAATCGATTCACCACATAATGCACTTACGCGTCTTATTTCTCCATATGTGTAATTTGACTCTTAGATCACTTCTCGAGCGATTTTTCCTCAATACATTGCACACAACGTTGTAAGCTGCAACGTCGTCTCATAAAGTTACTATTTCCTCGAACTTTTCTCAGTGTATGTCCATTGTCATTAAATTGCGTGCAGTTGCTGTTGCGTGGACTGCAGGAAGTCTGGTATTATGATGACGACTACAACACACTGGGTGTTCACATAGTTCCATGGACGAGTCAGAGCGACCACTGATGTGCTAGTCAGACTGGGAATTGAACCCTTACATTGCTAGTCTAAAGTCCGCTTAACTGCGTAGGCCAATAAGTCTGTTGTAAATTGATTATAATATTTCATTTGTACTACACCATTTTCACATGTACATAATTCGAATAATTTCAGTTGTAATTCGCAACATTTTACTTGTAATTTGAATTTCGAATTATTGCATTTGTAATTTGAGAATTTCATTTGAAATTTGAATTATTTCATTTGTAATTCGAGATTTTCATTTGATATTCAATTTCAATTTAATTTCAATTTATTCTTTTGTAATTCGAGTTATATCATTTGAAATTTGAATTTTTTCATTTGTAATTTTAATTTTTTCATTTGTAATTCGAATTATTTAATTTGAAATTCGATTTTTTTCATTTGTAATTTGAACTTTTTTCATTTGAAAAAAACTTCGATTTACAAATAGAAAAATTCAAATTACAAATGGAAAAATTCGAATTACAAATGAAATAATTCGAATTACAAATGAAAAACTTTATTGTTGTAAAATAATTTCAGGTCAATCTCGGGTTTTGTTGTTTTTAAATTTTTAAAACAACAAGTTTTATTTAAAGTTGGATGTAGTTAAAATTGATTTAATTTCGGGAAAGGCAAAGAATACTAGTTTCGTCCAACACCACATGGACTCATCAGTTCTCTTAGTTCTTTGTATTGAAACAAAGAACTCTTCCCCAATTTTATGACGACCAGAGCTCAAGAATAAACGTAACCGATGAATTCGGTTAAGTGCGAATTCATCAGAAACATTTAAAAAATCTCGTAGCATTGCGAAGAAACGCATAACAAATTTTGATGGTTTGTTGTAAACAACAACAAACTGTATTTTTAGATTCACTTGTATTGTTGTAAAATAATTTCAGATTAATCTCGGGGTTTGTCGTTTTTAAATTTTTAAAACAACAAGTTTTATTTAAAGTGGTGTGTAGTTAAAATTGATTTAATTTCGGGAAAGATTAAGCTGAAATTATTTTACAACAATAAAATAATACACATCTCAATAAAACTGACAAAAGTGAATCTACAAATGAAAAATTATAATATCAAATGGAATTCTCAAGTTACAAATGAAATAATTCGAAATTCAATTGGAATTCTCAAACTACAAGTGAAATGTTTCGAATTTCAATTGAAATAATCAAATTACAACATGTGAAAATGCACAATGGTCTCAAATCAAAATTTTCTGGCCATTTTGTATTGAAATTAATTAATATTTATAATGTATGTGTACAAACAGCAATTCTTACGTTTTATCGACCAAAGTGACCAAAAAGTGCCAAAATTTGTAGAACAGGGTGGTCCCGTTGTGTGGGGTCTAAACCAAAATATTGACCTATGATGTTAATAATTTTTGGTACGAAGGATTCATATCTTCCAAGAGGTCGACATACCAACTTTCAGCCGAATCGGCCCTAAAGTGTCACTAAAATCCACAAAATATCTTAAATCGGACGGTACTTTTATGTACGGGCAATGACAAAAAATGGACCTATTTTCAAAAAAATTATACATACTTGTTTTCTACACTCTGAAACCCTTAAATATGAAATAGAACGGTTTTTACCGTTCTATTTCCATTGGATACTACGCAAAGTCACAACAGGTATTTACAAAAAAATTTTCCCATCTTAAAATATAAAAATCCACTTTATTTTAACTGTGGCAAATTTGATCAAGATTTGACTTCTGAATTTATTAGTACAGACCCCCTGCTAGCTTCCAAATTCGATTTGTAGGTGGAAATATTTGGACATTTTTTAAAAGTTTAAATGTATATAAAAAATATTTGTAAAAAATATTTTTCAACATATATAAAAACATTGATTTTATTACGCTAATTTAACAAATTTCTTCGTTCCTTTTGTAACAGCTTCCCGATTTATAATAAATTTGGTCTCACTTCTTGTATTTATGCAGCGACACAATACAACAAAAATTTTTATTGTGTAAAAATAAAAATTCTGTTTTATTTTTACATAAAAAAGTGTCAACACTTTGGTACTGCGCCCATCAACGGAATCTAACGGTATTTACAAAAACTGATTATTTTCGGTTGACTTGATGTGTTTTTAATTATTCTGAGCAAAAACCAGTTAACATTTTGAAACCTCAAAAAAATAGTTTGACCAAAAAAATCCTGCTTGAAACCATAGTGAAATGGTGTAGTTTCTTAAAATGTATACCCAAGAAATTGTGGGTCAGGCCTTTTGGCATTTCAGAAAAAAGATAATACCGAAAGACGTAACCCAAACAGCTTCAGAAATTCTGAAAAAATTAACATGCATTTCTTATCTATCTTAAGATATGATGCAAAAATTTGAGATATTTTATAAAACAGTTTTCATTTTAAAACGTTTTTTGCTTCAGGTGACGATTTGTAGCCTCGGTCAACCTATTACCACTATAAGCATGTTCATTAATGACATTGTGGAATCTGTAAATGTTGGGAATTGTAATCTGTTTATGTATGCGGATGATGTCCACATTTTGCTGAGAGGACCATGACTGCAGGATTTGGAAGTTGTTGCAAGTTTGGTGTTACATTCTCTTTCTTCGTGGATTTGCTCTAATGGACTAATCATTAACTGGAATAAAACCAAAGCTATATTGTTCAACAATTCTGTTTATGACTCTTCCTTTCGGATATCTGTTAACTCTGTTACCGTAAAGATTGTTAACAGTATGAAGTGCTTGGGTGTTGTTATTGATAACAAATTAGACTTTAAATTACATATTGATTTACTTTTGCCTCGTGTTAGATTCCAGTTGCGAAGGTTGTACAGTCTCGAAGCTTATTTGCCGTTCCCTGTTAGGAAAAAAGTTGCAGTGGCTTTGCTTATGTCACATGTTAACTATTGCTTGGAGGTTATCTGGTACTTCATCCGTTCAAATCCAACGCATTGCAAGAGTTGTCAATTCTATTTTGCGATTTGTATATGGTCTTCGTCGCAAGCATGTATCGCAATTTGTTGATCATTTTCTGGGATTACCGTTTCTGAAGTACATTAAATTTCGTGTACTTCTATTGCATTATAGTCTTATGACTGGTGTTTCCTCGTGTCTCCGTGGAAATTTTTTATATAGTAGTTCCTCTCGTAATCCCCAGATAACTTACCCTAGATTCACATCATTGATTGGTGAGAGGTCGTTTGTTGTAAGGGTCGCTAGGTTGTGGAACCAGCTCCCTCTGTCCTTACGAAAATTTACTTTTCCTACATATTTATACAAAAGAAAGTGGTTTGAGTTTCTGCAGGCTAGTTCCTAAATGATTTTCTTGTGCTTTTTGCGTATTGCTTGATATGGGTTTCCCTTTTTTTATTATTGTCATTTTTCTTTGAGGCTGGGGAGCCTTTTATATTTTATATGAACTTTTATGCTTTTTGAAGTAGTGGCTAGGTCTGTTCTATTATATAGACAGGATAATAGCATCTTCTTGAAAGGATTAATACTTCCTATTCTTACTGATTTTTCTATACTCTGGTTTAGATACATATGTGAGGGTAGGTTTAGTTTATATATCCTTGTTTCCTTTTATGGGGTTGCATATTGTTCATTTTTTTTTTATTGTTTAGTTTTAATGCTTAAAAACTCTTGTTTTGAGGGTATATGTAGTAAGTTAATATAAGCTATTGGCCATGTTGGCTTATTTATATTACTATGTGAATTTAATAAAATGAAAATGAAATGAAAAGCACACACGAACCATAATGATCACCACTAACTTTAAAGGCTCCCCTTTAAATAATGAATCAAATATCCAAAATTGAATATTGGCGTCATATTGGGGATACTTATCTTCTATGTCTACCCGCGTAATATTTTCCTAATACTGTAATTGTTTGAAAGGCAATCTCATACTACTTTGAATAATTCCACAGAAATAGTAATTAACTAGCACGATATAAAGCATTTTTGTCGAATGTTGGAATTAAAAATATTTTAAATATTTGATGTTATTAAACGCAGACATACATGATTCCACTTACCTGCAATCATTTGTCATTTTTATTGGAGTCCCGATCCCAACCAAATTTAACACGTTATAGAGTATCTGTTCGTATAGAACTGAATTTGGCTTGAAGTGCGCTGACGAAAGATTTGGGGACATATTTGCTTCCATTAAAAATACTTTTAAATTTTCATCCACTATGAGGTCAAAGCGCATTAAATCGAAAAAGTTTTGCGTTTTGTACGAACGTAGTATATTTACAATGTCGCTTTCTTTTTCCAGAACAGTACGTCGTACTATATCCTCAACTTGTGTCCAAATCCTGCTGGGGTCCATCTGCTGATCTCTGACATAAGCATCGAAAGCCGCTCTCATGCTACCGCCGAATTGTTTGTAGTATTTGATCAAAGAAGGTACTTTCCATGTTGGTAAATAATCATCACCAACAACGTATTTATCAATATTTGACTCATTAAATGGATGATACTTAACGGGGCAATAACGAAATAAAATGTCTGCATTGTACATATACATCCTTAGGGGATTAATAGACGTGATAACTACATAAACACCTATGTCAAATTTATAGCCATCAACTAAGAACGGATTTTGGATATATTCCTGGACTAAAGAGTTATTCGAGTTCAAATTGATTTCTTCTGGAGAGCGTATAACTATATGACGATGTTCATTGTGTTTTTCGACAAAGCGAGTTGATGGATTTCTTTGGGAGTATTCCAAAAATTCTTTCTTCTGTGAAGGTAATCGAAAGGCACGGGGAAGAAATGGTAGTGCAGACGTTGATAAGTCGACTTTATTCGTTAGGAATCCACAACCAGGAAAGTGATTTACTACTTGAAATTTCTCCAAATTCTTCATGCGTTCTGGCATCTTTAAGAAAGGATAATCATGTGCCCATAGTAATTGCCACTTGTTGTCTAAGTTTACTCTAGTATAGCCCAGGCTCGCCAAAACGTTGACGACATGTCTCAGGTGATCTTCATTCCTGCTTTTACCATAAATAGCGTAAGTTCTGTATGTGCAGATGTTTGTACTTGTATTTGTAATTTTCAATTTATTTTCACAAAATGTTTTACCATTTATTGGCAAAACTTCTATGATAATTGAAGTAAGTACTGAAACTATTAAACATATAAGCACAGAGGCACCTCCAGTTAAAACAGGTTTTTGTTTAGTTTCCTATAACAATGTAAATGCACACAAGTAGTAGAAGTGAAAGTTTAAATGTACGTCTACATACAAATACAACGATGTCTGTCTTACCAGTTCTTTTTTCAGTTCCTCCTTTTGCAAATCTTTTTCCATTTCATTTATTGAGTTTTATATATCGATATATGTATATCTTTTTTTCTTATTATGATTATTAAAATAATATTGCAAAATACAAATAACTAGGAATGTAAATATACCGCCCTATATTCAAACTGCGCTTTTGCAATGTAATAACGTTGTGTGTAGGGATTCACACACCAATTTTAATCGACATCTTAAGGGGTGTTTACACTATCCACAGTACAATTACTTATGGTCTGTTCCAGTACTGCACATTTCTACACATTTTTACTATTTTTTTCGATAACATAAAGGAAAAATCGGTTATCGAAGTAAAAATGTGTAGAAATGTGTAGTACTGGAACAAACCATTAGGTAAATGCCTCAGCCCAGCTGATCGAATCTAAAACGTTAAAAAACTAGGAATTCGCTATGAAAAATCAAAACAAAAAACCATATGATTCGAGCTCTGTTCCTTTACGTGCCTGTGGTTACCATTTTTAACCAGCAAAGCCATGGTAGAATAAGAAAAGGTAGCAGCAATACACAGCTGACTGAACTGGGTTGTAACGTTAGTGTCAAATTTCTTATGACATTTTATACATTTATTTCTTTGTCGATGTACATTAGGGACATATATTTTTTGAGAAAAAAAAAATATATCATTCGGAAAAAACCATTTCCCAGAAAGACTTCTTCATATCAATGATATGTAACCTCCTCCAAGTTCGAACGATAGGCCGCGCAGTAAATCCCCGCTTGTAGAGGGGATACAACGTTTGTTAATGGGTGAGGTATTTTGTTAAAATTTAAAAAAAATAAAGCCCTAATAAACATGTGCTTCTTTGATTTCTAAAACAAAACATTGAAACAGCTTCTCCTTTTTCTATGAATTTCCAGCGACCCCAAACTTCTCTGCAAGAATTCTACTTTCTGCGAGAATTTATGCATTTAGTGGAATGATGTGGAAACATACAAATTGAAAATGTAACGAATTTTCATTCATGTTTTCCAAAATATTGAACCAAATGCATGGTACAATTACTTAGGTAGAAACATCGGCGAATTGCTACAACAAAGCAACTTTTTTTGTAATGTAAACTGCATGGTACAATTACTTAGGTAGAAACATCGGCGAATTGCTACAACAAAGCAACTTTTTTTGTAATGTAAACTGTCAAAATTTTCGCCAAATGGTTTCTTGTTGTCTCTTTTTATCGCTTGTGTTTGTACAGTGAAGTGAACATATGCCATCTCTTACTTACCGAATCATATGGGTTTTGTTTTGATTTTTCACGGCGAATTTCTAGTTTTTTGACGTTTTAGATTCGATCAGCTGGGCTGAGGCATCTACCTAAGTAATTGTACCATGGTAAACTGTCAAAATTTTCGCCAAATGGTTTCTTGTTGTTTCTTTTTTTCGCTTGTGTTTGTACAGTGAAGTGAACACATACTATCTCTTACTTACCGAATCATATGGTTTTTTGTTTTGATTTTTCATAGCGAATTCCTAGTTTTTTGACGTTTTAGATTCGATCAGCTGGGCTGAGGCATCTACCTAAGTAATTGTACCATGACCAAATGTGAAAAATTATTAGTTTTTTAAATTCTAATAATTTATGGCCTGTTCCCGTACTTTATAAAGTGGTAAAAGTCGTAAAAGTTGTAAAAGTCGTAAACGATTTTCATATAAATTTTGTGTACGGGAACGCAAAATGTGTAAAAGTGGTAAAAATTGTAAAAACTTTTTTTTTCTGGAACAGAGCTTTATAGACATTTCATTGTTTTGTTTACAAATACCATGGTATAAGTAAAGAGGTAGATTTAAATGAAAAAAATCTATAGAACCCTAGTTTTTCCTGAATTCATAAAACTTCAAAATTAGTAAACAAAAAGGCAACAAGTGGGTTTGTTTACAAAATACCAATTTTGAGCATTTTATAAAAACGCGAAAAATGTATGAAGGGCCAAGGTTTCTCCACATAATCGAGTTGTGGATATGATAAAATGATTGTTTCAATAATAAGCTGAAGGATTTCTTCCATAAAAATGCTCTAAAAACAATTTTGAAAATCATTGAATTCGATTGTTTTTAAAATTGTTGGCATATTATTCAAACATCACACACACATACAAAGATTGTGTATATTGTTTTGAAGTTTTAGGAACAGTCGAAAGAAAAAAAAAAATAAATTGACAGGAAGCTTTAGCTAACCTTTATTATTAAACCATGACAAATACAACTGGCACATGGTACAATAAGAAAGGTAGATGCATCGGCGAACTGCTACAACAAAGCAACTTTTTTTGTAATGTAAACTGTCAAAATTTTGGCCAAATGGTCTCTTGTTGTCTCTTTTTATCGCTTGTGTTTGTATATAAAGTGTAGACATGCTATCTCTTACTTACCGAATCATATGGTTTTTTGTTTTGATTTTTCATGGCGAATTCATAGTTTTTTGACGTTTTAGATTCGATCAGCTGGGCTGAGGCATCTACCTTTCTAATTGTACTATGAACTGGCAGTAACGTTACAAACAAAAACAAATTCCTTTGTGGTTGTTGTTCGAGTTGTATTTGTTGTAGTATTAACTTTACCTTATATTTGTTCTACCATGCAGCAAAGCGTTCCTTTACTTTAAAAAGCATACAATTTATATGAGAGCTGGGGCTGGATTCTTGTTCTATGAACATTTGAAATGAAAAATATTTCCTTTATAATGTTTTTCATTTGACAGTTTTTTCCTTTATAAAAGTTTTCACTTCACATTTTCATAGAAACAGAATTGAGCCCCAGTTTACCACTTTTACCATTTTTTGCCACTGTTACCATTTTTAAAACTAAAGGAACAGACCATCGGTAAGTAAGAGCATGATACAATTCATGGTATTTACAATTAGAAAGGTAGATGCCTCAGCCCAGCTGATCGAATCTAAAACGTCAAAAAACTATGAATTCGCCATGAAAAATCAAAACAAAAAACCATGGTACAATAAGAAAGGTAGATGCATCGGCGAATTGCTACAACAAAGCAACTTTTTTTTGTAATGTAAACTGTCAAAATTTTCGCCAAATGGTCTCTTGTTGTCTCTTTTTATCGCTTGTGTTTGTCTATAAAGTGTAGACATGTTATCTCTTACTTACCGAATCATATGGTTTTTTGTTTTGATTTTTCATGGCGAATTCATAGTTTTTTGGCGTTTTAGATTCGATCAGCTGGGCTGAGGCATCTACCTTTCTAATTGTACCATGCAAAAAACCATATGATTCGGTAAGTAAGAGATAGCATGTCTACACTTTATAGACAAACACAAGCGATAAAAAGAGACAACAAGAGACCATTTGGCGAAAATTTTGACAGTTTACATTACAAAAAAAGTTGCTTTGTTGTAGCAATTCGCCGATGCATCTACCTTTCTTATTGTACCATGGCCCAGCTGATCGAATCTAAAACGTCAAAAAACTAGGAATTCGCCATGAAAAATCAAAACAAAAAAAAACATATGATTCGGTAAGTCTGTGTTTAGACACACAAATTTCTCGGGAAAGTAAATTGAGTTTTTGGGAGAGAGCGGAGAGGAAAGAGCTCCTCAATACTCTTTCCTACCCCCTATTGCCTAAAATTGAATTTACTTTCCCGTGTGTCTAAACACGGACTAAGTAGGAGATAGCAAATGTTCATTTTATAGCCAAATACATGGTACAATTAGAAAGGTAGATGCCTCAGCCCAGCTGAGGCCTTCCCATCACCAGTTCAGCTTTCGACATGGACTCCAACTCCACTCCATTAAAAATGTCCGTCTCGTGAATTTCCGCAAAAATATTCGCAACTTAAGTTGTTATTTCTTTATTTTATACACTCTTGTTTATCTTTTGAAGAAATGTGTAGGGATCAACCAACTGTTTTTTTTTCTGTAGGGATCTCTACAGCAACTGCTTATAAAAAGTATCGAACGGAGTGACTTTTTCATAACTCTGTTGGACTACATCGAAAGATGTTGTGAAATCATAACTCCAATTGCACAACTTCCGAAATTTTTTGCTGGGTTATTTTATAACAAATTCTCCGAAATGTATACACTCTTGTTTGTCTTTTGAAGAAATGTGTAGGGATCAACCAACTGGTTTTTATCTGTAGGGATCTCTAGAGCAACTGCTTATAAAATTTATCGAACGGAGTGCATTTTTCATAACTCTGTTGGACTATATCGAAATATGTTGTGAAATCATAACTCCAATTGCACAACTTCCAAAATTTTTTGCTGGGTATGAATGAATGAACAAGAGAGTGCTCAGCTAGGATGCACTCCATTTTGCTTCCACAGCACACAGCTGGGATGAAGTCCATTTTCGATCCAAATCACTGCATTTAATGCAGAATAAATAAAATGTATTTCTTATTTGTTTAAAACAATAACATTAAGAACTTTATTACATAAACATAAATTATACAAATTCTCCGTTAAATTTAATCGCGACCGAGTCATATAAGTCTGGCAACTTTGCAACGGTATAGACGTCATTTTCGGTGAACAAATTTTTACTGTAATAAAAATTAGTTTTTGCATTTAAAAACATAACAGTTTATTCAAAGAATATTGAAAATATAAACAAGAACTAAGCCTTTATTTGTGAGTGTTGAAGAATGCCAGGAAAACAAAGAAAAAGCTTAAACAATATCAAAAAGAAAAAAGTCGTTTGTTTACTTTGTAAAACAGAAATCTTGAAGAATGATGATTGCTTGCAGTGCGATGGGTGTAAGAAAAGTCTCCACTGTCAATGCACATTGCTGAATAAGGTGGAGAGCGATAAACTATTGGACGATAATTCTCTCCCATTTAAATGCCAATTCTGTGTACCAGCGAATGACGACAAAGCAGGTATGAAAGCGTTGTTGTTGGAAATGAGAGACATAAAACAAACGATGAGTTTCATGTCTACCCAATATGATGACATTTTACAAGGTGTTAAAAGAAATACAAAAACAATCAAGATGTTGAAAAGAGAAAATGCGAATTTGAGAGAAGACGTAAAGAAATTGCAATCAACTGTGTCTTTTTTGAACGACATTCGTGTTCAAAAAGATTGTGTTATAAATGGTATTTCAGCGGATGAGAACACAAAGCCATTGGATGTTGTTGTTGATGTTGCGAGTAAAATTGGAGCTCAAATTAGAACTGATGATATAGAGGAGGCCTATTTTTTGAAGAAGAGAGGCGAAACTAGTGCTAATGCTGTTGTTGTAAAATTTGTAAACAAAAGAATTAAAGCAAAATTGATGCAGGAAAAGAAGAAACTTAGAGAGCATGCCGAAACGAAGGCAATATACATAAATGACTTTGTATCTAAAGATACGCTCGAAGTTTTTAATCATGCAAAATCACTTCGATCAGTTGGTTACAAATTTGTTTACACTAGTGGAGGAAGAGTATTTGTACGAAAAGAGGAGAAATCAAATAAATTAGAATAAATACGCTCAATGATGTTGATGATCTTTTAAAGCAAACGGTGACTAAAGGCAAAACCGTTCGTAAATTAATTGAAGTTGACATTAGCGATGATAGCGATGATGATAATGATAATGAAGATGATGTCGAGGATGAAGAAAATGATGATGAAGATGGTTTTCACTCACCAAATTAAGTAGTTTTTTTTGCATAAATACATTTTGCATTAGTTTTTCTTTATTTTTATAATGGATTCTCATTATTTTAATAATATTGATTTATATAATATACCTCTATTGGCAATAAAGTAGAAAGGAGTTTCAATATTGTTTCTGTAAACGTAAGAAGTGTGTCGTCTATAGAGAAGTTTAACAAATTTAAAAATGAAATTCCGATGCTTGGAAAGTTGCCAGATATCATAGCCATTCAAGAGACTTGGTTCAGCAGCCAATTTTTGAATTTGTACCATATTGACGGTTATAACGTTATTAATTGTGAAAGATCAGATGGATATGGTGGAACCTCGATTTATATAAATTCTTCTTTAAAATACAGAACGTTATATACTCAAAGTGCAGATAATGTGGAGGTTATTGCTGTTGAATTACCTGATATTTGTTTCCGGAATTCAAAACTAATTTTCTCATCGATTTATAGATCGCCAAGATGTAAGGTGGATACATTCCTGAGAAAAATGGAAATGGTGATGCAGTATTTCAATACTGGGTTTAATATAATGGTTGGTGATATGAACATAGATTTATTTAGAAGAACAAAATACCAGAAAAACTTGGTTGATAAATTCAATTCATATGACATGCAATCTTGTCATAGTCTCGTTACTCGTCCTGTATCTAAAAAATGTTTGGATTGGGTCTTTAGCAACAAAGGCAATAATGTTGTTGTTTACAGCATTGAAAGTTCCTTGTCGGACCACAATATTTTGAGCTGCTTCATTAATATGGAGGTGCAGCATATTAGTTCCATAGAAACCATAAAAAGGGTAGACTACGCAAGGTTTGAAGTGTTTTTGGACCAAAACCTACATCTTTTGTCAAATATAGCGGATTCATCTGAATTATGCAAAACATTAGTTGATGTTCTGCAGACAGGTCTTAATCAGAGCACTGAATCTATTATAAAGACTGTAAATAGACGGCAGAATATGGCTCCCTGGTTAACAGATGAACTCATATCTCTAATCAATTATAAACACAAATTGCTTTATCTGAGGCGAAAGCATAGAAACGATTTAAATATTACTAATCGATTAAAGCGGGTAAGCAACGTTATTAAAACTTGCAATAGAACGTTAAGGGATAATTACTACAAAAACAACATTAAATCATGTAACGGAGATAGCAGAAAGGTCTGGCATTTTTTGAATAAAGAAATGGGTAGAAATAAGAAGCCTTTGGAGGAGATCGTTGATGAAGATGGCAACACTTTGACGCAAGATATTGACAAATCGAACAAACTGAATCTTCATTTTATTACTTCAGTAGAGCAATTGAGTAATGAAATGCAGCATCAACCAAATGATAACATTAATATGTTTGGAACACTAACAATGGCAACCAGTCAGTTTCGTCTAATCGAAGTTGACAGGAATCGGATTTTAGAAGAACTTAATGCTTTGAATCCAAAGAAAAGTTGCGGCTCAGATAATGTAAAACCTAAGATGTTGTTGATAAGGAAAAACGAGGTTGCCGATATATTACTAAAAATCTTCAATAATATGATAAAGTCTGGGAAATATCCGGATATTCTTAAAGTCCACAAAATAGTTCCAGTACCCAAAAAATCCAATTCAAGAAATATTAATAATTTTCGACCAGTTGCAGTCTTGTCAGTGCTAGATAAGGTATTTGAAAGGATTATTTGTGAACAAATAACGGCATATGTGGAGCAGAAGAAGATATTATTTGAAAACCAGTTTGGCTTTAGAAAAGCTTCCGGTACGGATGAAGCTGTATTTAATATTATTGAATACATATGCGGTGGTATTGACTCTGGATGCAAAGGAGTTGCAGGAGTATTCTTTGATTTTACCAAGGCATTCGATCTGGTTGATCATGACACCTTGATTAAAAAGTTGCATTTTATTGGTTTTAAGCCGGAAACCTTGCTGTTTTTCCAGAATTTTTTAAGAAACAGATACCAATATGTCAAAGTTGGTAATGCCCAAAGTTCACGTGTGCCGGTTAAATATAGTGTTCCGCAAGGAAGTGTGTTGGGCCCTCTGTTATTTAAAATTTATATAAATGATTTGAAAAATATGCCTTTCTTTGGAAAACTTGTTGTGTTCGCTGATGATGTAAGCCTGTTCTACAAATATAAAGATGAAAAAGTTCTTCGAACGCAAATAGAGTATGATGCAGCGTTACTGGCAGAATATGGAAGGTTGAACCACCTTTTATTGAATTCATCCAAAACTAAATTTATGCGATTTAAACTTCATGCATAGGATAGTATGTTAGTGTACATAAATGGAGTCTCCATTACTGAATCGAAGTCTATAACATATTTGGGTCTGACTATGGAGAATAACATGTTTTGGAACTCTCATATAGAAAAATCAAAAGTCTATTCAGCCACAGGAATTCTTCGGAAATTTAGTCGACAATTGAGTTCAGAAAGTCTGCTAATGATATATCAAGCGTTAATACATTCCCACCTTACATATCTGCCTGGAATATATGCAAGTAAAAACACTGGATATTTGAAGGACTTGCAAAGAGCGCAGAATACTGCACTGAAGGTAGCTTTACACCTACCCAACAGATACCCCACATCTACGTTATACAGGGAGAAAGCCAAATCAATTTTGCCAGTACGTGGCTTGTACAAGATGCACGTTTTGAAATACGTCTTTAAATCCATTACATTGAATAACTCTAGATCAATATCATTCCCTGCTAATTTTCAGAGAACTTCACGAATTACACGTCAATCTAGACAGTTGCATATAGCGAGGTGCCGTTTTGAGACAACAAAACAAAGAATTGGTTATGCTGGACCAAGTGAATATAACAAGCTGCCAGTAGAAGTAAAGAATGTTATGCGTATTTCTTCTTTTAAAAATAAATTGAAACACTATTTACTATCTGATATCGATTCACTTCTAACGTAAATTGCATTAATTTCCTCTCCTTTTTTTCTCTTATAATGTACATTAAAAACTGTATATAATAAGTAATATTAAGGTTGTCAGTTTTGCCCCTACAATGCCTTATGGCGCTGGGGCATTTATATTAACACTTGAATAAATAAATGATTGAGAAAAAAAAAAAAAAGTGTTCACTTCCTCTTCTCTGCATTTTATGTCATTACAATTAATTTTGCTTCATCACCCAAAGGGTTTTTTTATACACATTGTCCCCCCACTCCAGCTCAGATTTCGAAATTTACTCCATCTACACTCCAAAACTAATTTCCGTCTCGTGAATTACCGCAATGTTCGCAACTTTAGTTTGTATTTCTTTATTTTTTAAATAAATTCTTAAGCGCTCAGCATGCGATGCGTTGAGCGTCGCGGTACAACAACCACATGAAAAAAGTGTAAGTGATGCCTTGTTTTTGGCTGACGCATTAAATGGTCTGTTCCTTTACTTTTGAAAATGGTAAAACCGGCAAAAGTAGTAAAAGATGTAAACTGCGTCCATATGAATTGTATGGTGTCTGAAGTAAAGGAACACTTTTCGAGTAAAAAGTGGTAAAACTTGAAAATTCTTGAACGTAAAGGAACAGAGCTAAAGTTAAACATAATTTAATGGGTACTTTACAGGTATGTTTTTTACATATGAGTTGTTACTTCTCCCATACAAAATGTATATGCAAAGTGACAACTCATATGTAAAAAAACATATCGTGTAAAGTACCCATAAGTGTTTTGGGACAACGCGTGTCCCAACGTCTCACTAAACGGACCGTATGTGCCGATGGCTTTAGAATTTTAGACACTCTTTTTTATATTTGGAAAAAAAAGACTGCGACGTCAAAGATGTCAATATTATAAGATAGGAAAAGTCAATTGTGAAAAATTAACTGTAGGTGGAGTTAACCTCTGTTGCTACGACATCATAGCAACATTCTGTTAAACGAAAACTGTTATTCATTGGAATATTGACAAGAAAAACATTAAAACTCAAGTTTGACGGCATTCGCTTTTGATTTTTTCATTGAATGAACAATAAAAAAGAAAAGAAATAAATTTCAGCCACAAAACACGACGTCAATGTTTTCTGCCGCGAGAAATGGGAATCAAAAACGATTGGCATTGCTGTTATCAATTCCAGTGAGTTGTGTAGCCATCTGTAACCAAAATGTGGAACTATTAGCATATGTTTTTGGAAAATGCATTTCTTCTAGTCTTTATTGCTATACGTCTTTGGCGACGTCTTCTGTAGGGATCAACAAATTGGCTTGTACCTGTAGGGATCTTTAAGCGAGTGCTTCTAAAATGAATCGAACGGAGTGCATTTTTCATAAATCCGTGTGGACTGCATTCAAAGATGCTGTGAAATCATAACTCTGCATTGCACTACTTCCGAACTTTATTGCTGGGACTATAATGCTTGGTTTACATTTACGAAATCCACTCCATTTCAACTGTCAATTCCATAGCTCTAACGTCAAATGAAATCTCATCTGGATTTCATTTGACGTTTAACCTATGGATTTGACAGTTGAAATCGAGTGGATTTCGTAAATGTAAAGCAAGCATAAGCGTACTGTAATGTTGATTGGGACTGTGGTTTTACGTTTTACGCTTATAATGTAATACGTTATACGCTTGCAATTAAAACAACTCGTCCTACTATTTCTTACGACTCTGTCGTAACACTGGGTTGTTCCATCACTGATGAAATTCTCCAACATTTTTGTCTTTTTTGTTTTGTTTGCGCTTCAGTTGTTTCAGTTTTGCTTGATATCTCTTGGCGGTCGGTTTGAAGGTCGTGTTGGGTCTGGTTTATTGTAGTGTCCGCGTTTACAACGAAAATAATTTATTATTTGTGGAAACAGGAAGTCACAAGTTTGACAATATGTGCAAATGCTTGGGTCAAAATATTGCATGCTGGTGTGTTTATAGTATTTCATATGATTTATGCCGTCTTGTTCAATTTATTTGTAATAGTGGACAATGAAATATGAAGGAGTTTAACTTCTCCAGTAGTTGACAACTACAGTGGCTCACATTAGCTCTGTTCCTTTAGAGGTAGTTTACACTATCTATCAATGTCATATGACTCGAAATAAAAACATTCCATATCTACCCACCCAGGCAATGTATAGACGTAATTTTATTACATTTTTGCTGGCGTGGACGCACAAAATAAATGGGGTAAGGAAAATCCCCAATATTGCACATATTAGCGACTATATAATGATGGAAAATTTCATGTCATATGACATTTACATATAGTGTAAACTACCCCTTACGCGCAGGAATCTTCAAGTTTTACCACTTTTTACTCGAAAAGTGTTCCTTTACTTTAGACACCATATAATTCATATGGAAACAGTTTGCAACTTTTACTACTTTTGCCGGTTTTACCATTTTCAAAAGTAAAGGAACAGACCAATTGAAAGTCGGGCAAACTATGTGAAAAATTGTACACCTCACAAAAAAGTTTTTTTAACGTTCTCGGAAATAGTTTTTAAAATTAAATAAAGCAACTTGCGTGCGCTTTCCTTAACATTTGCTTTCAAAATGTCGAGATAAATGTTTTTATCCATTATACCTTCTATAAAATGAAGGTTTCCGACACCTGAAGCTGACATGCAGCCCCACACCATCAATGATAAGATTTAGCTCTGTTCCTTTACGTTCAAGAATCTTCAAGTTTTACCACTTTTTACTCGAAAAGCGTTCCTTTACTTCCACCACCATACAATTCATATGGGAGCAGTTTGCTACTTTTGCCGGTTTTACCATTTTCAGAAGTAAAGGAACAGACCATTATGTACATACAGTGACACAGAAAAGTATACATACACCCTACAAAAATGCAGTTTTGGCTAAATCGTTGGGTTTTTTACAGCAACAACTGCACTGTGTGGCTCCTTGGTGACAAAATAACCATAATTACACAAATTTATTTTAATCTAATACTTATATTTCATACAATTAAAGAAATTCAATTTTCACAGCACAGAAAAGTATACATACACCCCAAGAAAATACGAGTATTATCGTAAAATTTATGGAATTAGTAGCAAAATTTATACATTTTTTAGTTCTGGCGTATGTCTCTGGATGTCTGAGATATATTTTAGAGAAAAGAAAATAATTTTTGGGGGTCAAATGCGGTTATTTAGGGTCAAATTTCTTATATACCTTGTTAAAGCTGACCCTTGCTTAATTTTTTGCGTTTTTAGCTGTTGTACTATATAAAAAGCACAAAATTCGTATCAGATGGCAAATCTGGAGACCATAGAAGGCTTTGAAGTTGTTTTTGTTCGAAATATACCTTCCTGAACGTCGATAAACGTACGTTTTCCCTCAGATTTCTCAGGAAGTGAATAGATTCCGCAGAATTCTTGGTGCAAATTACATATAGATGGCCTTGAATTGCCTTGTAATATTGTCGGATACAATCCTTGGGCATCAATTGACTCAGAAATGTACAATTATACGAAACGTTTCGCGCCTATTGTAACGGTAATGATCATAATACGAAAACGACATTGTTCACAGTACAAATTTCATGCTTTTTTGCTAGTGCTTATATTTTGTTGCTTTAGAAGCTTTGAGAACAGGTTTGTAACAAAATGTCACATTTCTGATTCAACTAATGCCCAAGGATTGTATCAGACCCTAATACAAGGCAATTCAATGCATTTTGTTTGTAATTTGCGCCAGGAATTCCTAGGAATATATTAACTTCCTGAAAAATTTGAGGAAAAACGCGCATTAATCGACGTCCAGGAAGGAATATTTTGCTCAATAACAACTCCAAAGCTTTCTTGGGTCTCAAGATTTGCAATCTGAAACTAATTTTGTGTTTTTTATAAAGTACAATAGCTAAAACCGCAAAAAATTAAGCAAGGGTCAGCTTTAACGAGGTATATAAGAAATTTGACCCTAAATAACGGCATTTGACCCCCAAAATTTATTTTGTTTTCTCTAAAATATATCTCAGACACCCAGAGACATTCGCCAGAACTAAAAAATGTATAAATTTTGCTACTAATTCCATAAATTTTACGATAATACTCGTATTTCCTTGGGGTGTATGTATACTTTTCTGTGCTGTGAAAATTGAATTTCTTTAATTGTATGAAATATTGGTATTAGATTAAAATAAATTTGTGTAATTATGGTTATTTTGTCACCAAGGAGCCACATAGTGCAGTTGTTGCTGTAAAAAACCCAACGATTTAGCCAAAACTGCATTTTTGTAGGGTGTATGTATACTTTTCTGTGTCACTGTACATATGGTATGTTCCAGTACAGCAAAAATCTACTAATTTTTACTATTTTTTCCGATAACATAAAGGAAAAATTGTTATTTATTTATTTATTTATTTCATTTTATGCAATATAAGCCTATAGGCCGATTAAAGTTCAATTGCATTTTGAACTACTATATGGTAATTACAATTCATATAACTTAAAGTTTAAAAACTAAAATATAAAATATATATACAGTCTGTTTAAAAAAAGTAATAAACTACTCCGATGCATAAATTTGACAATGTGTATGTGACAGATTGAGAACTACTCCAATAACATTTTTTAGATAAAACTCTCTGGATAAGTATATGACAGGTTGAGAACTACTCCAAGTTATCATAGTAAAAATTAGTAGATTCTTGCAGGTTCGGGAACAGACCAATAAATATGCTGGATAAGGCCGACAACTCATTGCAGAATTTAATTCTAAGCTTTAGAAGAAAAAAAAATTGGGTTGTAGCAAAATTCAAAATTTTGGGAAAGACATAAACTAATGTCTGTAATAAGTTGGCGGCTTTCAAGGCTTTCACCTTTGGAAAGGTTCCAAGAACGGTTACGCGGTTAATTGTTCCCTTATAAAATGAAAAGTGTTTCCAACACCCGCTAGTTACAATCAACTTACTCATTCCACATAAAATATATTGTAGTTTTATTTAAATTAGTATTTTAAATTGTGGTTATGCTTTATATGTGGTTATAACTAGAAAAATAGCTTGTATATTTAGACTAGCATCTGAAATGTTGTTCCGTGATATTAGGTCTGTACAATAAATCAAAAGTTTGTACAAACTTTTACAAAATGCTGTTCGATAACAAATTTGCAAGTAGTTGCAAGAACTTGCAAATATTTTTTACATGCGTGGTTATCGAACAGGCCTATTAAAAACTAAACTTTATTTGAAAGTATTTTGCGTGCATCCCATACAAAATAATTGCTCTGTTCCAGAACCTGCAAGAAGCTACTATTTTTTACTACGATAACATTTGCTCTGTTCCAGAACCCGCAAGAAGCTACTATTTTTTACTACGATAACATTTTTTCCTTTATGTTATCGAGAAATATAGTACAAAATAGTAGATTCTTGCAGTACTGGAACAGACCAATTTTTTCCTTTATGTTATCGGAAAAAATAGTAAAAATTAGTAGATTCTTGCAGTACTGGAACAGACCAAATAATTTTTACCCCCATTATTAGGTGTGTACGATAACTTTCCCAGTGACCTCTCTCAGTGAATTTTACTCTCTCAGGCATGAAAAATTGCAGAAAGTTATCGAACAACATTTTGCAAAAACTTGCAAGTCAGCTGTTTCCGAAAATGTATGAAATTTGTTTTTGTTTCTTTTGATATTATAAACCAAACTGAACAAAAACATAAATTTTAAAATTGCAGTTTACTTATTTAATACTTTAATCCTATCCACAACACTTTAGAATCTAAAAAAATGTGCAATTGTAAAATTTTCTTGGTCAAAAATGTTAACATTTCGAGTTGTTTACATTGAACAGGTGATTAAAAGTCAGCTGATCAGACTTGCAAATTTTTGTTGGACAAATTTTCCCAGCAAAAATTTGCAAGTCCTCAGTCACAAAACTCCAAAAATCTCTCCAAACTCGCTCTCTTTTGCTGGATAATTTTGTTATCGAACAGCATTCAGTAAAAATTTGTACGAATTTGTACAAATTTTTGGGTTATCGTACGGACCTATTATAAGTCTCCTTTTTTTATTGTTTGTATTTACCGAACAAATTTATAGCGTTCCGGTTAACTTAAAGTTAAAAGTGATGATTGAATTTCAAGGAGGAGCATCAAGTCATTAAATTTCAATGTGAAAATTATTTTTAATGCCTCCAAATTAGTTTACACTGCACTCCGGTTAACTACCTTTCATAAAATTCCAAAAAATTGGCGTAGTTATGCGGGAAAGGCAGTTACGAAAATCTAGCATATCTACCTCATGTGGGTATTTACAAAAATCTCATCTCAACCTTACAAAAAATGACAACAATTAGAAAACAATAAGTCAAAAAATAAAACCAAGTCTAAGAGTATAATGTAAGTTATATTATCAATGAGAAATTTATTTATATGTGATCATAACACCATAACATAACACTGGACGTCTTCATCACAATTCACGTAGTCATCGAAATCGATTGTCTCAGAAATATACCATTACTGGTAATAAACCGAGAAAAGTATTAATAAATGTTCTTTTTGGGAAAATATTTGTAGGTAAATATCCGAATTGGGTACTTATAGAAAAGTAATTAACCGGGACAGTTTGAACTCATTTATATGAAAAACTTTTGGGGATTTAGATTATGAGGCAATTGAACGGGAAAGGCAGTTAATCAGGGAGGTAAATAACCGGGGCGAAGTGTATTTTGCATTTTCAAATCCATCAGATAGTAAAATAACAAATGTAATAATGGCATGGCCCTTAGCTACAATTGTTATTGAAATAAGTCATATTGTATTCATTAATTAATATTATTGGGTGCCACCGTGGTGCAATGGTATGCACAACCGCCTTGCACGCAGAAGGTCGTTGGTTCGATTCCCCAGGCAACATCAGAATGTTCAACGGTGGCAAAATACCCCTCAGTAATGTTGGCGAGTAAGACACGCCGTTCGGACTCGGCGATAAACAGTAGATCCCATATCATGAAGCTAATATGAATCGAATTGTGGAACAATTGTTATATATAATTAATATTATTATTTGGGTTGTTACAGAACTGCAAGAATCTAAAGGGATAAAGGGAAAATTGTATCGTAGTAAAAATGAGTAGATTCTTGCAGGTTCATATTATTTATATATAATGTATTTAATTGGAATGATATTATCCTCTATTATAATAAATCCCAAAAAGTGTGTAAAGTCCAAAAAAAAACTATCACATATGGAAATTAAATTCCTACTGGAGAAGCTGGAAATACAGTATGTTTGGGTACTATATTCTATACCATCCAGCTCCATGGATGGATGAGGAACCCATACTGAAGTAATCATCCCACAAGGAATTTCAGCAACGCTAATAAGAAATCGACAGACTCCTTATTCTCACAAGATGGCCCTCGATTTGCCGCCTAAACTTAGAGTAAATTTTAGATAGATGTTAAGATTAAAATTGCCAATTAAGCACAATTGGAATAAGTTAACACGTGCTACTGGGGCCTCGAAGTTATGAAAATCTCGTCTCTCTCGGCGACCCATATCTGTGGAACGGTTAAAGCTATTGGCGCATATTATGCATTAAATTAAAGGCTATTCTGTTCATTTTATATTCAAAAGCAAAATACGTAAGTATTACTGAATTCGAGATAGAAAGCCAGTGTCCCGAAAAACGTGACTAAGTATGCCTTAGGGCGAAAATGGAGTCTATCTGGGTTCAACCGACTACTTGGAGAACGCATTGTTTTAGTTGTTCGTCCTTTGTAATTAATTCGTTGTAATCTGTGGTGAGCTCGACGCGGAGTTAATGTTTAATCTCTTGAGCAACAAGAAGTCCCACTTTTAATTACGCCAGGTAGACAGACCTTCTTAGGAATTTCGACAATTGTTCTTTTGTAAGTTTGGGTCGAATATTTCCGGAGAAGTTTCCATCTTCGCTTTGTTGAGATTTTTGTCGCCATTTGACTCTTTACGGTGTTTTGTACTGTCGCATCAAACAATGCCAATCCACCAAAATCAGGACTAAGACACCACAGGTGATTTATCATTTTGTTATTTAATTTTTATGATACTTGTTTGTCTATGTTTTCGTATTTCACTAGATTTTCAATGAGGTCTAGGTGTTGTTTTGATGCTAAGCGCTTCCTAGAATCTGAAGAACCATCTGTCCCAAAAATAATCCAGCGCGGCTTCAACAGGAACTCCTAACCATGAAATTGTCATTGCTGCTGGACCCCTGTAAAGTGCCCTATAGAAACGTTAGTCGTATCATTTTAGCTACAGTAGAAGCTCTCGGAGAGGACCCAACAACTATAAGATTTAAAAGCTTTATTCGTTTATTTCGGAGAACAAACAGTGAAAAATACTCGCAACAACTTCAATAAATGGTTAAGATACTCCAAAACAAGGTTATTTGCGCGCACTGGCATGAAAAACTATTACCAGGTATTCCCAAAACAGAGCAGAAAGAACTGTTTGCAGTTCTGGTATCATCTGGTATGGGGGTAAAGAACGACTCCTGGGCGTTCCTGAAACTGACAGTAGTTCAGGGGAGAAACAAGACCTAGCACTGTAAGAATGCCTAGAATAATGGGATCTTACCAGCTTGAACAGATGTTAGGTCGAGAGCTTCTGTACCACCGTACAAACTTGTTAGAAAATTGTTGAGAGGGATTTTTGACTGCAAGTTTGGAAGCACATCCGGACATCAAGCAAACATATTCACGTGATTTCTATAAGAATAGTCTGCTATTGACAAATCCAAGTTCGACGTAGGTGAGAATGTTTTAAAACTACTTCTCAGCTGACTTCCCAAGAAAAAGAGGCCGTAGAAGCACTTTGTGTTTTCATCTTTCGAGCCTGGTTTAACGCACCAGAACGTGTTTTATTTTGTTTATTTATTTTAGAGCACTGAGTGTTAAAAATGAGAGTGTGGGTTATTGATTATACAAAACGTATAATGAACAAGATAATGTTTATATAGATTGGGTAAACATAATCAATAGGTTGGAAAGGGTTATAGACAATAGATTGAGTTTAATACAAAAAATAGTGAAAACGATATTCAGAAATATTTTTTAGGTCCAAAATAAGACCTAAACCGAATTGAAGATTTATTGAAATACGAAACAAATATCAGAACAAAATGATAAATTATCTGTGGAATCTTAGTCCTGAACTTGTTGGCCTGGTATTGTTTGGTCTGATAGTTCAAACCACCGTAAAGAGCCAAATGCGATAAAAATCTTAATAAAGCAATCAAAAGAAGATGGAAAAAAAACCAAACTAACATAGGAACAACTGCCGAAATTCCTAGAAAAAGTCAACCAGACGTAATTACAAGGTATACTTACTTGTTGTTAAGAGATTAAGCATTAACTCCGATTTTCTTGAAAAAGATCCTGCAACTTGGCCACAGAGCATCAATAACCAGGAGGGGTAAAGGATGGTAAACAACTTGAAGTTGTGAACGACATATTAGAGCAAGGAGTCGAGTTTATCACAAAGTAGTCATCTTTACCCAGATGGCTCCAAAACCACAATATGTCAGTCCCTTAAATAAATTTAAATATGAACAAAATGTAAAAGACATTAGTTTTTATTCACAAAAATTGATAATATGGGAAGAAATAACAAATAATTAAAAAAATTAAGTTACAATGTATAAATGCACTTAAAACTAGAAAAAAAAATTAATGACGGATTCTCTTAAATAAAACGCTTGCCGTTTAATATTGTCATAATTTTTAATTCAAATTCAAGCGTTTTATTTGAGGGATTTCATCATTAAAAATTATTTTCTAGTTTCAAGTGCATTTGTAAATAATATACTGTTACTTAATTTTTTTAATTATTTTTTACTTTTCAGCAATTAATTTTTTTTTTTGAGCACTGAGAACCTCAAAAAAAAAAATTATAGCCAATTTAGGCCGAAAATGTAGATAAAAACTTTAAAATACCTGAAATTGTGTTGTACCGTTATATAGGGGCTATACCAAAACCTTGACCTGAGTCCAACAGTTTTGGTGAGGAAGTTTCTGTACCATTGGGAACTCCAAATGCCAAGTTATAGTCAATTCGGCCTAAAAAATAAGATAGAATCCTTAAAATACTTTAAATCGGGTGGTACCGCTATATGGAGGCTCTAAGAAAAATGGACCCATATTGGTTTTGCTTTCATATTCATGTATTGTCATCCAAGTCTGAAAAAAGTGCAAAATTTTAGTTCGATTGGTCAACTGCAACTGTGTGGAAAATAAGTTACTAGATTTGAACTAAGCAGACACCAAAGCAAGTTAAATAAAACACTGGCATTATTATCTCGAATTCAGTGATGCTTACGTATTTTGTTGTTCGGCAAGAAATATTAAGAATAGTATGACATTTAATTAATTTGCAAAAAGCTTTAACAGATATGGGTGGCTGATGTCGTCAAAAATCATGATTTTCATAATTTCGATGCCCCAGTGGCATGTGTTCATAATCCAATTGTGCTCAAACTTTAACAATCTTAAAATCTAACCAAACTAAACGCTTTAGGGGGCGCCGCATAAAAAATCCGACGTCGATGTTTTCCTTTTGAGTTAAAACCAGACTAGTGCAACAAATTGAGATAAAGAAAATATTGAATTTTACATAAAATACACTGTGCAACAAAATTCAATTTTTTTCAAAATGATGGGAAAAATCGAGTAGATTATGAAAGTAGAGCTAAAAATATGAGACACGTGTATCGGCGTTTTAAAAGTTTACGTCGGAAAGTAACCGAAATAGGCGGGGCAAGTTCCGCCCATTTTTAATTTTTTCGAAATATTCGAGTTAAGATGTCTTTGAATCCTTACATTTTAGGTATATAGTGTCTTTGGCAACTTTACAGAGGAGTATGTGGGCAATATTTTTGTTAAAAATTTTAACCCTCATGCGGTTCCTCAAAGGGGTCTTTTTTGTCCTTTTTTCAAAAATCTTTCAAAAACTCCTTAAAAATGTGATTGTATCAAATCCAAATATTCTACAAAATTGTTCGCCATAAAATTTTACTATAGGTCTCAGAATACACCAAATCTGTAACTCTTGTCTAATCGCCAGAAATCTCTAAAAATGAAAAACACGTTTTAGGGTTAAAGTCGGACTTCATCTGAGTTTATTCAAAATTGTCCCACAAAACATAATTTTAGAGAGATGATGTCAGAGACAGAAATATTCTTCGTCAAATTTCACTAAGGGTCACCAAAGAAATAAAATGTCTATATATATTTTATATCATGAAAATATCAGTATCAATTTTGCTGAAAAAAACATGAAAATATTTCCCATTTTTTTGATGAAAAATTTTTCCTTCTTTTTTTGAGTTGGTACATGGAAGTAATATGAAACTTGGTTATAGGTGAAATGTGTCAAAGGATGAAAAATTCTACACAAAATTTCACTATGAGTTTTAAAATAAACTATATATCTATGTATACTATTTCCTTAACAAAATAGATTACAAATGTATATATATTAGGATGAAATTATATGTTTTAATTTTGGACTGTTAATTTTACATAATTCCATACTGGATCAAAATCTAGCAAAATCCTTTACTTTTTGGGAATATTGTTAAAGAAAGAAATGTTCCAAATGAAATTTCGTTATGGGTCTCTGAATAAAAGAAATCTGTAACCATAGCATATAACATTCTTAGCAGCACTTGTTTTTGGTATATATGTTTTAGGGCCATATTTCCCAATTTTCATATCGATTGTCGTTGTGATTGGATACTGTAAATATCATATTGATGGTTTTTCGTTGTGATTTCATACAGAAGATGTTTTACGTTCCATTCATAATGCTTTTGAAATATTTGTGGTGCATATATATTTGGAATATAAAAAATCCACCTTGGACCTGCCCAAATTGCGTATTTATAGTACTTTCAACTTAAATTCCGTAGTTTGGATAAGCCATTGGTTGCTTATATTGTAACTGAAAATACATTAGAGGTCTACGGCTATGGTCAAGTGAAAATATAGGTGTCATATGGGCTCTCACATGCACAATTTGGTGTGGTCCAAAAAACAACAATGATGGGGCTAACTCCTACTTTGGTGGCATTTACGGAATTAACACTAGCATTTGACATAAATAGCTGTATCGTGAATGACCATAACGAACCCAGTTACGATATAGTCATTTATGTCAATTTCTAAGGTTTATTCCGTAAATTCCACCAAAGTAGGAGTTAGCCCCATCATTGTTGTTTTTTGGACCACACCAAATTGTGCATGTCGGAGCCCATATGACACGTATATTTTCACTTGACCATAGCCGTAGACCTCTAATGTATTTTCACTTACAATATAAGCAACCAATGGCTTATCCAAACTACGGAATTTAAGTTGAAAGTACTAAAAATACGCAATTTGGGCAGGTCCAATGTGGGTTTTTTATATTCCAAATATATACGCACCACAAATATTTCAAAAACATTATGAATGGAACGCACAACATCTTCTGTATGAATTCACAACGAAAAACCATCAATATGATATTTACAGTATCCAATCACAACGACAATCGATATGAAAATTGGGAAATATGGCCCTAAAACATATATACCAAAAACAAGTGCTGCTAAGAATGTTATATGCTATGGTTACAGATTTCTTTTATTCAGAGACCCATAACTAAATTTCATTTGGAACATTTCTTTCTTTAACAATATTCCCAAAAAGTAAAGGATTTTGCTAGATTTTGATCCAGTATGGAATTATGTAAAATTAAAAGTCAAAAATTAAAACATATAATTTCATCCTAATATATATAAATTTGGAATCTAATTTTTTTAAGGAAATAGTATAGCTAGATATATGGTTTATTTTAAAACTCATAGTGAAATTTTGTGTAGAATTTTTCATCTTTTGACACTTTTCACCTATATCCAAGTTTCATATTACTTTCATGTATAAACTCGAAAAAAGAAGGAACAATTTTTCATCAAAAAGATTGGGAAATATTTTCATGTTTTTTCAGCAAAATTGATACTGATATTTTTATGATGTATAATGTAAATAGGCATTTAATTTCTTTGGTGACCTATAGTAAAATTTGACGGAGAATATTTTTGTCTTTGACGTCATCGCTCTAAAATTATGTTTTGTGGGACAATTTTGAATAAACTCAGATGAAGTCCGACTTTAACCCTAAAACGTGTTTTTCATTTTTAGAGATTTCTGGCGATTAGACAAGAGTTACAGATTTGGTGTATTCTGAGACCTATAGTAAAATTTTATGGCGAACAATTTTGTAGAATATTTGGATTTGATACAATCACATTTTTAAGGAGTTTTTGAAAGATTTTTGAAAAAAGGACAAAAAAGACCCCTTTGATGAACCGCATGAGGGTTAAAATTTTTAACAAAAATATTGCCCACATACTCCTCTGTAAAGTTGCCAAAGACACTATATACCTAAAATGCAAGGATTCAAAGACATCTTAACTCGAATATTTCGAAAAAATTAAAAATGGGCGGAACTTGCCCCGCCTATTTCGGTTACTTTCCGACGTAAACTTTTAAAACGCCGATACAAGTGTCTCATATTTTTAGCTCTACTTTCATAATCTATTCGATTTTCCTCGTCATTTTTTCTGTTGTCGCACAGTGATATTTGACAATTTAACAAATTTTATATTTTTAATAGGCTAATAATAAAAAATTCTATTACAATATACATACATATGTATAACCATATTTTTATATCTTACACGCACTGTGGTAAGGGGTCTCAATAGCATAATAATCTGCTAGATAAGCGCCAACAATCTTAATTTAGGACACTTTAAAGTTTTTGATGATTTTTTTTTCAACTTTAATTGTCAATTTTACGACTTATGACGATTTTCGGCCAAAAACGCAAAAAATATGCAAAAAAAAAATACAAAATATGAACCTGTTATTGAATTCAGATTTCTTTGAATGAATTTTGATCCAATCAGAACCTTCGTATCTTTATTATTAAAATGTATGCAAATATGCAAAATCCGATGCCTAGTAATTACTGTAAATATAGAAATAGGATATAGGGGAAGTACCCGGCCCCCTCCGAAATTCAAAAAAAATTTGTAACCCATTTTAACCGGGGCCATCCCTGTACATTCCCTGACAATTTCAGAAAAATTGGTTCAGTAGTTTTAGTAGAAAAGATAAAAATTAAAAATTAAAAAAGAGGGCGTAAAAGTGGGCTTGGTCAAATTTTCTTTGCATAAAAACCTAAGTCGGTCCAGCCGTTCTTAACTGATGACATTACCAACGAACGACATTTGATTTTAATTTATAAAGATTGACGAACCAGTACCATTAGAGTGTAACATGTCGAGCCTTAATATTCGGTTTTGAATGTACCAAGTGGGTAGACAAGTCATTCAGAAACACAACTTTGGTAATTCTCTACGTTTGCAAACATTTTGTTGTCCAACTATATGTCAACCGCTGTATCTGATATAAAAATACAGACAATACACTAAAAATTACTTCGCCGCATTGCACCTTTTCGCTTCTGAAATATTTCGTAAAATAAATACAATTGTTGTTACGCAAGATATTAAAAGCTAAGGCAAGAAGTCTTGAAAGATAAACTGAATAGCTTATCGTCGTCCGAAAATAAGATAAAATGTTTACTTTATTTAGATGTAGATGGAAAATACACAAATATATGTACATAAAAACAATTGAATTAACAAATACGTATATTGTTTTATATCATCATTTGTTGATCTTGGCCTTTTGATGGATCGAAAATTAAAATTTAATAATCATGTAATTTCTATTGTTAATAAAGCGCATGGAGTTTTAGGATTTATAAAAAGATGGGCCAAAGAATTTTCAGATCCCTATATAACAAAACAACTATTTACGTCACTTGTAAGACCTATATTAGAATATGGTTCTGTTGTATGGGACCCTCAATACGCAATGTATTCTGATAAAATTGAATCAGTGCAGAAACAATTTTTGCTTTTTGCACTGAGAGGTTTACATTGGAATAGCGATTTTGTCTTGCCTTCATATACAAGCAGGTTAAAATTAATTCGATTACCTACATTAAAGAGTAGACGCACAATGTTAAACACTATGATGGTGCATAAAATTTTAATGGGTAATATTCCCTCGGATTTCTTAATATCATCTATTAGAATAAATGTTCCTTGTAGAACAATTAGAAACTATCAACCTTTATTTAGAGATTTCCACCGCACGAATTGCTCTATGGGAGATCCTATTAACAAAATGTGTGTAGATTTTAATTCCATGTATTGTAATGTAGACTTTGGCATGAGCCTTGACCTTATAAAATCTAACATAATTTTATTTTTAAATGAATAGTATATAAAAATGTATTAGTAAGTAACTAACTAGCTGATGAAGTAAATTCTGTAGCTGGTTTTCAATTTCCCTCTCATACCCCATCATGATGCGGATCATGGTGTGTACGCGATCCCTACGTAAAAGGGAGGTCGCCCCCTCGGTCGGCAGGGGTGGGAAAGTGAGGCGTGGGAACGTTCGAAAAAAAAAAAAAAAAATATTACACTAGGTGAACCCGTAGCGCTTCGCAAGTAATATTATTTATATATACATACATATATGCATTTTTATTACACTATTATTTTTGTGTCACCAGTTACTGTGGATTTTACATACATAATAGAGAGATAAATGCGTTCTGTCTGTCCCGGTTCAGTGGTTGTGTAGGTAGCTAGTATACCCTGTAGGGACTGAAACTGATTTAAAATTAATTTAAAACTAGCTTTTTTGTAAATATATCTGACTTTTTATCGATTATTTTCCCTTATGCCAACTGACTTCTTTTACAAGACGAGGAGCACATAAGTAGTCTGTATTGTCCATCGCTAGATTACTTTTCGACTGATTATAAATTAACTTTTTTAGACTATTTGTAGTCAGTTTAAATCAGCGATGCTCGCCCTCATATTCAAAAGTGTAAACAAACCACCCGTATTCTCTCTTTATTTTTGAGGTGTCATTGTTTAGCAATGGAAAGAGTATATTACCACTACTAGTACATCAACTTTTCTGCGCACCAATGGTTTAAATCAGCGTCGCCCATAATATTTCCATCAATACTAAAGCAGGTGTCTATGCATGGGTGAAAAACAACAACCACATGATGTTCATCGTTTATTTATGTACACGTACACTGTACGTGAGAGAGAGAAGCAAATGCAAAAACAACTCAGTGAGCGCCTCACTATACTGCCTTTGCAAAGAAGCGCGTCCCTGGTTTAAATGATAATGTGAAAAATAAACAATTTTTGTTTTTGTGTGCTTTTATGACTTGGACTTTTCATATTCTCTCTCTCTCTCTCTCTCTTTCTGTTAGGTTTTGTTAGAGAGAAGAAGAGGCTAATTTGTATATTTCCTTCGTGTTCCTTTTTTATACCAGAACAATATGAATACTATGTACGAATATGTTCAGTCCATCAACACTGGCTTCTATTATTGGATGCTGCATTTATATCAAAGTTATTAAGAAAATGTAAATGTGAATTATTTAAATAATTTCACCTTTTTTCTGCATGCACAAATACTTTGCAGAAGGTACATGTTCTTGTTTTCAAAGTGGTTGATCTCAACCAATTTTTTCTGCTCAAAGTGGTTGATCTCTAGATGACTTATCAACAAGTTTATAGTCAGTTTAAAAATAATCGATTTATTATTAATTATTTTATCAACTGGTTGATAAAAGTCCGACAGGGTATGGTATTTTTGTATATTGTGTCTACCCTTAACCCCCCGTTTACACATGCAAGTAACTTGCAGACAGTTGTGTATACATATTATAGTCGAAACTTCAATTTTTTCGAACTGACACTTGCATGTGTAAACGTTCGGAAAAAATATGAAGTTACTTTCAAAGCACTTACATTGATTACTGACAAGGAAAATTTGTCGGCAGTGAGGTTGTTAGTTGGTGTGGCAGTGAATATGTGTGAGTGTATTGGTATTTTTCGAACTGTCACTTGCATGTGTAAACGGGGGGTAAGTATGTAAGTAGTGACATTTATTTTTATAATTTACTCTTAGGATAAATCCTTATATTATTGCTACTCCAATAATAATTCAGCCTTTTTTTCTTTTATGGCAACATGTTGGTGCTACTCCATGATTTCTTTATGGGAACGTGTTACTCATGAAGTATGATATACATGTAACATCTGTAGCCTTAGTTTCTGCTTTCACCTTATAACTATACGCGCACCTTAATTAATGATAAAACAACATCTCAAAACGTTGAAAGGTTTCTTGCGCTTCCGAAGTGGAAAAAATCATTTTCTGTTCATGTAAAGTTTAAAGTTTAAATGTGTTCTTCTTTGACACAGCGGTGCCGAAGTTTTTCGGCAATTTACACACATACGACCCGAATGCATAGAATGAGCGTACGAAAAAGAGATAATGCTTTGATTTGTTTTTGTTTTGTAGCGTGCGTGCATAAAAACACACTAACACACAGTCATAAGTTGCCAATAGTTTGAATACATTCACATTTTGGGCTGTTCTCTTTTTGGTCACGTTTACATTGTAAACACCTTCGAAACGAAAATCTATGCGAACCACAAGCCATACGAAATAACACGTAGAAGCACACTTTTCCATGTACTTCAGCCAAGATCACCCATATATGTACATACGTTAACGTGACTGCAACAACGACATATGTTCTCTTTATTCTCATCTGTCGTGGTTTAGCAAAGGAAAGACTCGCTCAGAGAAACTAATGCACAAAATATTTTGAACACCGATGTTTATGTATTTCGAAACGACTGTCTTTTATAGAAAGAGAATGTCAAAATCACTCACTTGCTTTGTAGTTATCGAGTAGAATGTAAACTCGCGAATAACACTGAAATCTTAAATCAAATTTATGCAACACATTGTTGAAACAAAATAAAATAAAATGTACATTTAAATTAGTAGTTTTTCGCATAGTATATGTAACGGCAGTCGCACGATAGTTTTCGAAATACATGAACGCCTTTTTAGACGGAAGTGAGTGACTGCTTTCCTTTCGTAGTTTTCGTGCGACATACATCAACAGGCTGTTAATTTTTAGACATGGCAAAGGGGTTTAATCGGCCCATACACTATTAAATTGGCTTGTCCAGCCGATGAACTCCTTCTGTACGTGTGTGCTTGATAAGTGTGTAACAAAGAATTCAATCCGCCTTCAATCTGCAACCCAAATCTTCAAATTTACCTCTAAAAATGAATGAACTTAAAATTTGTTTATTTCTTTACAAACACACATTGTTCTGTTTTTTTTTTTCAAAATTGCTTTTTGGCCAATGTTCTATTTGAGAAATACTATCACGGTTTGTGTTTGAGTAATAAAACTACAACCGTCTCGTTGGGTTGTAAATTCTATTCTAATTTTATTCATGATAAAATGAATCTTAAGAACTAAGTTACAAAATAATTCTTAGCCTATCTTCTCTTATTCTATGCTCTTATCACTACAAGAACCTGCTCCCTTGCTGAGTGCATTATCACTTGGTCGATGCCTTTATTATCAATGCACCCCAGCCGTTCATATAAACTGCTATCTCTTATGCTCTACTTATCTAAAATACATAGATTTTTATTGCCTAATGCACTTAAATATTTTATGATCAAACGTATTAATAGAAAATGTTGCTGCTGGAAAAACTGACTGATTAAAATATTTTCCAATATTACACGAGTTCCCCAACAGCACAACCATTACTAAATCATGTACAAATAATTTGTACAGTTTGTATGGTTGGTTAGCTACCAACATCATTTTGTTATGATGCCTTCGTTGAAAATCAACGACACATAACAGTGGAAAAGATTTGATTTGTTTCGCAAACACTTTCGTCGGAGTTGTGTGAGGCTGTCAAAGAAAAACTTCTCATAGAAGTTTTTTCTTTGTTCAGCTTTATACTTCGAGCTGATGATTGATGTTTGGGTACAAAACGTTTTTTGTTAATGAAGTTATTGAAAAATAACTTCGGGGGAGAATATCCACAAACAAGAAACAAGGGAACTGATGACATCCAGTGGCGTGGATCAAAATTAGTCTTCCCTGCCTTACCCCTTGGCGAATAATGCCAAAGTTTTTCCACTAATAAATTAGTTGTTTTAAAATAATAAAACAACAACAATGGTATTAAGCCAGACAATTTTGAAAAAACAAAATTGTATCAGCTTTCCCAATAAAAACGATGCCACCAATGTTCTATTTGCAAAACTATTTTGATTTTCATCAATCCATAAAATTCACACAATATTGACATCAAACTTTGATAGTATATGGGCCGCTTTACGCCAACACTGAAGAAGGCCTGCTGAGCTTCAAAGTAGAATTATTTTGTACTACATGACTGATATCTAAACAATTTGACGGTCAAAAAAATTTAATTTTTGATCCATCAAAATGCCAAGATCAACAAATGATTCTACAGTTGATAATTGAAAATCATTAATATTGTATTGCCTTATTAAAGAAGAAGATCTGGAATAACACATATGCTTACATTTGTTTAAGTTTAAATCCATAAAATTGATTTTGCACCATTGAAAAAGACTATTTAGATCACTCTGGAGAAGATCAGATTGCTTCTCCGAGTTATGAGAAATGAACAACTTGATATCATCAGCGTACATCAGCAATCTAGAATGCGCTATCGAATTTGGCAAGTCGTTTATAAATAACAGAAATAGAACCGGTCCGAGGTGACTTCCTTGAGGAACACCCGATGGGACGTCAATCGATTTCGAGACACATCCATCAAACAAAACTGTCTGTGATCTATTTTGTAAATAAGAAGATATCCATTTCACTAAATTAGTATTAAAACCAATAGAATGTAATTTATACAACAAAAGCTTGTGGTTGACCCTATCAAAAGCTTTGCTGAAATCTATATATATTGTGTCAGTTTGACTGCGTTGAGTAAATCCAAAGACCACTACGAAAACCATGCTGATATGGACTTAGCATGGGTTGGATTTTATGGGAAATTATTGTAGTAATCAATTTTAATTAATTGTAGTAATCAATTATAAAATTAATTTTAAGTCGTGGAAAGTTAGTGACCAAATGAAGTGGTATTACATGATGTCATAACAATGTAATAAAGTCGGACCTCAATTACCCGCGATGGTAGGGACCGGAGGCATTACGGATAATCGATTTTCCTGGATAATGGAGGCAATGTATTATGCAGTTTTTGAACATATTTTTGAGTAAAAATGGCACAGTATAGAGCAATAATAATAAACTATGCAATTTTAGTTATATTTGTTCAGGTAATCTACCGAATTTTAGAAGGATACATCATAATCATTATCAGATTCATCTGAATTGACTTTGCCCCATGGTTTTTGTAATACCATAAATACAAAACTTGTGTAATACGGAAGAATTTCCACTTTACTTTTGTTTACCTTTTGTTTGCTTAATCAAATTTTTTGGAAAGTGTGCTTTTACTCCCGGATAAAAAAGATTATAACGAAAAATATAGGAAATGGAAAAAATAACAACATTTCTTTTCTATCCCGGATAATGGAGCTTCCCGGATATTCGAGGTTCAACTGTATACATATACACATAGCCCAGAAAGTCTGCGTTCACCTTACTACTTTTCAAAAACGATGCTAAAACTTTAATAAATAGGTAAATGAGATCAGTTTTTCTTTCATAAATATGTTATTGTGACTCTTTACTACCAGAATAAAAAGAAAAATTCCAGAAAATATATTATTACAACTGCTAAATTAGAGCCCCAAAAAGTCTGCGTTCACTTTGTATGTTGCAATAATATCGTTAGTTTTTTTTTTGAATTTTTTTGCAGTTTTCTCCCATTTTTAATCAATATTGTCACAACTGGTCATTCTGTGAGGTCGTTTGCACACTTAACTTAAAAAAGTAAAGTATTTCAAGAATGGAAAACAAGGGCAAAGAAATTGGCATCGATAAAAGGACAATTCTAGGTAAATAATGGAAAAAGCTATCGAAATATTGGCGAAACTGTAGGTAGAACATATAAGTCTATACATAGAGTGATAATTAACTATAAACAAATCGGAATTTTGAAGTCAAAGCCCAGATCTGGACGGTCAAAGCTCAGTTTTGACGGTCAAAAATATTATCAGATCGGGAGGAGAGTAACATAACTAATATAGTTTAAACAAACAGTCCGATAATTACTTCGAAAATTGTTGAAAATGTGAAAATGGCATCCAAAAAAAGTATTTGTGCACAAACCTCCAGAAAAATACTGCATAAAGCTGGATATCACGGTATAGTCGCACGGCGAAAGCCGTACATATCACTAGTGAACAGGCAGAAGCATATTGAATTTGCTAATGAATACATAAACAAGCCTCCAGTATTCCGGAATCAAGTCATATTTTCGGACGAAAGCATGTTCTATATATTTGCAACAAAAGGACTTCAAACTGTTTGGAGAAAACTCGAACAGCGCCTGAAAAACAAAATCTTGTTTTACACTGTAAACAATGGCGAGGGTGCTGTTTTGATTTGGGGGTGTGTAGCAGATTCTGGAGTGGGCCAACTTGTATTTTATGAATCGACAATGGACAAGTATGGTTACCTAAACATCATGAAGCGCAATTTGAACCAAAATGCGGAAGAACTTGGCTTAGCTACGAAATTTTGGTTGCAACAACATAACGTTTCGAAGCATACTGCTGAGATTGTAAGGTTTTGGCTTCTATATAATGCCCAGATCTGGGTTTTGACGTAAAAATTCTGGTTTGTTTATAGTTAATTATCACTCTATGTATAGACTAATATGTTCTACCTACAGGTTCGCCAATATTTCGATAGCTTTTTCCATAATTTACCTAGAATTTTCCTTTTATCGATGCCAATTTCTTTGCCCTATGTTTTCCATTCTTGAAATAAATTACTTTTTTAAGTTAAGTGTGCAAGCGACCTCACAGAATGACCAGTTGTGACAGTATTGATTAAAATGGGAGAAAACTTCAAAAAAATTCAAAAATACTAACGGTATTATTGCAACATACAAGATGAACGCAGACTTTTTGGGGCTCTAATTTAGTTGTTGTAACACTTTTTTATCGTTATCTTCGCAATAATAATATATTTTCTGGAATTTTTCTTTTTATTCTGGTACTAAAGAGGGCCAATAACATATTTATGAAAGAAAAACTGATCTCATTTACCTATTTATTAAAGTTTTAGCATTATTTTTGAAAAGTAGTAAGGTGAACGCAGACTTTTTGGACTATGTGTACATATATTATGTTGTGTGTACATAAGAGAGTATTCTAATTTCATCAAACACAAAATAGAAATCTATCCATTTTTCAAATGTTTCTTATATTCTTCTAATAAGCTGAAAGGATATGATCATCGCCAAAACATTTTTGTCCCAAAAGCATTTTTATCGTTTGTAGTCATAGAACAATATCAAGTGAAAGGACAAAACAACAATTAATATTCATATCCAAACTGAAAGACTTGACAACCAAACGTGTTTGGGAGGGGAAAGAACATAAATATTTGGCGCCAACATTCTAACAAAAAATATTTTACTGCTTGAAGGGGGTGGGTTAAATTTCCTTCTGTATATTATCATGGAGCGAATATGTCGATATAATGTTCGTAATGAATTCATGCATGAACTGAATGAAATGAAAAATACCAAGCTTACGATTATTTCCTTTGATGGAAATGTTTTATAGCCTTTCTATTTTCCCCAATTACTCATTGTTTTTCTCCACCCTAACAATATATTGAAAGTTGTTTGGTTTTAAGGGAGGATTTATTCAAACATACATATGCATGTTTGAATGAAATACCAGAAATAGTTCCTTTTTATTTTATGACATCATTCTGTATATTTTCCAAATCATGAAGTACTTAAAGATACATTCCTACATTTGCACAAACATTAAAAACATGAGATGCTAGCTGAGCAGATCTTCCCTTCTATTCAAGTCATCTATTAGAGTTTAAATGACTGGTGATGTCATAACAATGGAGTGAATATACATTACAAAAATTAAGTTTAGGCTAAATCGTTGGGTTTTGTATAGCAACAAATGTACTGTGGGGTTTCTTGGGGACAAAATAACCATAACTACACAAATTTATTTTAATATAATGCATATATTTATTACACTTAAAGAAATTCAATTTTCAGAACACATAAAAGTATACGTACGCCTTAAAACTATTTGCATTTTAGTTACGCAAGGCATATTTATATAAGCTGACAATCAGCTGTATTCTTACTTTTTGTTGTAAATTTAGTTTTCAAAATGTAATAGGGTACTTATCGTCACCTGAAATGTCCAAAGACGTAACCCTCAAAGGGTTAGGTTGAGGGTTACGTCTTTGGGCATTTCAGGTGACGTTATGCAATTCGAAATTTGCTACCATAAAATACTGCTTTTTATCCTAAGATAGTTCTGAATGCTTTATATTTATATTTTGATTAAAATTTTTTCTATTTTAGAGGATTTTCAAAATGTTTTTTTGTTTTTCCTGAGAAAATATTTGGAACGACCCTATTAGCTTTGCGGCGTGGTGACCATGTTTCGCAGTTTGTTGTTAAATTTCTGGGCTTGTCCTTTGACAAGTATGTTGAATATCGCCTTCTTTTATGCCACTATAGGATAATGAATGACGTCAACTCTCCCCTCTTTAATAAGTTTGTGTTTAGTCGATACATTAGGAATCCTCAATTGTCATTTCCTATATTTTCGTCGTGGATAGGAGAGCATTGTTTTGTTGTTAGGGTTGCAAGATTTTGGAATCAGTTACCTCTTGACATACGTAGTTTTGCTTTCTCCACCTTTGTTTTTAAGAGAAGGTGTTTTGAGCATCTCTCTAATAGATTAATGTAGATTAATGTTTGTTTACTAGTCACTAGTTACAGGGTATACATATATATTTGTGATTTTTATGGCTGGGGAGCCATACTTATATTGTTTTTTTATGGGTTTGATTCCTGTAGACCTTCTATGTTCACTCTAGTGATTGAGTGAAACACAGCATTTATTCGTGTAGGGACCTCCCTTGCTCATCTCCCCTCCACTTTTCTTAACAATTGTTAAGTGAAGTGCAGTGTTTAGTGGTTATAAATAGGGAGTCTTTTTATATTCGTATTTCCATGAATTCCTTTGATAGTCATTAATCATAGTATGCATAGTATTTATGTATATATTTTTATTTATGTACGTATATATACATATATATTTTTAATTTTAATTCTTAACTTCTAACCCAGTGTTTACACATGCCAGTGACAGTTCGAAAAATTCAATACATACACAATATTTTACTACCACAATTACATTTTTTGAATTGTCGACTCCACTGGCACTAGATTTTTCATGCCAGCAAAATTTTGAACTGGCTGCTAGTGATATGTCGAAAATGAAAAAAGAGTTGCCGAGACTATTTTTTAATACATGTACATTTTTGTTCCTTTTAAGAATACAAAGATTTTATGCATATTTTCAAAAAGGTTATGAAATACAAATAATACATCTCGGTAGCCGCAATATATTAGTGGTAAATAAAGAAATAATTTTGATGTTTTTCATAAAAAATATAAGTTGACAAATAATTTCCCCTCTGGGATTATACAATATTGAAAAGACGGCCATACCAGATTAAATATGTTTATGATTGAAAACAATCTTTTTAAAACGAAATAAAATAAAAATAATAAAATATGTTGTGAATTGTGTTTTAAATCTGAAATATAATCCAATTTTGTGTGTTATATGAGGCTTAAAAGAAAATTGAACTTGCACTGGCATGTGTAAACACAAAAGGAAACTGCATTCCAGTCGAAAACTTTTTCGGCATTTTCGAGTATAATACATGTACTCAATTGGCACCAATTTACTGGCAGGTGTAACTGCAGCGTAAGTTCTTGAATGTTTGGATATTGTAGTAAGATAATATAAGTTATTGGCCATGTTTGCTTTTTTATATTACAATTTATGAATAAATGAAATGAAACGACACTATTATTCAATATTTTCTTTGACAATTAATTTTCAGTAACAACAATGTTGTTTTTGTAAATTTGTTAGTTGTTGTAATTCATGCACATTACCTTATATAAATTTGCCTTTGATACATTTGCATTAAGTAGAAAATATTAACAGTATTGGGTTGTCATCACATATTTATATATATTGAAATATACCACAGTCATCGTTTATTTTACAATAATTTCATTTGTTTTATTGTTGTAATACCCTAGGCAGAGTTAATTTGCATTAAAAATTCCTTAGTCTTATGCCAGACTATGAAAATTAGCATTAACATGAAAATGAGTTTATAGGTAAGAGGTGTGAAGGGGGTGAAATTCTGTACACAAGGTTCGGTAATCTTTTTGTTTAAATTCGTAACTCTAAAACCAATGAAAATATCAAAATTTTCATATGATTTCATATATGTGTGTAGACGTCGATGGAAATTTGGAAGAAAATGGCAAAACGTTTTCAATGATTTTTATAGTCTGGCATAAGACTTAACTTGAATTAATTTTTCACCCTGGCAGAAAATAGTTTCTGCATTTATGAAACAGCTGTTTGTTTGTACCCAGTAGACCATTTCATAAAGTTTTACAAAAGTTTGCCAAAATATGCGAAACAAATATACTTTCTACCATTGACTTTCTCATCACGATAAATCAAAAATAAATTTAATTTATTCTCGATATTTTTGAGTCTTTTTAATATTATAAAACTGTCGCAAACCTCTAAAGAAATATTTGAAGAAGATGTAATCGATAGAATTGGTATGGTGGGTAAAAAAATGTTTGCGAAAATAAAAATTAAAAAAAATGTACAGAAGGCGCGAAAAACGATTAGCTGCTTGCTATTCGCGACTACTTTTTTGAAGGAAACGTGAAAATTGCTGATTTGTTTTCCTTTCTTTTATTTTCATAAACAAGGGCATTTGACTTGACAAAAGACAATTGATTTTCAACAGCATTACCATATTGAAATTGCTAAATTCAATATAAAAGCAGTTTGATTTTGTGCCTTAACAGCTATACCCAATTTAAGTCGTGACGTACAAAAAATATTCACCTACCTACCACAACAACGCTCTCTGAGCGTCCGTCTTACCCAAATACGTTGAATCCAAAATCCCATTTTAAACACAAAAACCGCGACTGAAACTTTATTAAATGTTTTCATTCGTAAAACAAACATTTTTCCTTTCCAATAAATTATATTTCATGTTTTGTTGGGCTTTTGTTTTCAAAATACAAAACACACACATACATACATACAATAACATATCGTACGTTCTGTCAAAGTTAAAAATGTTCAACTTACAAAAAGTATACGCTCGACGTATTTCGGTAGTTCTCATAAGAATACATGTGTTCTACTTTTTTCACCACACACGCCCTGGGAATACGGTCGTATTTAGGCATAGCTGTTAAACTGTAGATAATGGTCAAATTAATTTGAATTAAGCCTGTTAATGCATGTTAAGATTGCCGTCTGTCTAGGCTATAACAAAAACAAAAGAAATTTAAACAATATCGAAGTTGTCAAAAGTTACAGAATGTACATGTAAAAGTGATTATTCATGCCACCAATTTTACATTTTTACCACAGCGTGACACCCTAAACTTTTAACAGGGCATTTTTATCAATCGCAACCGAGTTAACATCATCAGCTCACTATTTATTCCAAGCTCAACTGATCTTGCATCATCAATATTCTTCAGCGTACGAAAACATACATTATGGTACCGTACCATAACGTTTTGTCCCGTACGTGGCATGAAAAGTTACACTACGATAAGGTACCGTGCATGTACAAAAGTCCATATTTACATTAGGCAATTTTCCTTGCGGCAATTGTCAGTTTGTCGGTGAGAGAGGGTGTTGATAGGCAAAGAGGTACCATATACCTCACCTCCCTCTCCATCAAACTGACAATTGCCGCAAGGAAAATTGCATAACATAAGTATGGACTAAACTTTAACAAAATTTTTAGTGTTTGTGTACGTACGTTATATAGGTTGCGTGTACATCATTATATACCCTAAAAAAACAAATAGAGGTTGTGTACACCTGAGTGGTGTTTTTAAAGAAATATTAAATATGAATGGTATGAGGAAAAATACAACCATAAAAATAAGAGTGAGTATGTTATAAATAAAATACAAATGTAGCTATATTTATATTTAACCAGTAAATATGAAAACATTTATTTATTTTATAAAAATTAACGAATATTTTGTTGGATTTAGTTTGGCTAAAGGTCGAATAAAACAATGTTTATTTTATTGTTTCTAATATTTCGAATGTCATCGACAGTCATCTTCAGGGATATTCCATGAAAAAACATCTTTTTTAAGCTTTGCTTTGGTTCTACTAAATAAACTATTGACGGTATTGTTACATTTTTGTGCTAATTGATATTTGTCCTTATTATAAATATTAGAGTTACAAAATCGTTCTGATAGTCCAGGAATATACGTTATCGGTTTATAAAGTTTTGGACTTTCTGGTTCTTTTGGTGATGTCTGCTTGTGCTACGTATGTTGAATTAAATCAGCTATTGTTTTCTGTGGAAAGTCGTTTTTCGCCAGTATCTTGAATATTTTCTCTTCATTCTTTTGATGATATCGCTGGTCACTTATATTGAATACCCTATTTATGAAGTTCAATGCCATGTTTATTATAGTTCGTCATGGGCGTTTTGAATAAAAATTTAGCCAAACTAAATCCAACAAAATATTACAACAACAGGTAAACAACATAAAAACAACATTAACGAATATATAAAAGTTTAACATGTGAAAACATATATAACAGATTATATAAAATAAATAAAAAATTTGACAGGAGAAAGCTCAACTCTTTCATAATTGAAATCCCCATTCACTTTTACCACTAATATATGTTCAAGATTTGTTGCTGACATGCGATTGTGCTGATCAGATAAAATGTACTTCATAGTAGAAAATAAACATTCCACGATTACTTCGGTTGACGATACTGCCTGTACAATATTAGCAATCTCGCTGATGATGGTTTTCTGTGAGTTCCAAAATACTATTACATTTTCATTTAGTAGCAATCTTGATTGCCACTCATAATTGTCAAATCAGCTTCTAAATAGGGTAGATTAGATTAACTCGGAATTTCTGTGGGAGGATCTATAATTCGCAGATAATCGGAAAAAGATTTCACTGCGTGTGGTCTGCTTGGTGATGGGGTTCCCTCTAATATTGGGCGGCTTGTATTGTGTTCTGAAACATAAAAGATGTATTATATAAAAATATGTATTGTTTGGGTTTACTTAAGCAAGCTTACCTTCTGTTGAATTCATGAGTCAAGCATACTTTGATCAGTGGATCCAAGAACACTGCTGCTCGATGTGATGTTAAAATCAATTGATTCAATTGTGTTCATGAGTTTATATAACGATAGTATGTAGCTCTTCGCTCTTTGTTTTTGTTTGCATGTCAAGCATATTTTGATTAGTGGATCCAAGAACACTGCTGCTCGATGTGATGTTAAAATCAATTGATTCAATTGTGTCAATAGCTATTCGGCAATCGGTAACATCGTCAACTTCTTCGAAATCCACGGCATCATTATTTATCGACAATTGCATTTCAGAGTTCAGAATTCGTACAGTTTTGAGCATATTTGATTGTAATCGTTAAAATATTACGTATATCAACATCATATTCATTTAGAACATCAAATATAACTGTTTTTAAATAGCCAACGTTTTAGCAACGATTTTACTATGTTTAATGTTTTGAACATTAATACCCAGCATACCCAGCCTTGATGCGACATCCATCTTAAGGGAAAATAATCTTAATGGATCGTTTGAGATTTCCTTGCCATTTTTTTAATTATTTTCACTCAAAGTTTAAACATGCACTAAATAGCATTTGCGGGGTTACTTTCGCATACAGTTAGACAACAAATGTATTGCAAAGACCAACATTGTAAAAATTTTCATATTAATTGTTCGTTTGTGACAACAAATGATGTAAAAAATAAACGGGTTTTTTGTGCAAATCTGTTTCTATATGTCTCCAAAACAATATTCCGTCAAAATATGCAAAGTTTTTTTGCGATTTATAAAAATACGATCAAAAATAAGAATTAACCACCATTTGGGGGTGACTATAAAAGTATTGCAAAAATTACCAAATCGACGGTTTCTTGGAAAATTACAAAAGGTGTGTTCCTTAATGCGTTGTCTATCCAGTACTGGTTCCCCAATTTTTATTAAATCTTGATCTTTCATTGGAAGAATTTTTTCGACTTTTTTTCATAAATTGGACCCAAAAAATTTATAAGTGTTGATATCAGGATTTTGGCCCGAGGTATTTATCTGTTTAGTGTTGTTATATTACATCAGCAACTTACACAAATAAGATTAATATATCATGATCTGGCCTTTGGAATGGTGGCAGTTGAACATGTTTGAGATTTTTGAATCCCTTTTACTGACTTTCAGAATAATGACTTTTAAATATTCCCTAATGATGCCAGTGGGGATGTCTTCCCAATCATTATTATGCCCTTGAACCTGATTTCGCATACTTTTTTCTTTGGTAAAGAATATACTACCCAAAAATGCGGTATTCCAGATTTATTTGATTTGGTGCACTTTTTGGGATTTATTATGATAGCAGAGTATAATATATATCCATTTAGTAAAAATGAAGTCATTCCAATAATATTGAGAGACGAATTAGAGCTTCGCTGTAGGTCGTTTCAAAATACTACACTGAGGGTCTATTTTTCCCTATAGTTTTCAGAGGTATTTTTGTATTTCCCAAGTCAAAATCGGACTGTTTTGCATTGGTCCATTATCCGACAATACATATTGAGTCAAATATTCATTCTTTGCATACTTGCCTGTGGCCAATTCGGCATTGTTTAATGTTAATATGGTTTCATACGTTTTTTATCTGTCTGAAGACCCTCCATGACTGTTTTTATTATCACTGAATTTAATCACATTCAATACTGTTAGTCCATTTATAGCCGCCAAAGTCATAAAAATGCATAATGACTATAAAAGTTTGCAAAAATGATTAGATTTATAGTACTGCTTTTCTCGTTGCAATGCATTTGTTGTCACCTCAAAGTGGTGGGTAATTCTTATTTTTGTCCGTATATGTTATAAATTGCAAATAAACTTTGTATATTTTGACGGAATATTGTTTTGAGGACCCATATCAAGAGTTTTGCACACAAACCGTATAGTTTTTACATAATTTGTTGCCATAAACGAACAATTAATATAACATTTTTTACAATTTTGGCCTTTGCAAAATACATTTGTTGTCTAACTGTATATAATTTGCAAAAAATGAATTTTCTTAAAAAATGAAGCTACCTGCACAAGTAAGGTAAAAACCAATATTGTGGTTTACAATTTTTAACTCATAATTTTTATGATATCAGAAAAAATGGCCAGGTGCTTTATGGTTTTAGTGTGCGAGGAATTGTTACATATACAACAATTTCCACCTAGTTCTGACTTTCTGACTTTTCAAAACCAAAAATTCTGCCTGTATAATAAACTCTAAAACTATAGCAAACCCAAAGAACGGATGTCGCATTCACCGCTAGGTATCAGACCTAAAGTACCTCAACGGTAATTCATAATTTGGAAAAACACAAAAAGTAGCAAAAAGTAATTCTTATTGTGGTTTAGCATTTATTTTTATTCTGAAATCATCGTCAAGATATTTAATTATATATGTGCAAGATGATGTTGATAATCAAAACAATTACTTCCAACTGTTCTCCGATGCTTTCTTGACTTTGCTGAAATAAATATTGAAAATGACCCACCTGGTTTCACAATTTTTAATACTCTTCGTATGAAATAATTGACAATATTCGTGATTTATATATTTGTGTTCTTTTTTTGCAGCTGCTTAAATTGCGCAGTGGGCGTTCTATTATCTATTATAAGTACATTCCTTGTCGTAGTAATAATAGTTGGCGTAGTTGTATACTTTGTATACTACCATGACGGGGACCACAGCGATGATATCAAAGACAACTTTGAGAAACTAAAGGACGCAGTTTCGGACAAATACGATGAAGCTTCAAAGTTACTCAGTAAGAAGTGTTTAATATTCTATAAAGCTATAATTTTAATATATGCCACTTATATTTTTACAGAGAACTAATGGAGAAATATCATTAAATGGACCGGTTTTAAGTCTGACAAAATATTTTTCGTATGAATGTTTTCTATTTAAAGAAAAATATTTATTTTGTATTTTTTAATATTTGTATTATTATATACTCTCAGCCTATGAGTATTCTTTTTGGCCCTATATACGATATAATTTACAAATGTACATTACTATACATATGTACATTATATTAACAAAATGTTCAATATATAATCCCCTACGTTAAACAATAAATAAAAATTATATATTTCATCTATGACTTGTGACTATTATTATGTATTTATAGAGGAAAAAATGAATGGTCAAGGTTCAAGATTGACGCAGTAAATTGTAATATATTTATTATTATACGAGTACTTTTTGTGTATTTAGTTAATCAACAAAATCAAAATTTCAACTTATCGACGACTTTTATTAATTCAGTATTAACATAAATATTAACGGTTCCATCTTATAAAATTTTTTTTTATAAATCGTAGCCTTTTTGCTGTTTTCGTTCGTCTTTCGTAACATTAGGTCTGTTCGATAAGTTCGCAAGTAAAACGTACTTGCAAGTACTCAGCATGTTCTCAGTAACTTCTCTCAATGAATTTTACTCTCTAGAAGCTAAAAATTTGCAGAATGTTATCGAACACCAATTTGCCATCATTTGCAAGAAGTCAGCTGATTTGGCAAAGATGAAGTTTGGCGGAAAAGATTTAATTTAACAATGAAAGTTGTTAACGAAAATTATTTGATTTTCCACTGAAAATTAAATAAATATGAGCAACAAAAGGAAAGGATCTAGTGTGTTCTACAGAGACGTCTACATGGATGCACCGCTTTTTGCTGGGATTTGACACCTTTAAAATAAAAACATATGCTCTGTTCCAGAACCTGCAAGAACAGTCTTCACAAACTTCAAAATTAGTTATTTTACTTACCACCTCGTTTTCCATAATTTATTTAGTTATTTCCTCCTTCTTTCTTCCCTTTTTATCTTGTAATTGTAATTATTTTAATAAACAAATGTTTGTTTATGTTTTTGCCAAGAAAATCAAAGTCCGCCATAAAATATTCGAATTTAAATCAAATTAACCCCCAGTTTTTGTAACTTATTCACAAACTTCAAAATTAGTTATTTTACTTACCATCTCGTTTTCCATAATTTATTTAGTTATTTCCTCCTTTTTTCTTCCCTTTTTATCTTGTAATTGTAATTATTTTAATAAACAAATGTTTGTTTATGTTTGTGCCAAGAAAATCAAAGTCCGCCATAAAATATTCGAATTTGAATCAAATCAACCCCCAGTTTTTGTAACTTATTTTTATTCGTTTGTCTATATTCGTAATAATTTAGGCATTCATAGCTCAGCCCCCAGATGACATACACATCTAATTTTTAGTATACCCGTTCCATATATCGTTAAGGATTCCTCATTTAAAAATCAGCGCTCTACATTTGCTCTAAAGCGAGTAAGTCCCAATTTACATTAGGCGAGTTTACTTGCGGCAATTGTCAGTTTGTTGGTGAGAGAGGGTGCTGAGAGGCAAAGGGTTACCATATGCCTCACCTCTCTCTCCTACAAAATGACAATTGCCGCAAGTAAACTCGCCCAATGTAAATTGGGACAAAATCGATCTACAAAATTTGACAGTTCGTGTGAAAAGAATAAAAATTTTTACAAAAACTGGGGGTAAATTAAATTTACAAGTTTGCTATCGAACAGCATTTTGTAAAAGTTTGTACAAACTTTTGGGTTATCGAACAGACCTATATTTAAAAAATTACATATTGTTGGGGTATTTTTGCTTTGGCGGCAATCGAATTTCGCATCTATCTTTTGCTGCCAAAAAGTGGCAGTTATCCGACTCCCCTTCCGTTCAAAGAATTGGCTCTAAAATATTATGCCTCATCCGAATCGACAAAAAACTTCCCTGATTATTCTCCCTTATTACGGTTGGCGTAGACGTTCAAGTGACGAAGTCGTTGTCGTAGTCGTAAGTTACATTTTTTATGTGATGAAAAATGATATACAACGACTATTTTTGACTTTTACAGCATGTTATATCCTTAACATATCGAAAGAAATACATTCGTAATTCCCAGAACGGATTTCTTGTTTTAAATACATATAACATTTATTTATTTTTTTTTTTTTGATACGACAAATCAGTATTATCAGGCATGTCACAGAAACCCATTCCGATCGAAAGTGGAATTGATTCCGAATTTAGCTTCTTCAGAAACCGAAAAACGAAAATTTTTTTCGGATTGAAACCACTTTTGGTTTCTTAAGTGGCATTGTATTTTTTTGGAAACATTTCACTTTAAAAGACTCTAAAAACACATGGTAGAACAAGAAAAGGTAGCAGCAATACACAGCTGACTGAACTTGGTTGTAGCGTTAGTGTCAAATTTCATATGACATTTTATACATTTATTTCTATTTCGATGTACATTAGGGACATATACTTTTTGAGAAAAAAAAAAAATATATCATTCGGAAAAAACCATTTCCCAGAAAGACTTTTTCATATCAATGATATGTAACCTCCTCCAAGTTCGAACGATAAGCCGCGCAGTAAATCCCCGCTTGTAGAGGCGATACAACGTTTGTTAATATGTGAGGTATTTTGTTAAAATTTAAAAAATAAAGACCTAATAAACATGTGCTTCTTTGATTTCTAAAACAAAACATTGAAACAGCTTCTCCTTTTTCTATGAATTTCCAGCGACCCCAAACTTTTCTGCAAGAATTCTACTTTCTGCGAGAATTTATGCATTTAGTGGAATGATGTGGAAACATAAAAATTAAAAATGTAACGAATTTTCATTCATGTTTTCCAAAATATTCAACCAAATGTGAAAAATTATTAGTTTTTTAAATTCCAATAATTTATAGACATTTCCTTGTTTTGTTTACAAATACAACTGGCAGTAACGTTACAAACAAAAACAAATTCCTTTGTGGTGTTGTTCGAGTTGTATTTGTTGTAGTATTAACTTTACCTTATATTTGTTCTACCATGCTAAAAACACTTAAAAATAATAAAAAAATATTGTTTTATTAACAAAACCAAATTTAAATTCATATTTAAGCCGAAAAAACATCAAACAAAAGTTATAATTTTATTTAAAAAATTCGCAAATTTTCATTATTTCTCAATTAACGAAACCAATTGTTAAGAAAGTATTGCCACACAATTTTTTCATGAAGACCACTAAAAAATCTGGCATTCCGAATGATAAAAAGCAAAGATACAAAACAAAAATAACTCAAACAAGATATTTGTTCGGTGTTATGTTGATTACTTTGCGCCTCGATTACCGAAACAATAGAAAAATTGAAATTTCAATAAAAACTAACTTTCTTTTCGCGCACACAAACTTTCTTTAAACAGAATATTTTGAAAATTACCCCTTCCACAGCGTTTTCTGATCATAGCTTTGTTCCCGTATTTTTTAATAGTAAAACTCGGAATGGAGAGAAAGAGAGAAAAATTGTTCTCACACAAAAGTTTTTTTCAAAAAGTTCGGAAACGCAAGAATGGAAAAAACGTCAAAAAAGCTGGAACAAACGTCAAAGTCGTCGTACCAGCCAATCAGACGCCGGCATGTTACTATTTTTTACACGCTCAAATTTGCCGAGTAAAAAGTTTTTAAAGAGAGCGTCATTCAGCGCCATTTTTGTTTAAAGAGAAGTGAACATTTTACAACTTTTTTGTGTACGGGAACGGGTTTTCGTGTAAAATGTGTAAAAGTCGTAAAATTGTAAGAACTTTTTAGTTCTGGAACAAACCTCATATGTTTTTGTTTTGTTTCTTTTGATTCCTCTAATCATTCCTGGTTGAGTAATTGGAGCGAACAGAAGTGAGTGTGCATAAGTATACAAGTGAAGTGAAGAAAGAATTTGTGGAGCAAAAATTGTTTTTGGCAAACCAAGGGCTATTGAAGGGCTATTTGATGCGGAGCTTAAGCATTTATTGGTAAATTGAGTTTACCATTGGAATTAATTTAATAACACTTTTGGAAAAGTTGATTAAATATTGTTGAAAGTTGAGTGTGGCTCTGTTTGAAAACTGTGAGGTTAGAGGAATCATGGCGACTACACCTCACACAGACGACCAGGTTATGGATGCCGAAATGGCTGATGGTGTGTGTAAGAAGAAAATGGCGAGGCGAGTCATTGGGTTACGTGGTTTACGTGACAAATTGAATGTGGCAAGCAATATGGGCAATGGAAATTCAATAGAGATTAACAATGGTGTGAGTGTGAAAAGGGTTATTGAGGAAAATGGCGATATTGACAAAGCAGTTCCTGACTGTGGCGCTGAAAATGCAAATGCTGAAGCAAATCAAGGCATGAAGAAGAGACGGTTTAACGAAGAAGTGGTTTTATACACCGAGGAGTACAAGGGTAAGTTTATGGTGTTGGTCGACACCAGCGATGTGGAAAACATTAAAAACAAGCGTGTGGGAAACGGTCTATATTTTATCGAGAAAATTAAGGATATTAAATCCAAAGAATTAAAAAAGATTGAGCGTGTTGAAGCCATAGGTGTTACCTTGTATAAGGTAATATTTGAGGACATGGTTTCAGCAAACAGTTTTGTTCAAAATGAAGAAATAAAAGAAAAGAAAATGCGTGTGTTCATCCCTAAAAACTTCGTCGAGACGTTCGGAGTTATCAGAAATGTTCCGGTATCCTTTTCTGAGGAAGAACTGTTAACAGGAATTGTCTCTGAAAGGAAGGTGGCATCAGTAAGACGGTTTGTGAGGAAGGCTGAGGATGGAGCGGAGCCCAAACCAACTGAGACTGTTAAGGTGGGGTTCTATGGAGACGATCATCCCTCTTGGATAGTTTTCAACCATACTGTTTTGGTAGTCGACACCTACTATCCTGCCATTAGACAATGTTATAACTGTGGAAGGTTGGGCCACACGAAAATGGGCTGTCGGTCTAACACCAGATGTCTTAAGTGTGGAGAATGTGGTTGTGATGGAAAATGCAATGAAAGGAAGTGTATCCTGTGTGATGGCAAAGACCATACCTGTAGGGACAGCAAAAAGTGTCCGAAGTGGGAAAAGGAGATGGAGACGAATAAAATAATGACCCGCAAGAAGCTATCTAAAAAGGAAGTTTATGATATGTATAATAGACAAAAACGTTGTGATATTGTGTGGGATGACAACAACTTCCCTTCTCTACCTGCAGGAAAAAAGGACTCAGGTGGTGTTAATCAGAAGGCTAATGAGAAAACTATTGATGATGATGTTAATCTAATGGTGACGCCATACACATATAGATCAATTGCAAAAAAACCAAAGAAAGCGTATGTGCATAGACCTGGGGTCCAAATGCAATGCAGGATGTTTGGTGAAACAGTGCCGGAGGGACCTGTTTTTCCGAGAGAGGACCAAAAAACGACTGAACTTGAAAAAGTAACCAGAGAACTTCTTAAATTTATTACTGACTTCTTTAAGAAGTCAGAAAATCAAGTAGCAATGGATGCCATGAATCATTTTCACAGAAGAATTGAAAGATGTGGAGTAATGCTGGAAGAAGCTGAGGTGGGAGAAGGTGATAACTCTCATGATGGAGTCAATAAAGATTTTTCAATATAATATCCAATCCCTGAAGAAGAATAAGAATTTCATAGAATTCTATGTGAATAAATTTGATTACGATGTGGTTATTCTGTCCGAGATTTTCTCAGAGGACAGAAAATGTAGTAACAAATTGATAAATTTTAATCTTATTCAAAAATTTAGAGCTGATGGCTATGAGGGAGTTGCTATTGGGCTCAAAAAATATATTAAAATCAAAAGGATTGCCTATGATACGGTTCACGACATCATTATTATCAAAACGACGAATTTATATCGTAACCTAACCTTTGCATCAGTGTATTTTCCACCCTCGACCGAATTTTCGGTATTTAGGGAAGAGGTGGCTAGACTTTTTAGTGTACTGGAGAACATGGAAAATGTAATTGTATGTGGCGACTTTAATGCCCGTAATCAAAGCTGGGGTGACCATGTTACATCGAGAAAAGGAAAAGAGATAGAAATGATTGCTCTGGAGTCAGGGCTATCTTGTGTTAACAATGGTAAAGAAACTTTTAGAAGGACTTTGGACTCCCAGGGATCAGTTCCGGATCTATCGTTTGTAGGCAATGGAATCGCTGTGAAATGGGATGTACTGGAAGGAAATTTTGGAGGCAGTCACCATCTACCAATTTCCATGGAGGTTGAGATGAATAGAGTTAGAAGAGAAACTTTTTTACACAAGAAGAAGCTGATCAAAGCCTTAGGCAACCTGGAGTTGGAGCCTAATGTACATTCTATTGAAGAAGTGATGAAAGAAGAAGTTGCAGCAGCTACCAGTGAGTTGAAGAATGGTAGAGTGCCAAAATATTGGTGGAAGGACGAGCTGACGGTATTTCACAGAAGGCAATTAGCTGCTGTGAAGAAGGCCAGAAAATATCCTAGCTATGATAACTTGGAAAAGGCTAGAGTGGAGGTTGAAAATTGGAAGAAAATGGTTGAAAAGGCGAAAGCTGAAAGCTTCCAAAAGAAAATTGAAGATGTTAACAAGAATGCCAATACGAGGGAGGCATGGAAATTTCTGAACAATGTTCGCAAAAGGGATTCCGGTGTAGTGAACATATGGAATAGTGACAACAACCAGGCGTATTTGCTGCATCTGAAAAACCAGGTCCCAGATAGTGGTGAGCAGTATGTATGTGAAACAGAGGTCTCGGAAAGTGAAGATGTTATAAATTTTGAATTTGAACATTTTGAAAAGATTTTGGAGGAGAAAAAGAGAGGCTCTGCGGGTGGAGATGATAAGATCACCTACGAAATGCTAAGAGCGCTTCCTGGAATTTCTAAAAGGGCAGTGTTAACTGCGTTGTATGATGCTTTCATTGACAACTCAATTAAAGATAGTTGGAGAATCATTAAAGTGGTTCCAATTCCAAAACCGAATAAAGATTTGAATCTGATTGCCAACTACAGACCAATCTCTTTAATTTCTGTATTTCTTAAATGCATCAATCTGATGTTGAAGGACATGATAAATGATGTTTTAGAAAGAAACAATATCATTCCGGCTAGAAGCTTTGCATACCGCAAAGGGTTATCTACGGCGTCGTGTTTAAATGAATTTTTACACAGGGTAGCCCTTCTGAAGGAAAATAACTACAAAGTCCTTGTACTATCGCTTGATATTAACAACGCATACAATTGCGTGAGAGTTGATCTTATGGCGAAGATACTAAAAGAGCATGGCGTGAATGCAATGATATGTAATTGGATAATAAACTTTCTATCAAAAAGAATACTGAGATTGGGTACTGAGGAAATTGAGGTGACGAATGGGATTCCGCAGGGTAGCTGTCTGTCCCCTTTGCTTTTCAACCTATACACAGCAAAGCTGCATAATTTGGAAGATAGCAAGACGATGATATTTCAGTATGCAGATGACTTCCTGATTATGACTTATGATAAAGACTTCGATACTGCCAGGGATCACCTACAGTACAAGGTGAGAGCCTTCAAAAGGATGTGTGAAGACATGAACTTGTCCTTCAACCCCTCTAAATCGAACTCCGTGTATTTTGCAAAAAATAGCATTAAGCAAATCTCTCTTTGTGTGGATGGACAGTGTATTGAACAAGTCAAAAAGTTGAAGTTCCTGGGCAGGATTGTTACTAATTCCATGACTGTGAGAGATCACTATGATTTCATCAGTGAGGAAGTGAAAAAGAGAGTCAATCTTTTGAAGTGTCTTACTTCAATAAAGGGTGGTATGCATCCTAACTTGGCTTTGAATACATATAAGAGTTTTGTAAGATCCAAGATAGAATATAGCCGAACTACCACGGCAAACTCTCCAGAATATGTTAACAAGAAAATAGAGAGGCTGCAAAATGAAATGATAAGGAGAAGCCTGGGGGTCCCAAGATCTACGCCCATCCATACAAGATATGTACTTGCCGGAGAACTCCCACCCAAGTATAGAGCTAAATTACTGACTGCAAAAGAAATAATGAGAAACATGGTGAACAATGAAATTTTGTATGATATTATTGCTGATAATCCCCAAGTGAAATCCAGCTACAGCGCTATTTTTCATGAATTTGCCGACATTTTTCGAAATATTAAAATGCTTCCTTTTCAGCGGGATGAGAATCTTGTGATAAGGAAAAATCTTCTGCCGTGCACTAAGAAACATATGACGGTGGAAATGCTTCGAGCTACCTTTAACTGCGAGCTTAACTACTACAGACGAAACAACTTCATTGGTTTTGCGACTGATGCGTCGGTTGGACACTCCTCCACAGGGTGTGGAGTGTTTAACATAACTCATAACCAGAAATTTCTCTTCAAGTTGGACATAAACATAGCGATCATGAATACTCACGTAGGGAGCTTCTCACGAGTGAGTTGCAGCTCACTTCTCACGTCTCGACCTATCACAAATGACAAGGGAGGAGCGAAAAAAGTGAAGAGGGGTTCACAAGTTTGAAAATTGAAAATAGTGCCGCATTTTGTGAACCCTTGAAAATATAATTTGCGTTGCCATATCGTTATTTTATTTACAAATAATTTTGCAATAACTAAATTCGTAATTTTTTTTATAAAACATTACTTCATTTTAAATTAAATTAATATTTCTAAAACGAAAAATAATTTTTATCAACAATCCACTTTAAAAATACGTGGTAATTGATAAAAAATATTAAATGTTTGATATGTGGCAATATCTGTAACAGCTGTTTTTGTTTTGTTTTGACAGATACATACATACATATGTAAAAATTGTTTATTTACGCCCGAAGAATTTCTGCAATTTGCAAAAAAGTGAACAAAAGCCGTTTAAAGGTCATTAAATGGCAAAAAGAAATGAAAATGTTTAATATTGGATTTTGAATGATGTGCGAAACGACAAACGCTGAGGAATACAAAGAAAACCAAGCAAAATTTTGTGGAAGTCGTTCCATGCGATGCCAATATCTCACTGGATCTTTTGTATTAGTTCAAATGAAGTTGTGAAAGATCCCATTTTCAGCATTTGGAAGGAATTTCAAGAATTGTAAATAAATACAATACGTGAAACATCCGACCTTTTCTCCAGCAATAGGACCAATCATATGAATGCTAAGTACAATTCGCGAAATTCGGATCCTATTCAACATTTGAACCAATTTCATGGATTTTAAATACAATTTCTCAATTTTCAAGAAGGTTAACCCTGCAAAAGGCTATATAATATAAACATGCCCTTTTTTATGAATTTAATCCTTCCTATTGTGGCTTGTTCGTGGAATATGCCATGCCAAGGTGGTTGTTAAGATACCATTCCACTGGGTTATTGAAGATGCCATCCAAAATGATTTGGATCTTTTAGGGGTCACAGTCTTGTAAAAAGAATGGGCGAAGGTGGTAAAAAGGTGACATATAACTTGCACTCATGCTTGAATAGAATCTTTGGCATCGAATATTTTGCTGGGAACCTTAGCGAACAAAGAACAATACAAAGGCACTTAAGATATGTCACTTATCATCTTGAGTGGCCGCAAAGTTTGGAAGTACCTACAAAAAAATTTTAGAAAGGTGTTGCTCCTGATAGGATCCTCTTCCATTCCTGTTTTCATCATATGATTCTGAACCGCTTCCCATATCTGAAAAATTCTGGCCAACTTCAACTCCACCTCCAAATTACGCCAAACTCGATTGAGGTCTTCCTTGCTTCATTGATACACGGATGAACATGTATAGTTGCCAAAAGAATTTCTAATTGTTTTTTATTTGTTACCTTTAACGTAAAACACAAATAAATACAATTGATTATCATTGCAAAAGATTCGTTTCTTGTCGATTTTTTCTATAAAAAATGTCCATAGTTACATTTTTTGTTCAACTCACCTTGATTTCTGTGGTGAGAGAAAATTGCCTCACATTCTCACTTTTTTGACATTGTTATGTTAACCGTTTACATTGATGGTTTAAACCGAGAGAATGTAAACGTACTCTAGGTGGCGGCGTAAGGAACGCCGTTAAATAAATTTGGTCAACAAAATTTGACAGTTCATTTCGACATAGGTGGCAACATTGTGTGCAAATGGCGCCATCCCGACCTACGACAACTTCACTGACCATTTGCATTTTTTCTTTCTCCTCATTCTCATTGCAACAAAAGAACAGCAAAGTGCCGGTTGAAGAAAAGGAAGTTTTTTTCATTTAATTGTGTGACGCCATTAAGGAAAGTAATTTTTTTTGTGAAATTGGCACATAATAATCTTCATTAAATTAAATGAAAGATAAAACAAACTTCAACATTTTTGGCAACGGCAAATAAATTTTTCGGTAAGACAAAACAAAAAAGAAACCACACCAAAGAGAAAAAAACGCAAATTAATAAATTCCTTTATTAATTTTAGATCGCACATTGGAGGGCAACGGTAGAAGCCACATGTTAGAAATTTCTAGCAAACCTGCCGCCATCTTATAAGACAGTTTTTGCACAATTCCCTTCAAACCTACCAACCCTCCATGTGTTTGCTAATGGGAATAAAACCACTGCTTTTCCCAATACAATTTTGTTTGTGCTACTTTGGGCAACTTCCACCTAGCCCCAAATTATAAACTTTTGCCGAATGTTTCGATTTGTTGAAAGCCACCCATACCCTTGTGGTTTTTCATTCCATGAGCCATGATGCTGTAGATGATTCTGGAAAGCCGTAAGCTAACGAAGAATCGCTTGAGAGGAAATTCTATCGGATTTTGTGCAACGAATTACATTGTACATCAGTGCGCAAATATACATAACCTGGAAATTAGAAACCAAGGGCCTGTTAAAACTTTTGCCGAGTATCGCCACCAACAATTTTTTTGAAGGGTACCACCTTGCCAAACCAAACCCCTACTACAACAACACACATCGTGCGGCAGTTTACAACTCCAGCCGTGAACTTTTTGGAATACTCCTGTAAGGAAAACATTTAAAGAAACGAGAAAGAATTACACGTTTTACGAACAGGAACCATCTGTAAGTAGACCATATGTAGATGTGTGAGAATAGTAAGGTGTTTAGAATCCAGTACGTTCCAAACTCGTGCACTAGGTGTCCATATTTGCCAGCCACAGGCCGGGAAATATTGGGCCCTAGCTTTTTCCATAACGTTCGACGGACAGCCGATCAATTTTACTGTATTTTCTATGCAGTCGATGGCGAATTGCAAAAAGTGCAACATAATGCATATGTATATGTGTATCTTAGAATCTGTGTGAGATTTGTTATTGTCATTCGGGTTAACGGTGTGTCGCCTGTGCCTAACGGTAAATGCTCAACGTGTACAGTCACGTTATAACTTTTATTTGTTGCACATACCGATTAGAAAATTTTAAAGACATAACGAGCAATCATTTGTTTGAATCATTTTTGAATTGGATTCCTTTAACCTTAACCAAAAACAGACCAATGAGATTTAGAAACTATACCAATATAACTCTTATTGGAAAGATGTAACATTAGGGTTTGAATCGTTTCAAATTCTCATTAACTGGATTCTGGACAATTAAAGTAAAATTGCTTTGAGGTATAATTGGAAAATCTAAATTATAATAAAATCAGAAAGAATTCGACTTGTAAATATAATTTGGTTTAATTTCCCAATTATGATCGCCTTGCTTAACAAATAAATCTCTGAACGTATTTTACACTACAAAATATAAACTTTAAATCGATTAACCTTCGACACCAATATATTGATTAACACCTTCCCTATTTAAGGGATGAAATTAAATAGAATTTTGTGTTTACATTTACGATCAGGATTTATTGTCATAAAGTGAGAAATTCAGATCGATGTATAGTCAGCGTTTATACGAGGGAGTATGACCTTATATGAATTTGGTGATTTTAAATATTCCATATAAATTGATATAATTTATGACCCACTGCTTGTCGAATTTGAACTGATTTCAATCAGGAGATTTTAATTATTGAATTAAAATGCGGTTGGATTTTCTAATTATAAGAAGAAGATTTAACTCATTTCAGATTTCGGCAACCTGTCCTAAGGTTCTAAACTGATTTAGGTTTTAGTATTTGAAGCAAAAGTTACGAATTTAAACTTCGTTCATCATTATCTAAATTAGTTTTTATTCCATATTGGAAGATAACCTTAACCGATTTCTAATCCGAATCAAGATTCAATCCGTGTTTTCATTCCAAATCCAAATCCCTTTGGTACCGTTTACATTATTAATTACGATTTCCAACAAACAAATGGTAGCTTCTTTTAATTATTTCGCATCGGCGACGGCCGTTGATCTGATTCTATATATACTTATAAAAATAATTTTATGTAAACTTTTTTTAATTGTATAACTATCAAGTTCATAAAAGCCCTTAAATTTATGAAAATGCGTAGACTTATAAGAACATATAAGTTGATACAAACCCTATACATTTATTAAAACTTAGAAATTTATAATAAACTTATAAATTTATAAAAACTTATAAATTTATAAAAACTCTATGATTGTATAAAATCTATATTTCATTCTGAATACTCGAATTACCTCGATTTTACCTTGAATTAATAATTCTCCACCCCCTATTGTTACCCCCGCCCCCATTTGACCACTTGTATATTAGGGTCAATATATTATTTTCCCGATACTGTTACCCCACAAACCTTTTTATTATAGTTTAAAAATAGTATTATCATACAGGTCTATCCCATCTTATTATAAAGCACTTCGTTTCTATTACGATTGAATTATTCTGAACTTATTGAGCTCAATAGGGACACACGCTTTTGAATTTTGGATATTACTCTTTGATTATACCTGCCACATTGGCATTGAAAAGTTGGGACCGACCTTGCTTATTATACATTGTTAATTGTTACTTCTTTTAAAATTATTGGTGTGTTAGTTAATATACCTAATGAATTATTATGCCCGCACTAGCTTTATTTTAAAATCTAAGAATAATTATAAGGCTTGTCTAAGGCTATAAAATATCTATGAATAAATTTGTAAATGAAATTCTCTGAGAAAGAATTTTACAAAATGTCATTCTAAAGGAACTTTTAAAGGTAATGTAGAAGGGAGGGTACAGCCAAGTAGTGGTATTCTTGGGAGTCCTCATCATCGATGAGACTCATTGGGGATTTTGTAGAAAATCCATTGGGAGGGCATGGTATCCCAACAAACACCTTGGGTACCCATATCAACAACAACAACATCATATCATTTTTTTTGAAATAAAGCATCCTGTTTGTGATTGTGAATTAATAATGAATCAATTTTGTTAATGGCTAGTCAGGAGTGGCCACTGAGCTAGACCGAATTTCTTCAATGGCAAGTGTATACCAGCGACATCTTGGTATGCCTCATTCCCCTTTACACTCCGACATAGTTACATAACAACATTTATGATAGCTACTTTTCTCACGAACGTGAGTTTTGTTCTCCCTTATGATGTTTATAATAAGGGAGGAGGCGAGAGTGAGAAAACTCACGGTGAGATGATGTTCATGATTGGGCTGAAAATCTTCGTCAACATTCGGCGAACTTTATGCTATCAGAAAGGCGCTAGATATTGCGACAGAGGATGGCTATGACAGATGTGTCATATTCACAGACAGCCTTGCGGCCTGTAAGGCTCTTGGCTCTGAGAAAATGGACAACTTCTTAGTAGCAGAATGTCACCAGAAAATAAGAGAATCGTGCATAGAGAAGTGTCACGTGGTTTGGACCCCAGGTCATAGTGGCATCAGCTTCAATGAAGAAGTGGATTATTTGGCGAAGCAAGCTGTGGAATTAGGTGCTCCTGTGGATTTTAACCTCACTCCTGCAGAGGCTCTGAATCAAATTGTTTGCAGGATTAAAAGTAACTGAAATGATGAGTTCGTTAAACTTTCCCAGGACAAGGGAAACCCCTTTTATGAAATTTGTGACAATGTTTTTGATAAACCCTGGTTTAAGAACTTGAGGCTAAGCCCGGCCGATACTGAATTGTACAACAGGCTGTTAGTGGGGCATACGTATAACAAAGTATTCCTTCATCGTATTGGAGCATGTGACTCCAATCTATGCGAAAAATGTGATGTACCTGAAAGTGTTGAACACTCCTTTTTTAGTTGCACAAAACACGCAATATTAAGAAACAGATATCCCCGTATTTTCTCCCAACACCATAAACTTAGTACCCTTCTGCGAACTAAGAATGTCGATTTGATTAGAGACATCATTGGTTTTATTAAAGAAACCAACCTGAATCTATGATCCTTAGAATCCTCTCCTTTCCTGTGATACCATACGATTATACCCTATCTGTGATACCTAAATCCCTAACCCATCTGTGATATTAATTTTAAGTTTTAAACCTGATTTGAACAAATACTTATTATACTTTCCAATCCCCTTCCCCAGTTTTGGCCTTTTATCTTTTCTCAACAGCCACCTGGAAGTACTATACATGGATTTTTGTCCCTTCGATTTGAAGTTTGGATATTTGCCCATTTAAACGTCGTTGGAGCGAAAGATTGCAGTTTTATCCTGTTCATAGACGGACGTACGATATTTAACCTGCACTTATCACACTTGCTCATCGGATGCTCAACCAGGAGTTCGTGAGTCGGTTAAAGTTTTTTGTTAATTTTTTATGTTTACTATATAATAATTCACGTTGTGATCTCGTTACTAAAGTACTATATGTACTTTTTTCTTTTTGTGTTCCTACTGTTTACAACAGTTTTCGAAATTGTGCTGCACTTTTTGGAACGTTTAAAATTCATGTGGAAGGCAGCTGATCTTATTTGATGCGTTATTGGCCACATCACGATATTTATATTTTACTTCTGGATTAATAACTACCTGTGGAATACAACCTGGCTTTTGAATCTAAGGATCGCCAATTTTTTCTTGTCTCTTCGTGACCTGAGGAGGCGCTCGATAGTTCAAAAAAAAAAAAAAAAGATTCCTCTAATGTTGCCATATTTATACTAAATAATACGATTTTCGAAATTCACCAAATCGGTCGAAATCTGAAGAAGCTAAAACAAAAACGATCGAAATAAAATTACGGAGTTGAAACCATTCCGATCGGAATCTGTGACAATCCTGTTTGTTTTTGTTTTTCGAACGCACACGCAATGAATTAGGTAAAGCCTTTAATTGATAAATTGAGTGCAAATTCAATGTGGCACATGGGTTCCATCTCCATCTAGGGATACGCAGTAAAATGCAATAATCGGTTTTTCGATTATACGGTTTTCATAAAAAACTTACTCGATTTTCGATTAGTCGTTTATTTGAGAGTGTACTAACCCAGCAAAAAGTTTGCATCCGCGAATGCAGTTAAATCACTAGAACAATTGCCGCTGGAGTACATCTTTTCCTATGAATTTTACAAGAGAGCGCGCAGCTAGGATGCACTCCATTTTGCTTCCACGGAACACAGCTAGGATGCACTCCATTTTCGATCCAAAACACAGCCTTTGATGTAGTGTTTTGGATTGAATTTAAATGCAGTCTAAAGATGTTATAAAATGCAAGCCATTGCAAATATCCCAAAATAAATAAAATACATTGCTTATTCTTGTAAAACAAGAATATTAACTTTATTACATTAACACAAATTATAAAAACACTCCATTAAATTTGATCGCAACTAAGTTTACTTCCTCTACTCTGCTTTTTATGACATCGAAATTGATATTGCTTCATCATCCAAATGGTTTTTCATTTTTCCTCCTACTTCAGTTCAGATTTCCAAAAAACTCCAACTCCACTTCAAAAATAATTTGCGTCTCGTGAATTACAGCAATTTTCTTAACTTTATGGGTCTATCTTGTATTGCCACTAAACTTGAGTTGCGTTGTCAGTTGTCTGCGCGACTGAGACGAAATGTTGTACCATTAATGTCAACGCAACTGGGTGGTCGATAAACATGTTATCGATCAATGTTTTGTCAAACTTGTGACCTCTATTCTCCAAAAAAAAAAAAAAAAACATTTTAAAAATAAGTGCGCTTTGGATAACTTTTGTGTATTCTGGACAATATTTTAATATTTTGGCTGAGTTTTCGAGCAAATTTGGAAAACAACCCAAGATTGGAATATAACCTGCCCATTGAATCTTCGGATCGTCAAGTTTTATTTGCTGTCCCAAAAATGATAAGTTCGGTGGAATTATTTTTTGATGATGAAGAAAATGTACAGGACATTGCATCTATTAGAAGAAATTTGAGGGACAAGTCGAATCCATTGGAATTGCCATCTGCACTGTAAGCTGATGATCATGTGGAAAGATCTGTATAATCAGTAAATTATTTCAAATTACGCCTTAAATATTTTCGATTGCCAAAGGATGCCGTAGTTTAGGTTGTGGAAACGTTAAAGGATGACTTCAAAGTAAGTTAAGGTAGAATTAGACCTGACATAACCATAAAGCCATATGAATCAGCTGATTCAACCAAACCTATGGAAATCAATGTATTCGATTAGTAGTAACATAACATAATGCCATAGCCATAACCATAAGAAACCAATTGGGTTTTGGTTTTCTATGGTTATGGCGTTATGGCTATGTCACGTCTAATTCTACCTTTACAGATCAACAGCAATACCCCCACTTTTAAAAGTGTGCGCAGCGTTGCGATTCTTGGAGGAGGGAAGTTTCCAAAAGTCCCATGGCAATGATTTCAACAATTGCATGGCTCAATCTACATCAGGAGGAGGCATTGTGACTCACAAGAGAGCCCATGTGCTCTAAGTGAGCGTAAATTTGTTATCGCTCACAGCCTGTGTAGATGCTAACAGGTTGTGAACAACAACAAATTTACGCTCATTGAGAGCACAAGAGAGACCCACAAATTTTCTCTGCCTCACTCTGATCTACATTGTCGAAAGTATTGAAGAAAGTTGTCCACTTGATAGAGGACAAATTGTGCCAAAATTGGATCGTTTCGAAGTTGACAGAGGAGGAAAAAAGGCAAAATAACCATTTTTATTCAAAAACGAAATTCCCTGGTTTAGTTGGCTATATAGATGGAGGATGTTCGTCATTTGTACTTAAACTGTCACCAAATTCATTTGCAAAAGATTTGCTGCTGTCCGCTCCAAAGGAGATAAATTCACTTATTGCGATGGACCACCATATTGATACACAAAATTAATTAATGATGCAAAGAATCAATAATTGTTAATAAAATGTTTATTTTTCCTTCTATTTTACTTCTTGTTTCTTCGAAAATGTTCACTGCAACTGAAAATTTGTGGTTGCTGAAAAACAGCCGCTTCGTCAACTGAGATTCGCAACTTCAGTTGAGTGTTGCCATACGTGGATCAATTTTGACAACTAGCAACGCCACTCAACGATAATTGTTATCGATGATCGACCCCTTAGTTTCTATTTCTTTATTTTTTATAAAACAAATTCTTAGAATTTTAACACTCTTTCTTGTGTTCAGAAAAAAAGGCTGCGACTGTAGGGATCAAAAAATTGGCTTGCATGGCTAGGATCTTTAAGCGAGTACTTCCAAAATGTATCGAGCGCAGTGCATTTTCATAACTCCGTGTGGACTGCATCGAAAGATGTATTGAAATCATAACTCTGCATTGCACTACTTCCAAATTTTGTTGCTGGGAAAAGTCGAGTTTCAATTATTCGTTAACCGAGGAAAACTGATCATAATCGAATATAATGGACCATTTTCGTTGATGCAATCTGTGATGTACATATGTACAAAAACTACACAACTAAGACTAATAGTCGTCCACGACTAATGGTCGACTACGAATAATAGTTGACTCCGACTTTCGAAAGTCGATTAAGAATAATCGGTTATGGGTACTTTACACGATATGTTTTTTGCATATGAGTTGTCACTTCTCCCATACAAAATGTATATGCAAAGTGACAACTCATATGTAAAAAACATATCATGTAAAGTACCCATTATACGGTTTTCGCACAGTCAATAGTCGACTACGATTTTTAGAGATTTTACTGCTAATAACCGATAAGTCGATTAACCGAAATCGGTTTTTCGTATCCCTAGTTCCATCTATACAGCCGACAACACCAGGGAATTTCGTTTTTGAAAAAAAAATATTTTGTCTTTTTTCCTCCTCCCTCAACTTCGAAACGATCCAATTTGTCCTCTATCAAGTGGACAACTTCCTTCAATATGTTCGACAATGTACATATGTATGTACATATGTATATTGAGCCATGCAATTGTTGTAATTAGAGTTGTGTAATTCCGGAACGAACTAGTTCCAAGGAACTATTCCGAATGAGGAACTACTGGAACTATATCCAGATCTTTCTTTTATATAGTTCCTTTAGTTCATATATGTAGTTCATTTTGTATTACCTCACCTAGATCTTTTTCGTTGCGTTAGTTTTTCTTAGGTCATGTTTATATTCATGATACAATGATACAAGGTAACCTCACGTTCACAGCTCACAGAGTTGTATTCGCTTTGCCGTCCCTTCATTGACAAAATGATTTTGACCAACTTTGTATGTATGTATATGTTAAAATATACATGTCAGGTTTATTTACATTTTAAATTCCAATTCAATTTAATTAATTTTTTTTAATTTAACATTTTCAGACAGTACGTCTAGCTGGCTGGAGAAAAACTCTCAAACGGATCAGCCGATGTGGTCCAAATGTTGGTCCGCGTAATATTTTTTCCAATCAATTTCACATTAGCTGCCGTGACATAAAGCATGCATTTTGTTGCGGATTTATAATTTTACAGGTGTTAAAACATCTGGTTCCAGCTTCACATAAAGGCTAAATGTGTATACCCTCAGCCTTTAGGCTGAGAAAAAAGCGTTTTTGGACAAAATACTTTTCAGACGATTTGAAGTTGATTTGTCCATGTCCGTCCGTCTGTCTGGCTGGTCCGCACGATAACTCTTGAACGGATTGGTTAAAATTTTGGGAATCGTAATATTTTGTCTTCGTTAAGGTTCGAAGATGAACCATATCGGCCCACTTATTCCGGTACCACTACAACAAAATCTCAGACATTATAGTCCAAAAATAGCATTTCTTTCGGGCCTAGATAAGGTGTGACTATATCGTTTCATTTCTTCGAATACCTCCACACAAAATTTTTCCTTAAATGCAGTTTATTTGATATTGCACATGAAACGGATCGCCTTATTTTATTGTGGCGCACCAAATGTGTGTTGACCTTAACATGTTTGACGTCATACGCTACGTCAAACATTAAGACGTACCTAGTGGCAACAATGTTATTGACATCACAGACATTTTTGCATTCACTAACACATATGTGTATGTGAATGTCAAATTGGATCTGCACATCACAGTGATCATTTAATAAAAACTAGCAAACAGAGCGGACGCAAAAGAAAAGAAAAAAAATAAATAATTGATATTAAAATATATCACCACAAGGACAAATAATTTTTGAAGTCCACGACATAACCTTCCATAAAGGTAATTGCAGACTTTAGTGATCAGTGATACATTACAACAGGACCTCGGCTAACAAAGCAAAGTTTTAACTCGATTGTTTTTGCATTTGCATTTCTATGCATGGTAAGACATCTCCACATAAAACCGGTGTTTCCTGAATGTGAACAAAATGTTTTTCTTTATTTTTTTTCAAAATGTGTAGCGACATCCAAAAACATTCATGTGTGGACAGTGCCTACAAAAACATTTATTTGATTTGTGGAATTATTAATGAATTTGAGGAAAGTGTACCCTGGATGTTATAATGCACACAATCATCCGAGTGCCAAAATGACCTTGAAGCTAATTTTGGAATGTTGATGGCGAGTTCCATATTCAAGTGCAAAGAATCCAAATCCTTCCCAGCATTAAATCATACTCCTCAACATAACCATACAAACAATTTATGCGGTGATGTATTAATGAAATTAAAATGTAGTGATTTGTGGAAATTTAGAATATTATAATGTGGAAATTTTAGACATCATAAAACTTTTACAAAATAGTTTCGTTCCACTTAAAATTTTGCCATTTCCATAAAAATTAACCTGCTGCAAATAACGGTTCATAAACGACATATTTACATATTGTTAAATATGTAATACATATGTATGTATACATAATTTTTTTTTGAGTTTATTGAATTTAGCTTTTCCTGAATTTCTTGCTTTCTGTACATAACGGTACTTAGTTGACCTTCATGTGCATACATAAATAGACATACATTTTTTCTATTCTTTTTGTAAACAACATCCCGTTAGGAATTTAAGAATAGTTTAATGTTTTTGTAAAAGAAGATGAGTGTCAAATATTAGAACACAACCCAGCAAACATTTTTAGATCTGACCCAAATATAATATTTTAATGGGTAATTTTTCTGAGTGCTAGATTATTGAGCTCAATCATCAGGCTTTCTAATTAGACTTCTTGGTTAGTGCCGTTGCACAAAATGGGGTTTTTGTTATAAACAAAAAATATTTTGACATTTAGCCTTTTTCTTAGTTTTTCCTTTTTTCTATTTTTTTATGTTTAATTAATTTAATAATTAATGCAAATATGCAATTAATTTTTCATTTTTAATTTCAATTAATTTTTTCTTAAATATAATTATGAATTATGTTTGATAAATCTGAATTTGTTATGAATATGAAATGCTAAATTGACTTCGCATTTAAAAGGAATGTTGGGTAACCAAAGCTTTTAGGATTTGAAGGTCACATTAAGGGACATTGCTAAATTAAAGGTACATACAATGTCATAGGCGACAGGGTGGGACAAGTGTACCTCGGTATGACATTAGACCTCGTCATACCACAAATGGTCACAGGTAAGGTGCATCAATGACTCACAATTGACCTTGTGCAATATAATTTAAAACCAACTCTACTTTTTAATAAACGTTTGGTTTCCGTGGCATGGAATGTTTATTTTAATATGTTCGCGCGCTGAAGAATAACGGGTTGAGAACTTACCTCCTGAATGAGCTAGCCAGGCAAATTTGTTATCTTACCATGCCCAAACCGACCTCGTATATTTTTCATACATTTTTATTCGATTTTATGCTTTGATTTTATTCAGCGGATAGCCGGCGCGTAACATATATGGCGCCCAACGAAATACATTTTGTGTATTTTGACCTTTTGATTTTAAATTATTTTTGCACCTTTTTCGAAAAATCTGTTCTTTTGAACAAATTTAAAAATTTTGAGTCATTGATTGGATCTTATTAAAGATTGATCTAATTGAATCATATACAGGTGATTTCTATTGGAACATTTTAGTGACATATTTGTTCTTCTTTCTATTCATGGATATTTTTGTCATTTTTATAAGACCTTTTTACTGGGACCTGTATATACTTGGTAAAACTGACTATGAAATGGCATAAATGGAAATAAATAGAACTATTCAGATTTCTATTTTAAAATGCCTAGATCTTTTCTATCTTTTGATGAGGAACTTAGAGTCCAAACTGACGACTACGAGTAGTTCAGTTGTTGTTGCATAAGGGAATCATTTTTAGGTAAATCGATTTTGTCTTGACTTTTCCTTCAGACTTTTGTCTGGTCTTTTATAAGATATTGGACAATAGACGCTGGTCAATGTTAGGACATAAGGCTAAAGCATTAGAATAATAAAAATAGATCAGCAGATTTCTGAATATAAATTATTTTATCTTTGAGTCATCAATTAATTTCTTCATTTGGGAGATAGTGATGAGCCAAAGACATATAGAATAGACAGTATACTTCGGTATCTATGCAATTCTTTTGAGTGTGACGTGAAGACTTATTAGTATAGCTACTCAACATTCCTTGAAATTTTATGAAATATTTTCGATCTTTTTGAAAACTTTAATACATTTAAAGTTATTTTCTGACATTTTTTCCAAAATATGAGCAAACGTGTTACATGATCGACTTCCAGTACATCAAGTAATCGTTCAGTAAATACAACAACTTCCAGTACTAGAGGTTCTCCAACTACTAGGATTTACAATAGAACTAGTAGTGCAGGACTTTTCAGTACAAAAGCAAATTCTAAAAATATTTTAAATACTTCTGCTACTTCCACTAGATGTCGAGGTAAACCATTATTTTTATCTATTAAGTCAACAGATACTGATTCGTCTGAAGACATAATTGATCCACCAAATATGGCGTCAGAAGAAAATAACGAGGGATCTGGTAGACCTCCTCCACCATTGACAAAGCGCCCTGATAATCAGGACCTTGACTCACAGTCACTCCTTTTATATTTCCGAGAAGTTATGAGGGAAACTCAGGAAGAATTTAGGAGAGAAATTAGCTCGATTCGACAGACAATAAGCCAACCTACGGGTTCTAGAGCGACTTCTGAGAACAGAATTGATGGGGACTTACCTTCTCCAAATACGAGCATACCTTCAAACTTTTCTTCTGGATTTTCGAAAAATCTTAAAGATTGGAATATCACATACAATGGTACAGGTAGTGTTTCCGACTTTTTATTTAAAATAGATACCCTTACGGAAAGGTCTCAATGCCCATATGATCATTTAATGGCAAATTTTCAAGTTTTCCTGAATGGAAAAGCTGATGAGTGGTACTGGATGTACACAAAACAGAATCCAGGTTTGACCTACCCTCAGCTCAAAGCTGCCATGACCCGCGAATTTGGAAATCTTGAAAGTGATCATGAGGTAATTATAAGGATGTCTACTCGTAAGCAACATTCTAAAGAAAGTTATGATGACTTTCATTCAGTAATAGTCCAAATGAACCAACGACTTGGTCAACCATTACCTGATGCTTCAGTAATAGACATTATTAAGAAAAATGTGAATACCGACCTTAAGATTATGCTTTTCATAGCTAGCCCAAAGGATTTAAGTGAGCTTAGGGACATTGCTAGGAAGGCCGAAAAGGTACTTCAAGAAAATAAATCCCAAATTACTTTACCACGACCTAGACATGTTAATGAGATTTCGGTTGAAAATATTTCCGACGATTCTGATGAAGAACCCGATCCACAGATTGAAGCTTTGAGGGTAACCAGACCTCAAAATAAGCGAGATTATTCTGGCATTAAATGTTGGAATTGCCTTCAAATGGGGCATAGTTATATTTACTGTCCTGATGAATCGAGACATATTTTTTGTTTCAAATGTGGAAATAGGGGAGTAACCACACTTAAGTGTACGAATACACATAATTTAAACTTCCGTCGGAGCGAGAAGTTAACCGGGGACCCTCGTTCCCAAAATTAATTCCCGAATCGAATTTTACCTCGGAAGGAAATATTCTACAGGGACATTTCTCTTCCGATCAATTACCAGAATGGACTAACAAATTAATAATTCAGCCTTCGTGGCAGATCTTAAAATGCAGAGAAAGGTACAAAAAGAGAAAAATATTTAGAAAAGCTATTGAATCGTCATTTTTATCTACTTCTGATGATGGTAGACCATATGCCAGGATTACAATTTTTGATTATGACCTTCTATGTTTGCTAGACTCTGGGGCAAATGTATCTGTTTTAGGAAAGGGTAGCTTAGACTTTGTAAAGAAAAACAATATTAAATTGGAAAGATTTAGATCTAAAATTTCAACAGCAAATGGTACGAAGAATGAAGTTCTTGGTTTCTGTTCACTTCCAGTGATATTTAAAGGTGTGAAGAAAAATATTGTCTTTTATATAGTCCCAACATTATCTCAAGAGGGATATCTTGGAGTGGACTTTTGGAGAGCATATGCTCTTGCTCCAAAGATCACCCCCGACATTTCGAGTTTGGAGATAAAAGAAAATAAAGACGCTGTATTTCACGACCTCACCCCAGAACAAAAACTTGAACTCGATACCAGAATTTTAGACTTCCCATCTTTCGAAAAGTTAGGGCTTGGATGCACAAAACTTATTGAGCATCATATTGACACTGGAGATGCAACTCCTGTCAAATCCAAGCATTACCCCCTTTCGCCCCCTAGACAAGCAGAAGTTTACGAGGAGCTAGATCGACTTTTAGACCTCGGTGTAATAGAGGAATCAAACTCTCCTTGGTGTAGTCCCATAGTTACAGTTAGGAAGCCTGGGAAAATAAGACTTTGTCTTGATTGTAGGAAGTTGAATTCCTTAACTAAAAAGGATTCCTACCCACTTCCTCATATTAACGGCTTATTGAGTCGTCTTCAAGACACTCATTATATAACTGGGATAGACCTTAAAGACGCTTATTTCAAATAAAATTGTCTGAGACCTCCAAAGAAAAGACAGCCTTTGCAGTACCAGGGCGACCTCTTTATCAATATAAAGTAATGCCTTTCGGTGTCTGCAATGGACCTCAGACTATGAGCCGTCTTATGGACAAAACTATACCTTCAAGGATAAGAGACCGAGTCTTTATTTATTTAGACGACCTCCTCGTATGTAGTCCTGACTTTGAAAGCCATATGACCTTATTAGCCGAAGTAGCTCAGTGCCTAAAATCAGCTGGCCTTACAATTAATGTGAAAAAGAGCAACTTTTGTCAACGAGAGATAAAATATCTTGGTTATAGGATAGGAGGTGGAATTTTGAAAGTTGACCCCGACAAAGTCGAGGCTATTGTTAACTTTCCTCTCCCAAAGACCCCACGCCAAGTTAGACGTTTTGTTGGCATGGCTAATTGGTATCGTGCATTCATCGATAATTTTTCTGACCTTTCCGGACCTCTCACCGATTGCCTTCAAAAGTCAAATAAACCGTTTAAGCTCACACCAGAAGCCATTGACTCTTTCTCTAAATTAAAAGCGGCCTTGTCAAGCGCGCCCGTACTGGCTCAGCCAGACTTTAATAGAGAATTTGTAGTTCAGTGTGATGCGTCACGAGTAGGGGTAGGCGGTGTTCTCTATCAAGTCGATGATGACGGAAAAGAACACCCAATTGCTTTTGTGTCCCAAAAGCTGAATAAGGCTCAACGCAATTATACAGTGACAGAGCTTGAATGCCTTGCAGCCATCACTTGTGTACAGCGATTCAGACCTTATATTGAAGGACTTCCTTTCAAAATTGTGACCGACCACTCAAGCCTCAAATGGCTCATGAGTCAAAAGGACCTCTCTGGTAGACTTGCTAGATGGAGCCTCAAGCTCCAAGGTTTTGATTTTAAGATGGAGCATAGGAAGGGTACGTTAAACGTAGTTCCAGACACTTTATCAAGATTCGATGTCGATGAACTCGACCTTAATTTAGCTCCACCTGACATAGACCTCACGTCACCCGAATTTGACAGCCCTGATTATTCGAAATTGAAAAATAACATTCTGGAAAATAAAGAATCATTACCTGACCTTCGTGTTTCTAATAATGTGATCCACAAAAGAGTTAAATTTCGTGATGGAGAAGAAACCGAAGAGAGTCTTTGGAGGATATGGCTACCCCAGACCTTGACCCATGACATTATTAATAAAGCCCATGAAGAAGGTTGTCATGGTGGATACCACAAAACACTCTATAGGCTTAGACAAAAATTCTTTTGGCCACGAATGGCTCGTGATGTTAAAGACTTTATCAGAAAATGTGATGATTGTAAGATGATTAAACCGAATAATCGAATCTCTAGACCTCCAATGGGTGAACAATTTATAACTTTCAGACCTTTCCAAAGGTTATACTGCGACTTCTTGGGCCCTTACCCATGTAGTAAGTCGAAAAATTGTCAGTTGTTCATAGTGGTTGATCATCTTACTAAATTTATTTTTCTTAAACCTATGAGGTCGGCTACTTCTATAAACGTCATTGACTTTTTCCAGAATGACCTCTTTTGCACTTTCGGTGTTCCACAATATGTCCACAGTGACAATGGTAGACAGTTTGTCTCCAAAGAGATGCAAGACTTCTTCTCACTTTATGGAATCACCCACATAACAACAGGTTTTTACTCTCCGCAGGCGAATGCCTCCGAAAGAGCAAATAGAGAGATTATTTCGAAGATTAGACTTTTCCTTAAAAATGACTCTGACCATACAAATTGGGATAGAGACATTTATAAAATTTTATCGGTACTACGCAGTGATTATCATTCTGCCATTCAGACTTCACCATATTTTGCAGCATTTGGTCAAAATATGATTTTGCATGGTTCGACATATTCAATTTTAAATCAATTAAATATGATAAACGATGATACCAGAGTTCAAAATGCAGACCGACTACAAAATATACGTGATAAAATCCGAAAGAATCTTGACCTAGCTCATGAGAAAGCTGCCAAGACCTATAATACTAGAGTCAGACCGATTAATTTTGTTGAAGGACAGGAAGTCTTTAGGGTAAATCACTCACAAAGTGATTTTAAAAATGCTATTAATGCGAAATTTAATCCAAAATATGTCAAATGCCGAATTCGGAAGAAAATAGGTAATGCCCTATATGACATTGAAGACCTTAAGGGAAATTACATAGGTAAATACCATGCTTCGGATCTTCGAGCATAGCATAGCCATATTTCTGACTTTAGTAGAGCCCGGCTTCGTGGGTCGAGCCACACGTTTTTTCGGCTATCCTGCCTGTTCGTTCTACGATCATATATCTAGAGACGAAGCAGTTTTGAAACGGATCGCCTTATTTTATTGTGGCGCACCAAATGTGTGTTGACCTTAACATGTTTGACGTCATACGCTACGTCAAACATTAAGACGTACCTAGTGGCAACAATGTTATTGACATCACAGACATTTTTGCATTCACTAACACATATGTGTATGTGAATGTCAAATTGGATCTGCACATCACAGTGATCATTTAATAAAAACTAGCAAACAGAGCGGACGCAAAAGAAAAGAAAAAAAATAAATAATTGATATTAAAATATATCACCACAAGGACAAATAATTTTTTAAGTCCACGACATAACCTTCCATAAAGGTAATTGCAGACTTTAGTGATCAGTGATACATTACAACAGGACCTCGGCTAACAAAGCAAAGTTTTAACTCGATTGTTTTTGCATTTGCATTTCTATGCATGGTAAGACATCTCCACATAAAACCGGTGTTTCCTGAATGTGAACAAAATGTTTTTCTTTATTTTTTTTTCAAAATGTGTAGCGACATCCAAAAACATTCATGTGTGGACAGTGCCTACAAAAACATTTATTGGATTTGTGGAATTATTAATGAATTTGAGGAAAGTGTACCCTGGATGTTATAATGCACACAATCATCCGAGTGCCAAAATGACCTTGCAGCTAATTTTGGAATGTTGATGGCGAGTTCCATATTCAAGTGCAAAGAATCCAAATCCTTCCCAGCATTAAATCATACTCCTCAACATAGCCATACAAACAATTTATGCGGTGATGTATTAATGAAATTAAAATGTAGTGATTTGTGGAAATTTAGAATATTATAATGTGGAAATTTTAGACATCATAAAACTTTTACAAAATAGTTTCGTTCCACTTAAAATTTTGCCATTTCCATAAAAATTAAACTGCTGCAAATAACGGTTCATAAACGACATATTTACATATTGTTAAATATGTAATACATATGTATGTATACATAATTTTTTTTTTTTGAGTTTATTGAATTTTGCTTTTCCTGAATTTCTTGCTTTCTGTACATAACGGTACTTAGTTGACCTTCATGTGCATACATAAATAGACATACATTTTTTCTATTCTTTTTGTAAACAACATCCCGTTAGGAATTTAAGAATAGTTTAATGTTTTTGTAAAAGAAGATGAGTGTCAAATATTAGAACACCACCCAGCAAACATTTTTAGATCTGACCCAAATATTTTAATGGGTAATTTTTCTGAGTGCTAGATTATTGAGCTCAATCATCAGGCTTTCTAATTAGACTTCTTGGTTAGTGCCGTTGCACAAAATGGGGTTTTTGTTATAAACAAAAAATATTTTGACATTTAGCCTTTTTCTTAGTTTTTCCTTTTTTCTATTTTTTTATGTTTAATTAATTTAATAATTAATGCAAATATGCAATTAATTTTTCATTTTTAATTTCAATTAATTTTTTCTTAAATATTATTATGAATTATGTTTAATAAATCTGAATTTGTTATGAATATGAAATGCTAAATTGACTTCGCATTTAAAAGGAATGTTGGGTAACCAAAGCTTTTAGGATTTGAAGGTCACATTAAGGGACATTGCTAAATTAAAGGTACATACAATGTCATAGGCGACAGGGTGGGACAAGTGTACCTCGGTATGACATTAGACCTCGTCATACCACAAATGGTCACAGGTAAGGTGCATCAATGACTCACAATTGACCTTGTGCAATATAATTTAAAATCAACTCTACTTTTTAATAAACGTTTGGTTTCCGTGGCATGGAATGTTTATTTTAATATGTTCGCGCGCTGAAGAATAACGGGTTGAGAACTTACCTCCTGAATGAGCTAGCCAGGCAAATTTGTTATCTTACCATGCCCAAACCGACCTCGTATATTTTTCATACATTTTTATTCGATTTTATGCTTTGATTTTATTCAGCGGATAGCCGGCGCGTAACACACATCGTGATATTTCCTTCAAACATGGGGTAAAAAATCCTGCAAGGAAATGACTCCAAGATGGAATAGGGCGTGTCGAGAATTTAATAGCACGTAGTCACTGTAATCATGACTACAACATTATATTATTTTTCCCCGAGGAAAACAACACTTCCCACTTTCTTTCCGCGCCCAGTACTTTCAGTTGGTAAACGTATAAATTAGAGCTTTTGGACCACTACGTCAGAAAGCATGGACTTACACACGAAAAACTACACTTAAACACAAATGGTGAACTTTTGTGAGGGAGGTACAATAAGAAGAGGGTCCATATGGGTCATTTTAGAAGTTAAACTCAATTTGGACAAAATATTATCCATAGTTTGGATCAAATTGTTTGCTTTATTCGTTCAAGAGATATATCGTGTACCATTTAAGTGACATTTTTAACTTTTGGGTGAGGTACCGGAAGGTGTGGACCAATATTGTCCATCATCGAACTTATACTAAGTATAGACAAATTGTCTGAAACGGATTTCGTTCAAACATACCTGGGGTCTAAAAGATTTATTTCGATGGGCACATTTTGCCCATAAAGACTGAGGGTATAAAAAGCGGAAGACTATGCCTGACATCCGAAATATCAGTTGCTTTGTTGCTATTCCATAAAGTCGCAGTTGTGCATTTGAAACGCAGATTAGATTTTGCAACGATGTGCATTTTAAAATACTTTTAAATGCACGAGAAATAACTGAAACAATGCAGTTTTATGACGTTTCGGAAATTGAATTTTAATAAGGATAATGACTTATGAGATAAATCTGTGGCTGTCCTTGCCCCAATAACACGATCTTTTTATTTTTTCCACCTCTTCAACCGATTCGGTACAAATTTCGGCCTTTGTTCAAACTTAGTTTAAGTTAGAAAATGGACAGTACCGATTCTCAACTTCCGGTACTTGCCCCCAATATTTAAAAAATGTCACTAAAATGGTTTGCACCTTATCTCTTGAACGGGGCAAATAATTTGGTCCAAACTTTGGATCTCCTAATATTATGGTCACATTTATTTTAACTTCTAAAATGGTCCAAATGGGTCCTCTTCTTAGTATAGCTCCCCCACAAAAGTTCACCATTTATGTTTTAGTGCAGTTTAGGATCTGTTCGAAAATCCTTTGGAAATGTATACCGATGCTGTTCGTAGTTTTCCGTCGACAAGTCTAAGTCGGCAAGTTCAAATGTCCAAAAAGGGCCACAAAATTCTGAAAAGACCCTAAATACATTCGATCTGTGCCTAGATGACAGTATCAATTCACATAGGCTGTTGGTATATGTGGTTGGCAAAGCCGACTGATACAGATAGACCCAGAGCCAGATTGAGCAGAAGAACATACAATAATAAACACTGTTACAACAACAACTTTTTTACTCGATTTTATACATTTTATTCATAAAAAAATACGGATACCGAAGAAAACCTTCATCCTTGTAGTATACGACGGGACCAGGACGTAGAGCGGCGACGGTCGCTGGCCCAGATCTTCATGGGCCTGTGGAAGGCAATAGCTTGCTAGGTCTTTGTACTTTATCAGAATTGACCAAAGGGAATTCAGAGAGCCAAATGATGTGGCCCGTAGAGACCTAGGCTTTGGTTTGCATTGACCTCCAGGTGTCTAGGGCAGAAAACCTTGGTAGGAACAAACATGAGACCACCACGGCACATGTTATGAAAATCGTTCTGTCCAGAGCTATGAGTACCACCCCACGGACACAGGAATATGCGAAATAGCGCGACCAGTAGGCCAAAATTCCTGTAACAATTATTCTGTAGCCAATTATTCTGTAGCTAGGTCTAAGTATACGCTAGAATCTCGTAGATCATATAATGAGTACCTTAACAAGATTAAAGAAAATTTTAAGTCCAATCCTAAGTTCTTCTATGACTTTGTTAATTTAAAAAGAAAAACACCTTCTAAGCCCTCCCCCGCCGGGGATAACAATCTTGGCGCGATGCGGGGGCTTGACGCCACAATCTGCTCATTCAATTTCCTTAGTGTTGAACTGGGGGTTGTGACTGACCAAAGGTTATCCACTCCTTGTCGAAGACCTACACAATACACTGAAATCCTACAGTGTACTTTTGGGGTGAGTGACATATATTTGGTACTGATCTCCTACCAAAATAATTCGAGATCCCCTAACACCGGGGTGTTAAGCGACCACGTGCCTATCGGTGTTCAAGGTTTGCAGTCAGGGTACCGACTGTATTATAACGGAGCCTCGTTGATACCTGGGCACCTCAACGAGTAGCAGGCTTAGTTGTCAAGTTCCAATCATGGTAGTGGAGGGCTATGCCATGGTTGTACTCAGTTCCCCCATCTAAAAATCTTTCTATGGATGATAACACTAAAAATAAAACAACAAAAACCCAAACCCCTTTGATAACGACCCCTGCTATGACCACGGACACTGCTGCACCTAGTGCAATTAACTTAAATTTGGGCGGGGACGACTGTTCCACACCGACCCTGGACAGAGTTAGCGACTCAATAAACTCGCAGAGCAGGGAATTGCTCAATCTCCTGAGGGAAAGTGCGTCCCTTCACTTGAGTCGGGAAAGTTCTCCCATAAGCAACTGGGAGGACATCCCCCTGTCTGATGATGAGATGGATACTACGGTCATCCCATCTCAGAAGGACAAGGAGATGTCCCCCTCAGCTGCTTCTGGGAGCACAAAACCGGATGGGAAGGGAGTAACTCCGTCAGGGGATGTTACGTCGGTAGCGACCGATAGACCCGCTCTTCCCAGGCAGGACGCCTTGGTGGATGAGGCTATGGATGAGGAGAATGGAAATTCTCTCACCTCCCCATCCATCAAGAGTAGTAAGGCCCGGGAAAGAAAAGATAAACATGGCTACAAAAGAGCAGTTAACTACTGCTCTAGATTTGTAGACAAGTCTCCAGGTGAGGTCTCCACGGCGGAATTCCGGGAGATTAGGTTGAAGCTTCGCTTCTTGAGGCGTATTGAGAGGAAGTACCCTCATTTTGAGAAGCTTCCACTCCCAATCGACCGGATTCCGAGGCCGGATTCGGAGGTAGGCGCCAGCCCAACGACTGGCTTGACTTCCCCGGAACCAGCCGCAGTACAAAAACCAGCAGTGCCGGCCTGTTCGGACCCTTTGCGGACCCCTAATGTGTCTGCGGTAGGGGAAGACACCCGGACCACACTGGCCCCACCGACACGGTCCTCGAAGTCGGAGAAGCGAATTGGGAATTCACGGGAGGAGTTGCCACATCAGCCTTCAGCTACTGTGACAACCCCGCCGGTGAATGCCACAAGAGCTGCTGGGGAAGACATAGGCGGGAAATGTTCCAAGGTCGCTGATTTGCGGAAGCCTGTTGAACAGGCATCTGCGGTATCAGTGACGAGGAACAAATCCAGCACCTCGGGGAATAATAAAATTGGCCCGAAAGGGAATATCGGCTCTGCTGGAGGTCGGACGATTGATGGGACTGACGGCCCTTCAACCTCAAAGCTGGCTAGCGGTCAGAAGACTACTTCTTCATTACCACCTGGTATGAAGAGAGTGAGGTCTTCTGAGGATCCGCATCCAGATGCTAAGAGGCTGGGTGGTCGCCAGTCCGACAATCGACCGGCATCATATGCTAAAATGGCCGCCCGACAGACGGTTAAGGGAGTTCAGCCAGGGAGGGCCTGTAAAGGCAGCCCGGGCCAAAAACTTCCTAAACCTGCTGGAGAGAAGCCATATGAGCCACACAGGCCTGCAAGAATGACGGCCCCAGATGACCTTCTGGTGGCAATCATTGATAGAACTGACCCTGAAGGTAGGATCAGTGATGATCACTGGTTGCTGGTGGAAGGTCTTCTGAGGAATGTCATTACTTCCGATGATGTGGATGAGAGGAAGACCGGCTTTGGCAGGGCATCCGTATACAAGGGTGTCAAAGTTATCAACTGTAAGGATGAGGAATCGCGTGATTTCCTCACCCATACAGTTAATAACTCTGGCGCTCTGTGGGACGGCTGCAGGCTGGCTGCGATTCCCATCGCCGAGATCCCATCAAGGGTAGCGGCTACAACATGGGTGCCACCTCCTGCTTCGGATGTGGCACTATTCACCAGGAAAAGAAATATTGCCGAATTTGTGCCGCCAACGCTGGATGGAGTGCGATTGGACCTCTCTACGGAGGCGAAATACCTGGGAGTGATCCTGGACCATCGGCTAAGATGGAATAGGAACACGGAGGAGCGCACCAAGAGGGGTTTAATCGCGCTTTATTCCTGCAAGAACTCCATAGGCAAGAGCTGGGGCCTCAGACCATATGTAATACACTGGCTGTATAGGACAGTGGTCAGTCCCATTCTGACCTATGGTTGTCTCGTTTGGTGGCATGCCCTAGGTAATAATTCCAATCTGTCCAAACTAGCTACTGTGCAAAGAGCTGCGTCAGTACTCATTACTGGAGCAGCAAGAAGCACCCCTCAGGCCGCATTGAATGCCATACTGAACGTCCAACCTTTGGACATACTTGTACAGTATCGAGCTTCACGATCTGCCTTGAGGCTTAAAGAGCTAAATCTGTGGCGTGGTTCACATTTTGGACATGCTAGTGTTCTACAGCGGACTTGTAGCCAGATTGGACTAAGAGCCAGGGGAGATGAGACTGACTACATCTCATCAAGCCTGGACTTTGACACAGCTGACGTACTAATCCCCGACAGGAGTGAGTGGACACGAGGCAGACCACTTCCCGATAGCCTGTCGATCTTCACCGATGGATCGAAGATGGAGGAAGGCACGGGATCTGGTGTGTTCTGTGAAGAATTAGACATCAGGAACTCATATAAGCTTAATGACAACTGTAGTGTTTTTCAGGCAGAAGTTTTTGCGGTTTTGAAAGCCTTGGAATTAATAGTGGGAATGACGGACCTTATAGATAAGGCAGTCACTGTTTACGTGGACAGTCAGGCTGCCCTAAAAGCGTTAGGGTCATACAGTATTAAATCCAGGATTGTTCAAAGATGCAGGTCTCTCTTAAAAACATGTAACATAGTTGTTAGGTTTTGTTGGGTTCCAGGGCATTGCAATGTTGAGGGAAACGAGATAGTTGATGAACTGGCTAGAAGAGGATCCCAATCCTCGGACCTCACGGTAGAGGATAGTGTCAAGCCACCTCTCTGCTTCTTCCTCGACAAACTCAGTAAGCTCTACGCAGAGGAAACCGTTAAAGTTTGGCAGGATGTGCCTGGTTGTAAGGTATCTAAGTCAATCTGGCCGGTTATCTCATGGCGTAGAACTTCGTCCCTCCTCTCGCTGTGCAAATCAGAAATCAGAACCGCTGTGGGGGTAATAACCGGTCACTGCGGAATAAGATCCATGACTTGCAAGTGGGATGGCAACAACATTGAGTACTGTAGGTTATGTGAGGATGAGGAGGAAACGGAGACAATCGAGCACCTTCTATGCAGATGTCCTAGACTGATGGTCAAAAGACATAGACTATTTGGTGAACATGTGATTGAATCTCTTTCCTACTTCGCCTCTATTGACCCCACAGTGTTGGTGGTTTACTGCAAGAGCCTTAAGATGCTCTGGGGCAGGCCAACACAGACCTAAAACCGTTAGTAACTAAATCGTAGTTAGCTACTAAACCATCTTCCCTCTTTAAATAACCTGACTTCTCCAATACAGTCACTAATCATTCTAATTATTCTTACTCTTCTCTCTCTCTTCCGCTTCCCTTCCTGTCCAACCTTTCCAACCTAATCACTTTCCTCCCACACAGCACATCACACCAACAGACACACATCATCATCCACAGCTCTATCCACAACAGGCACCTCATCACTTGTCATCCACATCACCAATACCTAACACATCTCCTTGTCATCACCTGAATGCACAAAATCACCATATAACCAGCAGCTACACATCACCACCATCTATGAGCACAGCACATCAACAGACTTATATCATCACCCACAGTCACACAGCATCACATAGCTCTATCCACAACAGGCACCCCATCACTTGCCCTCAACACCACCTTTATTTTCACATCAGTTACATATCATCACCACCTACAACTCAACCAACATCAACACACACAGCCATATCCAGCATCTACAATCAAATAGCCCAAACCACACAACACACATCACACATCAATACAACATCTTCCACCTCTACAACACACATAATTTAATAGTTTGGATGATCACAATGGACCTCAAGGTCTCCGAGTGGAGTAGCTGTCAACATGGCAGCTGCACATCCTGAACCTAACCTAACCTAAGCCCTCTTTATTGAAATTCAATAATCAAGAATTTACTAAAAACACAGATATTGCTGAATGTTTTGCCGAATTTTTTGCTACAACTTATTCAAGTGCATCTTGCCAAATTAGAGATACATATCCTTATAAATTATCTCAGATTGATGAAATTTACATGCCTTTCTTACAATACCAAGACGTTTCCAAAAGTCTGCGATGTTTAAAACCCATTAAAAGTCCAGGTCCGGATGGAATACCTAGTTTAATTCTGAAGCATTGTTCAGTTGCATTGTCAACCCCTTTAACTCTATTGTTTAACTATTCCCTTAAATTCGGTCATTTCCCCGCAATATGGAAAAAGTCTTATATTGTACCTTTACATAAGTCAGGCAGTCTGACTAATGTATCCAATTATAGAGGAATTGCAAAATTAAGTGCAATTCCTAAATTGTTCGAAAAATTAATTACTTCTGTAATTTCCCATAAAATTCAACCCATGCTAAGTCCATATCAGCATGGTTTTCGTAGTGGTCTTTCGACCATAACAAACCTTATAGAATTCACATCGAATGTAATAAAAGGATTTGCTCGGCATAATCAAACTGACACAATATATACAGGCTTTTGTTGTATAAATTAGATTATATGGGCTTTAATACTAATTTAGTAAGATGGATATCTTCTTATTTACAAAATAGATCACAAACAGTTTTGTTTGATGGATGTGTCTCAAAATCGATTGACGTGCCATCGGGTGTTCCGCAAGGAAGTCACCTCGGACCGGTTCTCTTTCTTTTATTTATAAATGACTTGCCAAACTCAATAATGCATTCTAGATTGCTAATGTACGCTGATGATGTCAAGCTATTCATTACTCATAAATCGGAAAAGCAAGCTGATCTTCTCCAGAGTGATTTAAATAGCCTTTTTCAATGGTGTAAAATCAACTGTATGGACTTAAACTTAAAAAAATTTAAACATATGTGTTTTTCCAGATCTTCTTCTTTAATAACGCAATACAATATTAACGGTTCTCAATTATTAACTGTAGCATCATTTGTTGATCTTGGCCTTTTGATGGATCGAAAATTAAAATTTAATAATCATGTAATTTCTATTGTTAATAAAGCGCATGGAGTTTTAGGATTTATAAAAAGATGGGCCAAAGAATTTTCAGATCCCTATATAACAAAACAACTATTTACGTCACTTGTAAGACCTATATTAGAATATGGTTCTGTTGTATGGGACCCTCAATACGCAATGTATTCTGATAAAATTGAATCAGTGCAGAAACAATTTTTGCTTTTTGCACTGAGAGGTTTACATTGGAATAGCGATTTTGTCTTGCCTTCATATACAAGCAGGTTAAAATTAATTCGATTACCTACATTAAAAAGTTGACGCACAATGTTAAACACTATGATGGTGCATAAAATTTTAATGGGTAATATTCCCTCGGATTTCTTAATATCATCTATTAGAATAAATGTTCCTTGTAGAACAATTAGAAACTATCAACCCTTATTTAGAGATTTCCGCCGCACGAATTACTCTATGGGAGATCCTATTAACAAAATATGTGTAGATTTTAATTCCATGTATTGTAATGTAGACTTTGGCATGAGCCTTGACCTTATAAAATCTAACATAATTTTATTTATAAATGAATAGTATATAAAAATGTATTAGTAAGTAACTAACTAGCTGATGAAGTAAATTCTGTAGCTGGTTTTCAATTTCCCTCTCATACCCCATCATGATGCGGATCATGGTGTGTACGCGATCCCTACGTAAAAGGGAGGTCGCCCCCTCGGTCGGCAGGGGTGGGAAAGTGAGGCGTGGGAACGTTCGAAAAAAAAAACAAGGAGCACACATTCAATATATGAATATAAACCCACTTATCATCGCTCCAACCCAATTACTTACCGGCGTGTTTGCTATAAGCGTTATATAAACACGCATCAATTGGTTGTTGTTGGTGCATAGATTAGATGCTGGGTTGACGACATCACTGCTGCCAAATAAATGCTCGTTTCCTCGATTTGTGCATTGTTCACTGGACCAGTGGCCTTACGTTGTCTAAGTTCTGCAATAACACGAAAAACATTCAAGTCAAAACGTTTTCACGTTGTATTTCACAAACCAATTTCGAGAAATAGAAAATCAAAATATTTATCTGCTTTTTACCGAACTTTAACATAATTGTGGTATATCCACATTGACCGCGATGTCCGTTTGTTTTGTGGGCAGTTATTTTCTTGATGATTTTTGATAAAATTACGAAAATATTTTTTTCTGTTCTATAAAATTATGTACACAAATATTAAAAGAACGTAAACAAACCATATGTTGTTATTGTTGTACACAACAACAACAACTTTCATATTGTTTCGAACGCATGGTTGTATTTGACAGCTCAAGGACGGTTTTTTGAAATGAGATTACCTTCTTATTCTGCCATGGTTTATATTATAGCCTTTTGCAGGGTTAACCTTCTTTATGAGGATTTATTTGAAATATAAGCAATGGAATTGACATTTGAAACCCAGTGGGTTTGTTAAATCTGGTTATATAAACGTACTATTATTTTACATTGGCAAATAAAGTCCAATTTACGTATGCACATTAATGGTCTGTTCCTTTACTTTTGAAAATGGTAAAACTGGCAAAAGTAGCAAAAGTTGTAATCTACTTCCATATGAATTGTATAGTGTCTGAAGTAAAGGAACGCTTTTCGAGTAAAAAGTTGTAAAACTTGAAGATTCTTGCACGTAAAGGAACAGGGCTTAAATGATTTCGTTTTACGAAATCCTAGAATCAAATGAAGTGTATTTACATCTGTTTTTGCGTCATTTGCTTACGCACACAATCGCACATACACACTTATACAATAACACAAACACACGCACACAATATATTTATTCAGAGAAATTGGAATTTCACAACACAAATGTGTATGAAATAACAATTAATTCCAAAAACAAAAAACATAATTTTTGCAAGTTTTTTAAACATTTATTTTCACTTTTGTCATCGTTTGAGTATTTTTGTTTTCCCAGTTGGAAGTTGTCTGCTATGTGTCTTCAAAATTGTCTCCAATCCATTGAAGGCGGCTCGACGACAGCCCTTTGCGATCATCGACGACATTTTCACATAAATGTCGCAAAACTCGTTCACGATAAGTTGAGCGACAAGGTCAGTGAAGTTGTCTTCATTGACGATAGAATGAATATTAACTTGTACCAAGGCACATTGCAAGACATTTTCGTTCAGAATGTCACACGTCGCACATGTAAGAGTGACACAGTTGGTAACACTGTCTTGTTTAAAGACAATTTTAAAAATTTTCGTTGATGAAATGGTCATCGCAGATTCAATTTCCTACTGGGTTTCTACAACACACACAAACAAACAAAGACATCATAAAACAGTTGCATTTTTTGGTAGTTTATGGCGAGAAAGCTGGGTTGCATATAATAGTATGGTGTTTTCGTGCGTTGTTTAGAATAAATGACGCAGCTATCGTCATTTATTTTTGTATGGTAAATGACGCAAAATGTTGCCTGTTTTAGCAAATAAATGACGAAACAGCTCCAAATGACGAAAAAGTTGCTAATGTAAATTGGATATAAACATAAATGACATGCACCTAACATCGCTGCAATTCATTTATTATTATTATGTCTATTCCACCAAACAAGGAAAACAAAAGGAACGATATATTTCGCTCTCGGAACTATTTTCAAACGAATGACACAGAAAAAACGTTGAAAGAGAAGGATTCATGGAACTATATCGCTCTCGGAACTATTTGGAACTAAGAAAAGAGAAAGAACGATGAAAGATTCATTGAACTATATCGCTCTCGGAACTATATTAAGGAGCTAGTTCCTTTTGGGAAAAGGAACTAGAAAGATCGATCCGCTCAGGGAACTAGATTGCCCAACTCTAGTTGTAATCATTGCCATGGGACTTTTGGAAACTTCCCTCCACAAAAAATCGAAAATATGCCTTAAACCTAAAATAATTTACGTATTCCACAGATTATTCCAACATGAGCTTCAACTTACAGTGCAGATGGCAGTTCCAATGGGTTCGACATGTCCCTCAAATTTCTTCTAATAGATGTCATGTCCTGCACATTTTCTTCATCATCAAAAAATAATTCCACTGAACTTATCATTTTAAAATAGTTTTTTGGCGAATTGTGCCTTTTGGATTAATATAGAGTTCAGAAGTTTGGAAAACACACCGATAACACGTTTATCGACAACCCAGTTGGGTTGACATCAATAATACAACATTTCATCTCAGTTGTGCTGACAATTGACAACGCAACTCAAGTTTAGTGGCAATGAATGATTATTCATTTTTTAAAAAGTACTGGAACAGAAAATCGAAAAAACGTCAAAAAAAACTGGAACAAATGCCAAAATCGGCCTAATAGCCAATCACGCTCAAATTTGTGGTGTAGAAAGTTTTTAAAAAGAGCGTCATTTAGCGCCATTTTTGTTTACAGAGCAGCATGGCTCAATTACCAGGTAGATGCATCAGCCAACAACTACAACAAAAACCAGTTCATTACTGTGAAATGACAAAAATGTTTTCCAAAAATAAAGGCATATATTAGCTGTGTTCCTTTACTTACCTGAGGTTACCATTTTTAACACAAAAAGTGGTAAAACTGGCAGCAATTTTTAGGAGAGTGAGAGAGGAGAGAGAGCACATATGCCTTTCTCTTCTACCACAGGCTACCCGACAAATTTCTGCTGGTAAAAAATGGTAGAACTGACACAAGAAAAAGTCGAACGCTAACAAAACTAAATTAAAAACTGAAATGAAAGATGAAAATTGTTTTTTTGTTTCTTTTTGACATTGCTACCACATCTACCATTTTTCCGTTCCCTTACTTTTCTTGTAAAAATGTTCATGAGAGAGCAAATTTGAGCAATTTTGACACTTTTCTCTTTTACCACTTTTATCATTAAAAAAGGAACAAAGATATTAATAAACGCATTATTACAAAAATCCACCAAAGATATACAATTTTTCGTTTAAATTTTTGTTTTTATTTTGTGTTTTCAATTACAACAGCTTGTTGACAGCTTGCAGTACATCAGCTGATGCGCGTACCTGTATGATTGTGCCATGAAGAGCAGTGAACATTTTACAAGTTTTTTGTATACGGGAACGGTTTTTCGGGTAAAATGTGTAAAAGTGGTAAAAATTGTAAAAAATTGTAAACACCAAATGCTGCGCCATATTAGCAAAAGTACCGAATATTTGCAGCTTTGCCTGCTAAAATTTCTTCGAAATATGTTTAACAACAATGAACAACGGCAACATGTAGCAACAAATTTCACAAAAATATTGCTATCGATGCTGATGCTATTTTATATTATCGCTATAATAAAAGAGCATCTGACACGCATACTCATATTTTGAAGCACACATGATCAACACATATCGGAAAAGAGAATAAGCAACAAAGTTTCAACGGCTTAGACCCCTGTTAGACTATACACTTATAACATGTTTAAGAGCATTATCTCGATTTATTTGACATAAAATAAATAAATAAAATAAAAAAATAAAATAAAACTTTTTAGTTCTGGAACAAAGCTATAGTAAATTTGAAGGCTATTTGATCAAAATTGGCCGAGTTATACCAAAATCGGCGAAGAATATATATGGAGCTATATCCAAATCTTAATTTGAAGGCTATTTGATCGAAATTGACCGAGTTATACCAAAATCGGCGAAAGATATATATGGGGGCTATATCCAAATCTGAAAAGATTTTTGTGAAAATCTGTAAATTTACTCCGGGTCCTAAGAAAATAACACATATTGAATGTGAAGGCTATTCGATCAAAATTTACCGAGTTATAGCAAAATCGATGAAAGGTATATATGGGGGCTATATCCAAATCTGAACCGATATGGACAATAGTTTCAATTTTTCATTCCTATGCCATCATAGGTACTTGTGCAAAATTTCGTCAATCTAGGTTGACTCCTAGTTTTGTCCATTTTTTAATGGAGGCGGCAACACCGTTCGTACTCTTCAATAAACTGTAGGTTCCTTATCATTGAGCTAATATGAATCGGGGTTCACTTCCGGTATATTATTATTATATAATGTAAGTAATAGCTCTGGCTACAGAGGCTTTAAGCTAAATATATATTTTATATTTCCATATTTGGTAAAAACTTTTCACATTTATCGGCAGCACAATAACATGGAGTGCCACCACCTAAATGCGTTGGCGAAGAATCCTTTCGCCCTTCATTATAATGGAAACAAAGCTCTTCTCCGGACTTAATGGGGCGCTTAGTAAAAATACCTGTAAGAAAATTAATAAACAAAATTAAAATCGCAATATACATACATGAATAAATTTATGGTACAATAAAGGTAGAACAGATCCGGGAAAATTAATGTAATGCAACCATGAATCCCGCTTAATAACTATAATGCTAATACAATAATATACTTTAAATTTATTTAAAAAATAATTTTCATATTTTTCAAACCCCAGCCAGAATTTTCCGAAAATTTTAATCAAATATCAGTCTTTTTTATCCTCCTGCGCGATTGAAAAGCTGGAATATGAGCGCAATGTACATGATGCACATCCGATTTTCCAACGCAGCGAATCAATCCCTTTTATTTATTGTACAGTTTGTGAAATTATATTTGGCGACCACGATGTAGCATCTGTTGAATATTAGGGTGCAAAAACAGTGAAATGGTCGTAATTTCCACGAAGTTCATTTACATTTTATGCGCATCCGATTTCGATGATCACCTTTAAAAAATACATCATTTGATGTCGTTTCATTGCGATCCATCAAAAACCGTGGATGTAGCATCGCACTTACTTTTTAGAAAAAATCAATTGTATCTCCGGATTTGCTATAGTTTTTAAGTATCTGTTTTCGCATATTTTAAGCAGGCGTATTGCTCTATTTAGTTGAGTAGAAATGACAGGTCCAAAACGCTTTTAAATACCCGATATTTTCAAAAACATCTGTTGCAGATTTTCAAAATTTGAGCGGTATCATATCCGCCGATATAGTGGATGGATTTAGACGCGCCGTGTCTTATTAGACGTTAGAAACCTACATTTACGCGGGTTTCCACGGAAATCGAATGACGTTTGTAAATTTTAAAACAAAAAACAGGATTTTTACAAAAAATTTACGCACAAAACTTTAGGCTTTGAGCGCAGATTGGTGTGATACTATGAAGGCTACACGCTCATGTTATAAATTAAAAAATACGAAATCGCGAGTACTGCAATCGAATAATATGCTTTTAGATAAATCCAGCTGCCAGTCCCGATAAGAACAAAAATTCAAAAAATCCCATTTTCAGTCTCCAAAATGTCAGCATCCGTTTGAGGTACATACAGTGGGTATATTAAAAAATCATACATTAGAAACCTCATCTCTGAAGTGTATTCTTTAACATCTTCTTTGAGCATTAAGCTCTACATTGTGCTGTAAAGCCACTAATTGAAAATTAATACAAAAAACTTGTTTCCTTCAACGCTTTTTTCCTATTAATTTTTTTTTAACATTAACACGACCAAAGCTTCCGTTCAAATTATCTTAAAAAATCCCTCGGTGAATCGGTTTATTTTACTGAAATGAGTTCAAAAGCTGTGGTATATAACAACTGTTCGCGAGTTACAATACCCCATACCTCAGTTTCAACATAAGTTAATTTTCTACAAAAAGCTTGATATATGAAAGATACATGCTCTGTTCCAGAACCTGCAAGAAGCTACTACTTTTTACTACGATAACATTTTTTTCCTTTATGTTATCGGAAAAATTAGTAGATTCATACAGTACTGGAACAGACCAGCATATAGTCTGAATATATTTCAGGTATTCCTAAAGGTATTTTATAGCTATTCAAGCAGGCGGTAGAAGACTTTGCAAATTCGTTTTTTGCTAGAGAATCAGAGACAATCTGACAAAGACAATGACATGTGTAAGTCATGTCCATAGTGCGAATTTCACATTATTCTATTACATTATCAATGTTTCTCTTGATTAAAACAGAATTAATAGTTTTCACTACCGAAATTACATTTTCACGTTTGTTTTTCAGTCGTTTTGTTGTTGGTCAAACTTAAAAAACGTTCCCCTCAGTAACGGTGACTCGTTATCGGCGATCATTATCGATCGCTTTACGTAATACAAATTTTAAATTTGGTCGCAGAGACAACTGGCAACGCGACTCGACACTTGTCGCAATATGGAGTAGACCCATTATTTTACCTAAAACTTACACTCAAACCTCGTAAGTGGTTTAAGGCTATCTCTTGACATTTGATGTTATTTCTGAAAGTATGTACGTATTTCCGGGACAAAAGTTTATATATCGTTGAAAGGTGCGGAAGGAAAGACAAATGCAAGATTGGAACAAATTGAATACTCTTCCACCTGACGGAAAAAAATTTAAATTTTTTTTTAAATTGTAAGTTTTTTCTAAGTAGCCGGCCTTCGGCCGGGGATTTAAGACTTTCTCCTATGGACAGGAGCCAATTTAGGGCACGAAAACAACATTTTTTTTTAATTTAAAAATTTTTCTTACTTTAACAAGGGAATTTTCGGAACTTAAGAGGCCCATATCTCGGGAAGTATGGACTTCCCCCCGGAAAAGTTTATATATTTGTGATCAGGACAACAAGATCTACCTGTGGTAATTTTACCAGATTTTTCCGCCAGGTGGAAGAGTATTCTATTTATGCCGCAAGATTATACACATGTCAAATGAATAAGGTAGTGGCATCAACATACATATTTTAAGGAACAAATTGAACACTTTCCCAGATAACGGAAAATTTTATGACTGGTTCATATTTCTTTTTGCCCTGATAATGTTCTTAGGGTGTAAGTTCATATTTCCAGAGATTATGGGGCTTCGAAGTTCCGGAAATTCCCTTGTTTATAACATCGTCATTTTGCGGATTGTGATAATGAACGGATAATAATAATATGGATACCATTGTAAGCCTTACGTCCTTCGGACGGGTTTTTAAGATTTTCTCGTATCGACGTGTGTAAATCTCAGGGCCGTTATCAAAATTTTCTATTAAATTGTAAATATTTTCCAAGTAGTCGGCCTTTAAAGATGTGCATTTTCGGAAGTCCATTGGCTCATATCTCTGGAAATAGTATGAAGTTACCACAAAGAACTTTATATTTTCGTAATCAGGACAAAAAGATCTACCTGTGGTAAAAATATCAGATTTTTATACCAGCTGGGAGAGTATTCAATTTATGTCCAGACCACTTGTATTTTGCATTTATGTGTTTACCTACATATTTTTGGTATTGGGGAATCAATGCGAACACTATATATCTGACAATTGGGATCGCAGCTGTGATTTAAATATCTTCCAATATTTCCTTTTTTGGACGGATCTACAAATATCGAAGAGTCTTCATTCTTTCCTTGCATATTATTTGTGTCCTTTATATTTTCCTTCAAACAGAGCACGTAGTTCATCCTTTTATTTCTTTCATTTTCACGAGCCCGAATCTTAGCTTCATCTTTGGTTAGAAGTTCACCGGCGTATTCACAAACAAATGCCCCTCTGGCTATATCCTTTGTAGTTATGACTCCATAAGAATTATACCTTTGCAGAAATATTATTTCTAAATGCTTTCTTGGACCGTATTGTACTAATCTATTGTGACAACTTTCGGTTTTGCAAGTACAAAGTTCTGAGCACTCGTATATTAAATCGCTGGGATAGCCTTCTCGAATAACGAGCTCTCTTGATTCTAGATCCAGTTTATATGCCCCATGTGTGCACAAACTTGTATTACATTCTTTTCCACAAACACATCGATTTAATAGAAGCGTATTATACAGATCTACCAATTGAGTGAGGACTCAAATTGTGTAATGTTTCTTCGCTTAGAACATTTTCCAATAAATATTCAATTTCCGGGTTTATATGTTCATAACCATCGTTAAAACATTTGTTTTCCATTTGTTCACAAAATAATCAACTAGAGATGTGCTTGCTTTGATATGATTTGCGATTCACTCGATTTCAACTGTCAATTCCATTGCTCAAACGTCAATCGATATCTCATCTTAAGCCTTTAAGGGTTGTTTACACCATCTATCAATGTCGTATGAGATGTCAAATTTTCTACCTGCGAATGTTGTACACATAGTGTGACCACTATGAAAATTTTCATCTATCAAAATGATTTGGCAACTCATATGTAAATTTTTCATTTAGGGAGCGCTCTATTTGATACGGCATTCTCGTATGTAAACATAAATTTATCAGCTGTTTTATGGCATTATCAAAAAAAATTGAAAAACAAAATCTTTTAAAAAAGAAAATTGAAAGTTATTTATATTTAAGTAGTTAGAAAAGTAAATAAAGGGTGTTTATAGTGTTATTTTCAGATCGATTGGTCGAAAGGAGCAGTGTTGGAAATTATTGCTTTGTGGCAAAACATGAATGCCTCTATAACCCCAAAAACCTATTCTACCACAACAAACATGCTAGATATTCATTTTCCTTCAAATTTTTAACTCAACAATAAATGTAAACAGTGACAAAAACAGTTTGTTTTTATATTTATAGGTTATGTCATACGAAAATAACACATGTAGGTATGAACGCACAAATTGAAAGTTCTATGGATGACGTCAATTTTGACAAACACAGAGAATGTCGAATGGGTGAAAGAAATGACAGCTCATATGACATTGATAGATGGTGTAAACAGCCCTTTACCTAATTAACTGCGTGTTGCGTGTGCGTTCAAAAATACAAAAACAAAATACATGTATTTCAAATTGACGTATTTTGTTTTTGTTTTTTTGAACGAACACGCAACACGCAGTTAATTAGGTAAAGGCTTAAGATGAGATATCGATTGAGGCTTGAAATCCATTGGATTTCATTTGACGTTTAACCCAAGCCACATTTATATAAGGTAGAAGTGACAATCAGCTGTAATTTTACTTTTTTTTTGTAAATTTGGTATTCAAACTTTAAATAGGCTCTACTCATGAAATTTGGAACTTCGAAATTTGCTACCATAAAATACTTCTTTTCATCGTAAACGTGTAATAACAATGACCTAAGACAGTTCTGTATGCTTTATATTTACATTTTGATTCAAATTTTTTCTATTATAGAGGATTTTCAAAATGTATTTATGTTTTTCCTGAGAAAATTTTTAGAACGACCCCATTATTCAATATTTTCTTTGACATTAAATTTTCAATAACAACAATCATGGTAGAATAAGAAAAGGTAGCAGCAATACACAGCTGACTGAACTGGGTTGTAACGTTAGTGTCAAATTTCATATGACATTTTATACATTTATTTCTATTTCGATGTACATTAGGGACATATATTTTTGAGAAAAAAAAATATATCACTCGGAAAAAACCATTTCAAAGAAAGACTTCTTCATATCAATGATATGTAACCTCCTCCAAGTTCGAACGATAAGCCGCGCAGTAAATCCCCGCTTGTAGAGGCGATACAACGTTTGTTAATATGTGAGGTATTTTGTTAAAATTTAAAAAAATAAAGCCCTAATAAACATGTGCTTCTTTGATTTCTAAAACAAAACATTGAAACAGCTTCTCCTTTTTTCTATGAATTTCCAGCGACCCCAAACTTTTCTGAAAGAATTCTTCTTTCTGCATTTCATTTAGTGGAATGATGTGGAAACATAAAAATTTAAAATGTAACGAATTTTCATTCATGTTTTCCAAAATATTCAACCAAATGTGAAAAATTATTAGTTTTTTAAATTCCAATAATTTATAGACATTTCCTTGTTTTGTTTACAAATACAACTGGCAGTAACGTTACAAACAAAAACAAATTCCTTTGTGGTTGTTGTTCGAGTTGTATTAGTTGTAGTATTAACTTTACCTTATATTTGTTCTACCATGAACAACAATGTTGTTTTTGTGAACTTGTTAGTTGTTGTAATTTATGCGTATACCTTATATAAATTTGCCATGGTTTAACTAAGTCACGGTCCACACTAGAGCGATTTCAATGAAATAATTTAATGCAGCAAAATTTGAAGGAAGGTGTTCTTTGCGATGTCGTGATTTCATGGCATCTTTTGTACTGGTTCAAAGGAAGTCGTGAAAGGTCCGATCTTTTGATTAGCATTTGAACCCACGCTAATGCTAAGTTTACATTTACGAAATCCACTCGATTTCAACTGTCAATTCCATAGCTTAAACGTCAAATGAAATCTCATCTGGATTTCATTTGACGTTTAACCTATGGATTTGACAGTTGAAATCGAGTGGATTTCGTAAATGTAAACCAAGCATAAGGGTGACGTGAAAGATCCGATCTTTTCATCAGCATTTGACCCATGCAAAAGAAGTCGTGAAAGATCCGATGTTTTAATCAGCATTTGAACCATTCCATCGATCCAATAGAGATGAATTTTGTGTTTTTATTTTTACACATTTTCTAAATACATATATAATATTAATTATTTACAATAGCCTTGATGTTGTCGGAGACTCGAAATCACAACCAACGTTGTGAAAACTCTCGTCGTAATTATGTCATTGCAAAGGGTTGGTGAAAATGACATGCCAAAGCATTGGCTAAAATGACATGTCAAAGCATTGGTGTAAATGACGTGCTTTGGATCCAAAAATGAATAGCATTTCAACCCTTAGTCGATGGTCAGACTAGCAAGGTTTCTTGAAACCAATTTCGGTAAAGTTTCTTTTCAAGTTTCGTTAGCGTCCACACACGTTAACGTGAAATTTAAAATTTTTGCATGTCCTCTTTATTTTACCATTCGCGTTTGTTGTGTTTCTCATACCAATAAAAACAAAAAAAAGACATAAATAAACCAAAAAAAACAACATAAAATAATTAACATTAATAATTAAATTAATATTAATAGTTAAATTTTCACTATTTCATTAATTAAATGTTTTTATTAAATCTTTTTATGTTTGTTTTGTTGTTAACGTTTGCTTGAGAAAATAAAAATGAAAGAAAATGGAATGGAACCTTGCAACGAAAAACAAGAAGAGGCAACATAACAAACACAGAAAACCATGTACATGGGTTTCACTACTTCATACCCCTCGCCTATAAACTTGACGTCGCCATGTTGAAATCGTGCTAGTCTGACCATCGACTTAGATCACACGCTACCACCATAAAGCCAAATAAAAGGGTGCAAAAAATTGTTAATGGGTACTTTACACGGTATGTTTTTTACATATGAGTTGTCACTTTTCCCGTACAAAATGTATATGCAAAGTGACAACTCATATGTAAAAAACATATCGTGTAAAGTACCCATAAGATCCAAATCCAAATGTGTAGTCTGACTACATTCGTCTGTAATGTTTCTGTTTCTTTGTATCTTATACCATGGTGTAAGAAAGAAGGTCATGGTATAAGTAAAGAGGTAGATTTAAATGAAAAAAATCTATAGAACCCTTGTTTTTCTTGAATTCCTAAAACTTCAAAATAAAAGTAACAAGTGGGTTTGTTTACAATTCATTTTTTGGTCATTTTATAAAAAACGCGAAAAATGAATGGATAGTTAAGTTTTCTCCACATAATCGAGTTGTGAATATGATAAACTGATTGCTTCAATGCAAATCTCACCAATTTCTTCCTACTTTAATTTTAAAAATCATTGAATTCGATAGTTTTTAAAATTGTTTGGCATATTATTCAAACACCACACACACATACACAGTTTGTTTATATTGTTTTGAAGTTTTAGGCATACTCGAATGAAAAAATTTAAATTGACATAAAGCTTTGGCTAACCTTTCTTATTAAACCATGAAGAAGGTGATACAATAATAGCAACCTATGTCTTCATTTGCTGTCAAAACATATTTTTAATCAAAAATAAATAACAAATATTTCGCTTCTATAAAAAATATCTGTGTACAACATCTTTGTTTAAGCTTCGCGAATAATATTTTACCGTTTTCTTCTAAATTTTGTGGATATTTAGCGCAAAAAAAAAATTTGACAGCAAATGAAGACTACAACCTAACGTCAACTAATAGATCACCTTGTTAAATTCGCCTTGTCTTATACGTTGTATTCTGCAGCAATGCTGTTTATAATTATGGGGGCAAAATCAGGATAAAAAGATCTACCTGTGGTAAAAATATCAGATTTTTATACCAGCTGGGAGAGTATTCAATTTATGTCCAGACCACTTGTATTTTGCATTTATGTGTTTACCTACATATTTTTGGCATTGGGGAATCAATGCGCACACTATATAAAATGACATGTCAAAGCATTGGTGTAAATGACATGCTTTGGATCCAAAAATGAATAGCATTTCAACCCTTAGATCACACCGCTACCACCATAAAGCCAAATAAAATGGTGCAAAAAAATTGGTAAAGATCCAAATCCAAATTTGTAGTCTGACTACGTTCGTCTGTAATGTTTCTGTTTCTTTGTATCTTATACGTTGTATTCTGCAGCAATGCTGTTTATAATTATGGGCAAATGGCCATGTGACATCAACATGCCCTTCTGCGAAGAACACGTTTATTAAACGGACGACGCCTTGGTTAATTCATTACTCGATTGATCCGATTGGATTTATTTTATTTACGACTTTTCGTTGTTTAGTATGAAAATATAGTTAAATTATTTAAATCGCATATATTTATTTATTTTTATTTATTTATGCTCATATAAAAACCTAGCCCATAGGGCCATGATCGGTTTGAAAAACCACTATACATTTACTACTCTGAAAAACTTAAATTTAACAATATTTTGTTTCTTATAATAATAAAGCTAATAAAAGAATAAATATAAAATATCAGCCATGCATTGTAGTTCCATAAAAAATTAACATAAGAAACCATGGTTTCTGCATGCATGCATGCATTTTATGTTACATTTCTATTGAAATGCTCATATAACATTCGTTTGTAACAATTTAAAGAGGAATCAAACACCTTTTGCTCTGGTGAAAAAGTGTTAAACAAACGAGAAACACTTACAAAAAAAGACTTCTCCAACAATGGAGTCAAACACGGCACAAGCATTTGTTTGTTCCTCTCCGATCTGGAGAATGTAAAAAGGTCTAATATAGTAGAAGGTGTCTGCATTTTATATACCTTATAGAAGAATAGCATTGATCTAAAACTCACAAAATTATCAAATTAGCAACCAAGGAACTCTTTAACATACAGAGAAATATGATCACGACATCTAACATGATAAACATAGCGCAAAACTTTATTGAACAGAAGTTTTAACTTTCGTAAGACAAAACCACGGCTACCCCCTAAAACCTCAATACCATACACAAAATGTGGCATTATGAGTGCATGAACCAATTGAATTCTTATGTTCTTAGGCAGAACTAAATCCAAACAATATAATACCCCGGTTACACTATTGAAGGTTAACCCACTGGGTTTAGTAGATCCAGTGGGTTAATCTTTGCTGGTTACACTTAGCTTTTCGAGGATATAAACTGTCAGCTGATGTTTGTTTACGTATACATACAAAATAACTAAGAAAGTCGTGTTTTACACTTTTACAATTTCTCGTATGAGATATCGTCCCCTCTTTGCTCATATTGGTATATTTTACACACAGGGATACATTTTTGTATCATGGTATCAAGCGTACTTTTGTTAAAAAAGTGTCTAATGTAAAAAAATAAATAACTTTATGATTTTCAAATAACTTTAGATTAATTAACTCCATAAAATCTCATGCGACCAATCGTAAACGTGTAAAACACGACTAACTCTGTTGCAAAAACAGTTGCAACTTTTGGTACTTTTTGAGTAGAGTTGGATTTTTTTGCACAAATACCGAATACAACACTGTATTTTTGGTGGATTTGTGCCGGATTTAAAATAAACCCAGTCATGAGAGGATTTAATTTTTGTATGGCAAATCTGGTCAGATTTGACCAGATTAAGCAATAAATCCTCATGAAGTGGGTTAACCCGGCAAAAAGCTGTAGTGTAACCGTGCTATAACTTCCTTAAAATAAAGTTTACCTTGGACACTAAAGAATTAACTTGCACGTCGAACACTAAAGCACTATCAAGAAACAAACCAATACACTTCATGGAGCTTACAACATTTATAGATGTACTATAAATGGAAACATTTATGAATCATCCTGCATGTTCCCGAAGAACATCACTTTAGTTTTTTGTGTATTAATTGAGAGTCCATTGCGAGACAACCAATTAACTAAAATACTAACATTAAAATCAATCGACGACTGCAAAACATCCATAAACACATACTCTCCCTTGAACAAAAGCTCCCTTGAACATCAGCAAACGCAAACGACATACAACTCCTACTACTAATGCTTGGTTTACATTTACGAAATCCACTCGATTTCAACTGTCAATTCCATAGCTCAAACGTCAAATGAAATCTCATCTTGATTTCATTTGACGTTTAACCTATGGATTTGACAGTTGAAATCGAGTGGATTTCGTAATTGTAAACCAAGCATAACACAACTCAGCAAATCATTAACATACATCACACCACTACTCACTATAAAGTAATGGTGTTAAAGCATGGTACAACAAGAAAGGTAATTTCATGCTACCGTATGATTAAAATTTTTTTCAAATTTTGAATTTGAAGTACATTCATTGTCAAAGTGAATTTGACAGAAAATATTTATGTACATATGTATGTATGTGTGTACATGTTTACAAATGTCAGTATTTATTAAACTTTCATTTGATTTTTTTTTTTATTAAATAAGAAAACGGCTTAAAAATGAGCTTTCTTTGTACATCTACGATATTAATCAAACTGTTAAAAGATTCCTTATTGCTGTGATGATTCGAACAAGGTCTATGCTGCGCAAAATCGACAGGGAGGCAAGCTCCGAGATATTGGTGCTATTTCGTTAACGTGGTGCTTCACCAATAACACGGCAGCGGATTCATTGAATTGACCAGAAACCAAAAGCGTTTCGGCCAGCAGGCGCCTATGCTGCTACAACAACAATGGTGACTCGGAAGTAGCAAGTCGCTGCCCGCAGCTTTTGGGTGTTGACGAACAAACACTTTATAAAGCTATAGGATGGTCTGTGGTATGCTATGTGACGCCAGTGTCGTATGCGAATATACGCGCTGAACAGTGGAAGAACTTTACAACTTGCCAGGTGGCTCCTCATGACACAAGTGGACCATATTCACGAGGAGACGAAGAAGGATCGCAACAATATGTCGATACACTGAGTACTTGCTTGGGTGTTGCCAACATATAGTGGGCACACTGATGTAGTTGCGCAGGCAGTACAGAGGTACAGTGGTTTTAGCCCAGTTAAGACAGATGATTTGAAATTGATGAGGATTGGGCCCACACTCAATTTGCATTTGTTTAATTGCCCCGGTAAATCAACTGACTCCAGAGCAGTTTGCAGAACCAAATAACAGAAATATACGAACGAACATATTTGCAACAACAAACGTGACCAAAATATAAATAAGTATAATAGATTTAAAAAGAGTAACATTTTTAATGTCTCAAGAAGCATTTATTAATAAAAATTATAAAAACCATAAAAATTAAGATCTTTTTCATCTTTAAGGCGCGGTATGGGAATTGTATTTTTCAATTCAGTGTATTCTTAAAATAACAGTTCATTTCGATATGACTTTCGTTGGATGAAATTATTCCGCCATAGGAATAAACAACTTCAATATACTTGGACCATAAATGATTCTTTATCAGCAGTCCAGGATTTACGTGTTGTTCAGCGGTATCCATTGGGCCGTATTTAATCATTTGTTCGGATATCGATGCTTATTAGCTATTTTGGATGTCAAGATTTGAACTGATAAAAACATGATTTTGTTCATCTAGCTTGATGGTGATGTTCTTGTCTGCAATCATTCTTTTCCCCTGTAGATACAATAGCGCAGTTAGATTAAAAAAACAGTAGGACTTTTTGTGTCAATGGAGAATACCTGATGGTGAAATAACGAACGTGGGACCAGCCAGATGTGGGAATGGTTCTGAATGTATTTGTTGCTACTTCTGCTGCGTATTGTTCACCGGCAATTGTTACTACTGCTGTGGAGGTCTATAATTCGTTGCCAATTGTCAATATATTTTCATAATTTTATTGATTTCTGTTGGATTTTTCGAAACATAATGATACGGCATCATTCGTAGTTGTTAGTATAGAATTTCTACACGTTGCGCACGCGAGATGAATGGTCAGGAAGTTATATAAATAAAATATCAAGAGCATGAATAAATTATATTAGTTTTGCTTTTTTTAATTTTCAGAAAAAATTTTTATGTATTTGTATGTACTTCAAGAAATAAACAAACATGTTTTGTTTTTGTTATGATATGTCATGCCGTATTATTGTTATTCTGTATTTGACACGCTGCCGTACAGACGTACAGGGTTGTATTTATCTAAATTTGACAGATGCGACTACCTTTTATCATTCTACCATGGTGTTAAAGTAAGACTTTCCCGAAATGTAAAGACCCATATCTCGGGAAGTATGTACTTCCCCCGGAAAAGATATATATCGTTGTGATCAGGGTCCCAAGGACTACCTACGTTGAAAATTTCAGCCCGATCCGAGAGGTGCCCCTAAACGAGGCTTAAGCCGCCTTTTGTTAAAAAATTTAGGAACATATCCTTTGTCAACAGAAATTCAGAAAAATCTTGTTAAGCACATGGCCATTTGATAATTTTATGTTTAATTATTTTCACTTCCTTATCCCGTAGGTTTTTATCACATACGCTCTGTTCCTTTACCCGCAAGAATCTTCAAGTTTTACCACTTTTTACTCGAAAAGCGTTCCTTTACTTTAGACACCGTACAATTCATATGGGAGCAGTTTACAACTTTTACTACTTTTGCTGGTTTTACTATTTTCAAAAGTAAAGGAACAGACCAAGTGTAAACACCCCTTGTAATTGTGCCATGATTATAGCTGTGTTCCAGAACTAAAAAGTTTTTACAATTTTTACGACTTTTACACATTTTACTCCAAAAGCCGTTCCCGTACACAAAAAAGTTGTAAAATGTTCACTTCTCTTTAAACAAAAATGACGCTGAATGACGCTCTCTTTAAAAACTTTTTACACGACAAATTTGGGCGAGTAAAAAATAGTAACATGGTTGCCGGCGTCTGATTGGCTGATACGCCGACTTTGACATTTTTTCCAGTTTTTTTGACGTATTTTCCATTTTCCGTTCCCGAACTATTTCAAAAAACTTGTGTGTGACAACAAATTTTTCGCAGTTCCCTCTTTTACGAGTTTCACTATTAAAAAGTACGGGAACGAAGCTTATACATATGTCAAGGCACATTTACTAGGCCAAGGTAAATTTATAGAAGGTATGTGCAGGAATTACAACAACTAAAGGCCTGCGTACATAAGCCGCTCGGCTTTCTTGCTTAATTCATTTCTGGTAAAAGACCAAAGACCAAGTTCGACCTAATTGAAATGCGGTTCTGACATTTCTTTATTCCTTTACCAGAAATGAATTAAGTAAGAAAGCCGAGCGGCTTATGTACGCAGGCCTTAACAAATTTACAAAAACAACATTGTTGGTATTGAAAATTAATTGTCAAAGGAAATATTGAATAATAGGGTCGTTCCAAAAATTTTCTCAGGAAAAACATAAATACATTTTGAAAATCCTTCAAAATAGAACAAATTTGAATGACAATGCAAATATAAAGCATTCAGAACTGTCGTATGTCATTTTTATTATACGTTTAGAAAGAAAAACAGTATTTTATGGTAGCAAATGTCGAAGTTTCAAATTTCATGAGTAGACCCTATTACATTTTGAAAACTAAATTTACAAAAAAGTAAGAATACAGCTGATTGTCACTTCTACCTTGTATAAATATGCCTTGTACTAGGCGTTTACACCAGACAGTTTGTCTTCAAATACAACTCTGATTTACTAACAAATACACACATTTATCGGTTGTCTTCCAGTTGTCCATCATTTTTTCACAGACAGTCGGTTAACAAATTTTTGACATTTTTGTGAAAAAGAAGTGAGATGATAATTGAAATGTGTTGAAAACAAAAGAATATGTATTAAAAACAAAATATGTGAACGGATAACGAAAAGATATTGATGATTTTCATTCATAATTTTACAACTACGTCACACAGGCAAGTTGAGGGTTTTTGACAATCAATATTGAACTCAACTGTCCTGTCATGTGTAAACGCAGGGTTATTATATAAGGTAGAAGTGACAATCAGCTGTAATTTTACTTTTTTGTTAATTTGGTATTCAAACTGACCTACGAAAATTCTGAATGCTTAATATTTACACTTGGCACAAATTTGTTCTATTTTTTTTTCTACGTTGTTCGATTAGAAATACTCTCTGAACGACGAATAAGTATGTCCCATCCCTAACAAATGAGAGAATTTATCGAAAAAATTAATTATGACATGTCTAAATTCAGAATTAAAAAATTTGTTGAAAACACAAAAATTTTTAGAAAAAAGGAAAAAGATGAATGAAAATTAATGAACTAAACATTTTATATAGATGCAGAAGAAAGATGGTTGTGTTTCCTTCTTAATTTCACACACATTTCTTGTCCATTGGTTCAAAATCGCGTAAAAAATCATAAACAAAAATTAAACAACAACCTGAAAGTCTGTATACACAAATATTGTTTTGACATGTTTCTCTCTCTTTAATTTTGAAAATAGAAACATATAAAAATATATTGAAAATACAAAATTATTCAGAATTTATGAACAAAATGAATGAAATGTGTGTAGTTAAATATAGAAGATACATTTGAAGGAAAGTCTATTGCTTGTTATGTTTCCCCCCTTCAAATTGTGTCTGCCCCGGCTAAAATGTTTGGGCCGTGGTCCATTAACCCTATGACACTTGAGGGCATAACCAGTATAAAAAAACTGCAAAAAAATGGACTATACACACTTAACAACACGAACCAATAACCATCGTTTATCGGGGATCCAGACACTGGCCCCCTTCATAACCCACCCAACCGAATGCTCTTCTGAGCCCCATTTAGCTGAGCACCAACGTCGTATATAACCCAAGGTCGTTACATATCCCTCCTTATCCCTTTTCCCCTTCCCTTAAACACAGACTAACACATCATTTTCAATACTAATCTTAACCTTTATTACATATGTATAAAAATATTTAAACCTATAAGTAGATAATACATTCTAATAAATCCAGGTTTCTTATTTTCTCTTTCTTTTTACAGATCTCTATACAACATGAATGTTAAAACCTTAAAAAAACAATTTAATATAATTAATGAATAAATAAAATTACTTTATACGATTCCCGTTTTCTTTTTTCTCCTTTGTTTTAAATTCAAATTGGAAACTTTACGACAATGAAACTTTAAGGTGTTTCGGATCTAACCTGGGACTTCCCATGTCCTATTTCAGAAAAACCTCACCAGTTAGAGCTCTTCCTAGCAGTTCTTTCCTACGGACTACTTTGCCTTCTTTAAATGTAGATCACTAACACTTCAAATTTCACTATCGAAATGGAAAAATAACCAAAAATTATATATGTCTAAAAAAATAATTATAATGAAGTAACAAATATATATATAATGAACTAATAAATATAAATAATAATATAACAATACTTAAAACTAACAGAAATTTAACTAGGACAACACACAGATGCACAACAAAACACAAATTCGCCGCTATCAAGTAACTCCTAAAAATATGCTATAACTTAGCTGTGTTACCGGTTTCAATCCACACGACTCTCTGCAAGTGGAACCCTAGTGGGAATTGGGATGTAGCTAATAATGGCTCTCTCCGAGTTCCACTTCATCCACACCAGGTGTCCCTGAAACAAGGGTACGCACCAAAATCAAACGTACAACGTACGGAAGCGCTTTTAGCAAACGGATACGCTCCGACAAATTTCAAATTCTATAGCTCAATGGGTTTTGGCCAAGACACTTCGTACTAAAAGAAAAATTTCACGTTACACCAAATCACAAGATCTCTTCTACCCATACACTTACATTTTAAAACTATTGTGCACACTTTTTCACGAAACAAATTTTAAAATTCCAAAATAACTCCAAAAATCACTTATTTATTTTAATTGAAATTGCCTTTAGAATAAAAGCACAATTACAAACGTTCGGCAATCAAAGTATATACCGTCTCAATGCAAAAAATGTACATGAAGCAAATTTAAATAATCACTTTAAAGAGTTACTGCTTCCTGTGTGACTTTTGAACAATTAACCTACATAAAAATATGTAAATGCTTGGCTAGTCCCTACATATTGGTCGCTCTTTTTAACTCATTTTACTACAAAATCATACTCTCACGTACCCTTTGGCAAGTTTCTCCATTACCAACAAATGTCCATGCTTGAACAACGGTCCAAGTTCATCGATCGCATGGCCTTGAAAATTTACTTACGCCGCTCATTTTATGAGTGCGTAATTCTCTTACCGTGCGCTCTTCCATACAACTCTGAAACCTCGAATTGCAATTCCCATCCCTGGCCTGTCAAACTAACAAGTTCCACAACCAGCTGTTTTCATACCACCACCTGGCACTGGTGGTATCAACACGCATTTAGAAAATTCTGAGACAAATTACCAACAATAAAACAAAATAGAAAGAATTGATATTCCCCTGGGAATATATATACGAACAAAAGACAATATGCCCTCTCGAGATAACATATTTATTCGCATCGACTTGCGGGCGCTTCTGCAATATATTAAAAAGTCATACTACCACTATCAAAAGTACGCCTCTCAACTGTAATGTGTCAAAATTCTGACCTGTGTATTCCCACGAAATCAAGACCGGAATTCCAGGTACTGTCCGTAACTGTGACCAACTATTGATATGCATTGCACCACACTCCTTCTAGGCTCTTACCTATACGCTAACTGCTGTCGCAGAGAAATTCTAGATCGGCACAACGGCGAGCCACGTAGGAAAAGCTGTGTGTCTTCCATATGCCCCCCAGTGTAATCTCCTATCCCGAACGTTTCCAAGCAAATCTACTTAATCTATAAGGTAATCTACCAAGCATAGTCTGTGCTGTTATGGTAACTGGGCATATCAACCTTCACCATGCCTAGCTGAAAGCCCAATGTTAAACATCACGTATACCCCATATCTTGCCTGCATCTAGCCTCGATTATCCTACGCATCCTGGAACGGTTATAGACAACTTGGAGTGCGTACAGAGTATACATCCCACCTGTTTTCACGGTGTCAAATTAGTCAACTCCCAAGCAACCAGACCATTCGTATGTGTATGTATGCCAGCCGTACAGTCGACTCCGGTTAACTGTGACTCGCTTAACTGAACTAGTTGGATAATTAATAAACTAATCCAAAATTTTGCTCCTGTTTCAGAATAAAGGTGGTGACTGTACAGGCGATGGCTTCCTTACCATCCTGTCTGTCCGTTGCCTATGAAAAATGCTTCGTAAAAGATCCATCACAGGGTTAGGAGTTTTGTCAACGACTCTCTTGACCACCCCCCTCTTTTTATACCGCAGACCACTTGTTAATTCCGTCCCATTATTGACACCCTCAACAAAACTCTGCGGTTTCCAAGGGAACAAATGAAACCACAGTGTGAGGGATTCCATGCGTGCCAACCTATTAAATGGTACTTCTTTTACAATCTGCCTTACAATCCAATGTCCACTTCCTAGACAGTTTATTCTACACTTAAAAACAATACGCAAAAACTTTGCCATGATCTGGCGCATAACTGCTTCTCAATATTAAATTTCATCAAACAATACGATAGCCCAAAGGGCAAAGGCGACATTCGCTAAGTTCCTACTACTATTCTCTTCGCTACAATATTATTTAATTTATAGTTTTCTTTTAACTTATCCATACATTCGATTACCCCGTAGTGTCCAATCCTCAGGGTTGTCACATCATTTAATGTTCTATTCACACACATTCTCTAAACTAGGACTATAAACTGATTCCTTGTTTCACAATATATTTCCATCCTAAAACTAGGTCTACGATCTACGCGAAAATAAGAGAACTTATCAATAAAAAATAAGCACAGATAGCCATCGTTTTCCCCTCCCTACAAGGAAATGTCCTCGGATTTGTCATGTAAAGCACATTGTACCTGATGCGCCCAACGTAGGCTACACCCACCATTAAGTTTTAGTTTTTATTTTTTTTTTTTACACACTTTAGAGCACGCCTTTGGAAAAGTATCAACTGAGATTAACAAGAGTTAGCCGGGCACCAAAACAAAATATTTAAGATGGGAACTTGGTCTTAAGGTTACAGGGATTTACTTCTATATAAAATATCACAGCTGTTTTAGAGATGCATTACTCTATCACAGAAGGAACACTAAACAATGGACATGCAATAAGGCAAATAATTTAAATAAATAATTACGGACCAACACACAACTTACTCTAATATTGCACTTAGTAAATAAAATTGCACATTAGAGTAACCGAATGGGTACTTGCCTTACTTTAGCTATTGCTTAATGTCTTTAGAGTGATAGACACCAATGGGATCACCCTTTAATGTTTCCAACCGATACATATTGTTCCCAAGGACCTCCGCTATCCTACATTTGGTGAATTTTCTACAGAACTTCGCATTCCTGTTGTCCTGAAACTTGCTCAGGACAAAATTTCTCTTAAACACTTCCTGACCCGGACTAAACCGAACTATTCTCGCCCTCCTATTATAACGCAGCGCACTTCTTTCGTACGCCTTGTGCAGGTTTTGTTTAATAATGTCTCTAATTATACTAACTCTATCATCTTTGTCTAACATTAGCAGCTCTCCATCACTTAATGCTTTTAGTTTCCTGGCGAGTTTGTAATCTCTGCCACAGGTGAACATGTTATGCCCAAAAAGAGCAAAAAATGGTGTCACACCTGTGGCTGAGTGGACAGAGGTTCTTAAAGCCAATTCGATTTTTCCCATGTTCAAGTCCCAATTGGTGTGATCATTGTCTAGGTAAGAGCGGATAGCATTTAATACGCTTTGGTTAACTCTCTCAGCTGCATTCGACTGAGGCGAGTAAAAAGCTGTTTTCAAATGGGTGATGTTATACTCATCCACTAACTTTTGAAAATCTTTCGATACAAATTGTTTGCCATTGTCTGTATGTATGACTTCCGGCACACCAAACTGTTGGAAAACATTTTCAACTAAAAAGGTTATCACATTCTTACTAGTGGCCTCTCTCATGGGTTTTAGAAAAACGAATTTTGTCAGATGATCAACCACCACTAATACATATGCGTTTCCTTTCCGGGACCTGGGATACTTCCCCAGAAAGTCTACGTACAGCTTCTGAAATGGGCGGTCAGTTTGGACTTCATCCCCTATTTGTGGCATTAGGTGCTGATTGGAGCTTTTGCACTCCTTACAAATATCGCAATTTTTGATAAAATTGCGAACGTGTACTGACATGTTCGGCCAGTAGTACCTTAGCCGAAGGCGACCCAAAGTTTTTTTAATCCCACCATGGGATTTATCTTCGGGTTCATGAGCCATCTTAATAAGAGATGTCGTCAGATTTTCAGGCACCCATACCTTCCACTCAAATTCATCCAATTCCATTTCGCTTCGGGGAGCTGTTCGCTTGTAAACAAAACCATGTTCCACTTTTACATCTGGAAATTTCTCTTTGTTTTCTAGCACTACCTTAATCAATTCCAAATAGTCTTCAGACTCAAACTCGATGGTATCGAATCCTACAACATCCTCGGGCATTAGTATTTCTTCCACCGATCTTGACAGTGTATCTGCTACTATATTTTCCGAACCTTTTTTATGCTCGATTTGGAAATCGAACATTTGTAGCTGTAGTGCCCATCTCGCCAACCTACCATCTCGCAAAGACATCAACCACTTGAGGCTCGCGTGGTCCGTTATGATGGTAAAGGGCATCAGCTCAACATACGGCCTAAACCGTTTGACAGCCATTATAGCCGCCAAGCATTCTTTTTCGGTTACACTATAGTTGGACTGTGCATTATTTAACTTTTGGGAAAAAAAAGCTATAGGTCGCTCGTTCCCGCTATCATCTTTTTGGAACAGCACCGCTCCAACACCCACATTTGACGCATCGCATTGAATGAAAAAGCGCCTTTTGAAGTCTGGATGGACCAGAACTGGGGCATGAGTCAGTGCATACTTGACCTTATTAAAACTGTCCAACGCCTCTTTATTCATCTCGAATCTTTTGTCCTTTTTTATTAAATTGGTCAGTGGGGCCGTCAGTTCAGAGAAGTTCCTAATGAACCTACGATACCAACCGGCAACTCCAATGAAACTTCTTATTTCCCTTACATTTCTAGGTACTGGTATTTTACGGATTGCCTCAACTTTGGATGGATCTGGTCTCATTACCCCACCGCCTACTATGAATCCCAGGTAGTGTAACTCTTTATGGCAAAATTTCGATTTCTTTAACCCTATTGTGAGGTTTGCTTGTTTTAAGCACTGGGCCACTTTTTCTAGTAGATCCATGTGAGATTCAAAGTCGGAAGAAATGACCAGTAAGTCATCCAGGTATACAAAAATGTTTGTCTTAAGCTCCTCTGGAATGACTTTGTCCATAAGCCTACAAAGTCTCTGCGCCGCATTACACAGACCGAACGGCATCACCACATACTGGTAAAGAGGCCGTCCTGGTACTGTGAATGCGGTGTAGGGTCTTGAGTTTGGATCTAGTTCTATCTGCCAAAAAGCAAACTTGAGGTCCACACTACTTATAAAATAGGTGTCCTCAAGTCTGCTCAAAATACCCTCAATATTTTGGATTGGGTAGGCATCTTTGATAGTACGTTCATTTAATTTTCTGGCATCTAAGCACAGGCGATTTTTTCCTGGCTTCCTAACAAGGGTACATCTGTTGCTCCATGGGCTAGAACATTCCTCAATAACCCCAAGCCTCAACATTTCATCCACCTCAGCGTAAATTAGACTCTGTACCGCTGGAGAGACCGGATAATATCGCTCTTTAACTGGCTGAGCACCTTCAACTAAATCTATCCTATGCTTTTCTATATGAGTCCTACCCAAACCATGCTCCTCATAAGATTTAAAGCAACTTCTGACCTGATTCAATCTTAAACGCATCTCTTCTGTCAGTTCATGTTCTGTATCTTCATTTAATAGGGCGGGATAGCCTTCTAGAACATCTTGACTAATCTCGTTTATTCCAAATATGTTCGGAGCGATCCTAAACGTTTTAAAGAAATCCACCCCTAAATAAGCAGACTGAACCAAATCGGGACATAAATAAAAATCCATTTCCTTTTCTTCTTCTTCATATTTTACTGGGACCGTAATTTTTCCTACTATCGAAAACTGGTTTCCCCCCGCCGTCCCTATGGATGTATAAAAAGGTTTAATTTTTGCCTGTATATTTTCGACGATTTGGTCACAGTCTTTGCCTAAAACGCTCACGGAGGCGCCGGAATCTAAAAGCCCCTTTACACTTACATCTTGAATTTTAAAATTTATATATGCCCTGTTATCTAATGTACTTAGCTGTATAGAAGCACAGTTTAATACCGATCTCTTTACTAAGTTACACATTTGTTTCTTATTTTTAAACTTATTCCTAGTTTTTCTAATCCTGTTTATTTTGGCATTACTTATGATCCTATATTGATCCTCAACTGCAATACTTTTCATTTGTTTCCCATCTTTATTAGGCCCTAGTATACCAGTATTCTTAATGCCTTTACCTTCCTCACCAAAAATCCTGTCCCTAGTTTTCTCATATTTCTCTAACCGTTCTTCATAATTTAATAAGTTTGATTGTTTTGGATTTTTATTAATAACCTCACTTTCTGTCTCTTTATTTCTTTTCAGAATACAGATTCGTTTTGTGGGCGTAATTGACACAACAGTCTTACAATCCCCTACTATTGGTCGGGAGCAGAAGCAGAGCGTGTCTCGCCCGACTTCGGCACGCCCTTCAGACCATTTCCCAGACATTTCGGACAGGACGGGCTGGTAAATCCTGGACAGCCGCATCTGTAGCAGAAGAGGTTACGCTGTGGAACTGGACACTCGAAATACGTATGTCCGGAGGCTTGGCAGTTCCAACAGGTAAGGGTAACCTGTCTTCTTTCCGTTGCTCGGTTTTGATTCACCTCTTCCACTATCATTAGGTCATCACGGGTTTGATCACCAAGCTGTTCATCGAGATAAACTTCGTTGACAGGAAATTGGCGTCGCGTTTGCTGAGGAGGTCTGTTTGGCGGTAGGGAATATTTTTCCTTTTTCAAATAATTTTTTTCTAGTTCCTTGCATTCGTCTCTCATTTGGTCAATTGTGTAAATTTTCATGGCATATATAATGTGGGACAGCTCTGGACGCAAGTTCCTCTTTACGATCCTTATCATGTCCGGTTCTGGCAATGGTGTTCTCAACTTTGCCCTAAGTTTTTTTACTGCATGAAAGTAATCATCAATTGACTCTCCTGCTTTTTGTCTCCTTTCTTCTAAATCCCTAAGGTACTCATATTGGCTGCGATTAGATTTATATTGCTGTATTAAAGCATCTTTTAAATCGGTCCAATTGTTTATGTTTTGGTTTGCTATTAACACCCAAAACCACTCTTTGGCATCTCCTTTCAATAGTAGTTGGAAATCCCTAATCACCTCACTCCACGGGCACCCGTAAACACGCTGAAGATGTTCTATTCTAAATATAAAATCCTCTACATCTAAACCTTCTGGTTTGCCATCGAAGGAGATATTCCATTTGTCCACCACGATGGGGTATTTGTTCCCTGTTTGTTGTTTGTTTACAGGTCTACAATTATCCTCCCGTATTCGTGGTTCGAGATTATCGAAATCTAACCTTCGTTGAACAACATATTCACTGCAATGCTTTGCCTTTGTGGGCGCCCTATATACCGGATCTTGACCGCCTTCTGAGCCGAGACTACAATTTTCCAAATCAGAATCATTTTGTCTACTCCCTACATTTAATTTAGCAATTTCCTTCTTTATGTGCTCAAATCCTGCCTGTATGCTTCGTTGGATCCTATCTTCTATTCTTTCCTCTAACTGACTCCTATATGTATTGTTGGAATCTTTGATCAATGACGTTATCATAGCGGCATACTCTTCCTGGCTGTTCTTAGGTCTATTTCCGGAAACTGGAAATGTTGGTGGTGGCCTTGTGAAATCAAGAAGAGGACTCTGCCTACTAGTTGGGTTTTCAGTATCTAATGGCATTTGGATACCGCCAAATGGACCTTGCAGGCCCGGTGGTTGACTACAACCTGCTTGGTTACTACTTATCGTGTTACTGCCAGTTGGGTTACTACCTACCGGGATACTGCCAGTTGGATTATTAACTGTGCCAGCTGAAGCATTAGGAGAGCGTTCAAGCGGCATTCTGCTGGTAATAGAAATTCTCAAGATTTGCGGTACAATTTATCTACTAGTGTATTATGATGCAATAATTAATCAGTTGTTGGAAAGTTTATGAGCGACAATATGGGCAACATATAGTTTTAGGCCAATTGGTACACAATACTTTCAAAATATATAATTACAAACACTAATATCAACATTGGAGAAGGTTCAAAGGGATAATTCATTCGCGGGATATGTCCTTTTTAGGTTGGTGCTTATACGTTGGTTATTAGTTCATATTCTATACTACACAATTATATTAACACACACACGAACATCCAGAACAATTTTAAACTGGGATCCGTATTACAGATTTAAGGATAACAGATAGAGCAATCGGTTATTAGTTATTAACCGAGTCCCAATTTGTTTCCTATAACATATGGCTTCGTTTGTGTAACAGACTTGAAAGGAACAATTATAAATGCTCGTATAAGTTTCCCCTTCAAGTCCACTCGTCCTTTCAATCTAGGACGGATTGTTACCAAAACAAAATTTTACTATTTATACCACCAAAGTTACTATGCAACCATGGCTCTTATTTATTTTTTTGGGCGCCATTACTGTTATGTTTCCCCCCTTCAAATTGTGTCTGCCCCGGCTAAAATGTTTGGGCCGTGGTCCATTAACCCTATGACACTTGAGGGCATAACCAGTATAAAAAAAACTGCAAAAAAATGGACTATACACACTTAACAACACGAACCAATAACCATCGTTTATCGGGGATCCAGACACTGGCCCCCTTCATAACCCACCCAACCGAATGCTCTTCTGAGCCCCATTTAGCTGAGCACCAACGTCGTATATAACCCAAGGTCGTTACATATCCCTCCTTATCCCTTTTCCCCTTCCCTTAAACACAGACTAACACATCATTTTCAATACTAATCTTAACCTTTATTACATATGTATAAAAATATTTAAACCTATAAGTAGATAATACATTCTAATAAATCCAGTTTTCTTATTTTCTCTTTCTTTTTACAGATCTCTATACAACATGAATGTTAAAACCTTAAAAAAACAATTTAATATAATTAATGAATAAATAAAATTACTTTATACGATTCCCGTTTTCTTTTTTCTCCTTTGTTTTACCTTCAAATTGGAAACTTTACGACAATGAATCTTTAAGGTGTTTCGGATCTAACCTGGGACTTCCCATGTCCTATTTCAGAAAAACCTCACCAGTTAGAGCTCTTCCTAGCAGTTCTTTCCTACGGACTACTTTGCCTTCTTTAAATGTAGATCACTAACACTTCAAATTTCACTATCGAAATGGAAAAATAACCAAAAATTATATATGTCTAAAAAAATAATTATAATGAAGTAACAAATATATATATAATGAACTAATAAATATAAATAATAATATAACAATACTTAAAACTAACAGAAATTTAACTAGGACAACACACAGATGCACAACAAAACACAAATTCGCCGCTATCAAGTAACTCCTTAAAATATGCTATAACTTAGCTGTGTTACCGGTTTCAATCCACACGACTCTCTGCAAGTGGAACCCTAGTGGGAATTGGGATGTAGCTAATAATGGCTCTCTCCGAGTTCCACTTCATCCACACCAGGTGTCCCTGAAACAAGGGTACGCACCAAAATCAAACGTACAACGTACGGAAGCGCTTTTAGCAAACGGATACGCTCCGACAAATTTCAAATTCTATAGCTCAATGGGTTTTGGCCAAGACACTTCGTACTAAAAGAAAAATTTCACGTTACACCAAATCACAAGATCTCTTCTACCCATACACTTACATTTTAAAACTATTGTGCACACTTTTTCACGAAACAAATTTTAAAATTCCAAAATAACTCCAAAAATCACTTATTTATTTTAATTGAAATTGCCTTTAGAATAAAAGCACAATTACAAACGTTCGGCAATCAAAGTATATACCGTCTCAATGCAAAAAATGTACATGAAGCAAATTTAAATAATCACTTTAAAGAGTTACTGCTTCCTGTGTGACTTTTGAACAATTAACCTACATAAAAATATGTAAATGCTTGGCTAGTCCCTACATATTGGTCGCTCTTTTTAACTCATTTTACTACAAAATCATACTCTCACGTACCCTTTGGCAAGTTTCTCCATTACCAACAAAATGTCCATGCTTGAACAACGGTCCAAGTTCATCGATCGCATGGCCTTGAAAATTTACTTACGCCGCTCATTTTATGAGTGCGTAATTCTCTTACCGTGCGCTCTTCCATACAACTCTGAAACCTCGAATTGCAATTCCCATCCCTGGCCTGTCAAACTAACAAGTTCCACAACCAGCTGTTTTCATACCACCACCTGGCACTGGTGGTATCAACACGCATTTAGAAAATTCTGAGACAAATTACCAACAATAAAACAAAATAGAAAGAATTGATATTCCCCTGGGAATATATATACGAACAAAAGACAATATGCCCTCTCGAGATAACATATTTATTCGCATCGACTTGCGGGCGCTTCTGCAATATATTAAAAAGTCATACTACCACTATCAAAAGTACGCCTCTCAACTGTAATGTGTCAAAATTCTGACCTGTGTATTCCCACGAAATCAAGACCGGAATTCCAGGTACTGTCCGTAACTGTGACCAACTATTGATATGCATTGCACCACACTCCTTCTAGGCTCTTACCTATACGCTAACTGCTGTCGCAGAGAAATTCTAGATCGGCACAACGGCGAGCCACGTAGGAAAAGCTGTGTGTCTTCCATATGCCCCCCAGTGTAATCTCCTATCCCGAACGTTTCCAAGCAAATCTACTTAATCTATAAGGTAATCTACCAAGCATAGTCTGTGCTGTTATGGTAACTGGGCATATCAACCTTCACCATGCCTAGCTGAAAGCCCAATGTTAAACATCACGTATACCCCATATCTTGCCTGCATCTAGCCTCGATTATCCTACGCATCCTGGAACGGTTATAGACAACTTGGAGTGCGTACAGAGTATACATCCCACCTGTTTTCACGGTGTCAAATTAGTCAACTCCCAAGCAACCAGACCATTCGTATGTGTATGTATGCCAGCCGTACAGTCGACTCCGGTTAACTGTGACTCGCTTAACTGAACTAGTTGGATAATTAATAAACTAATCCAAAATTTTGCTCCTGTTTCAGAATAAAGGTGGTGACTGTACAGGCGATGGCTTCCTTACCATCCTGTCTGTCCGTTGCCTATGAAAAATGCTTCGTAAAAGATCCATCACAGGGTTAGGAGTTTTGTCAACGACTCTCTTGACCACCCCCCTCTTTTTATACCGCAGACCACTTGTTAATTCCGTCCCATTATTGACACCCTCAACATGCTTTTCCTACTCATTTAATGTATATTTTAAGTGTTTTCGGTTCAAATTTTCGTGAAAACAAGGAAACAAAAATGAAGGAAATTTTGTTTATGTTTCTGTTAATTACGAATGGTGTCGTGGAAACGGGTAAATTCGTGTACGTCGTTCGACAGGCGAACAATGTAATTGAAACGCTCGTGTGAACATGACATTAGCAACGAAAGTTAGCAACGATAACAAGTTATCGAAAAATACAGGGTGACACAGAACGCCCAAAATTAGCATTTAATACGTTTTTTTCAACTGTGGGGACGAAAAATAGCTACGAATATAAAAATTTAATTTATTTATTAATTAAAAAATAAGCTCCAATGTATAAACGTACACAAGAAACTATAAATAAAAGGAAAGAAGGAGTCCTCACGAGCATTTTGGCATACTCCATATGTTCCAGGTCAGTTTTTTGTAGAACAAAGTTTCCAATTTTCTGGTTTCCGTGGTCAACACAGAAAATTGGCTCTGGAAGCCACAATATAAAAACGTACACAAAAGTCTCAACGGAATATGAAAGAGGGAGTCCTTATGAGCATTTTGGCATACTCCATATGTTCCATGTCAGTTTTTTGTAGAACAAAATTTCCAATTTTATGGTTTCCAACTGGTGGTCAGGACAGAAAATTGGCTCTGGAAGCCACAATATAAAAACGTACACAAAGTCTCAACGGAATATGAAAGAGGGAGTCCTTATGAGCATTTTGGCATACTCCATATGTTCCAGGTTAGTTTTTTGTGGAACAAAGTTTTCAATTTTCTGGTTTCCAACTGGTGGTCAGGACAGAAAATTGGCTCTGGAAGCCACAATATAAAAACGTACACAAAAGTCTCAACGGAATATGAAAGAAGGAGTCCTTATGAGCATTTTGGCATACTGCATATGTTCCAGGTCAGTTTTTTGTAGAACAAAGTTTCCAATTTTCTGGTTTCCAACTGGTGGTCAGGACAGAAAATTGGCTCTGGAAGCCACAATATAAAAACGTACACAAAAGTCTCAACGGCATATGAAAGAGGGAGTCCTTATGAGCATTTTGGCATACTCCATATGTTCCAGGTCAGTTTTTTGTAGAACAAAGTTTCCAATTTTCTGGTTTCCAACTGGTGGTCAGGACAGAAAATTGGCTCTGGAAGCCACAATATAAAAACGTACACAAAAGTCTCAACGGAATATGAAAGAGGGAGTCCTTATGAGCATTTTAGCATACTCCATATGTTTCAGGTCAGTTTTTTGTAGAACAAAGTTTCCAATTTTCTGGTTTCCAACTGGTGGTCAGGACTGAAAATTGGCTCTGGAAGCCACAATATAAAAACGTACACAAAAGTCTCAACGGAATATGAAAGAGGGAGTCCTTATGAGCATTTTGGCATACTCCATATGTTCCAGGTCAGTTTTTTGTAGATCAAAATTTCCAATTTTCTGGTTTCCAACTGGTGGTCAACACAGAAAATTGACTCTGGAAGCCATAATATAAAAACGTACACAAAAGTCTCAACGGAATATGAAAGAGGGAGTCCTTATGAGCATTTTGGCATACTCCATATGTTCCAGGTCAGTTTTTTTGTAGATCAAAATTTCCAATTTTCTGGTTTCCAACTGGTGGTCAACACAGAAAATTGACTCTGGAAGCCACAATATAAAAACGTACACAAAATTCTCAACGGAATATGAAAGAGGGAGTCCTTATAAGCATTTTGGCATACTCCATATGTTCCAGGTCAGTTTTTTGTAGAACAAAGTTTCAAATTTTCTGGTTTCCAACTGGTGGTCAGAACAGAAAATTGGCTCTGGAAGCCACAATATAAAAACGTATACAAAAGTCTCAACGGAATATGAAAGAGGGAGTCCTTATGAGCATTTCGGCATACTCCATATGTTCCAGGTCAGTTTTTTGTAGAACAAAGTTTCCAATTTTCTGGTTTCCAACTGGTGGTCAGGACAGAAAATTGGCTCTGGAAGCCACAATATAAAAACGTACACAAAAGTCTCAACGGAATATGAAAGAGGGAGTCCTTATGAGCATTTTGGCATACTCCATATGTTCCAGGTTAGTTTTTTGTGGAACAAAGATTTCAATTTTCTGGTTTCCAACTGGTGGTCAGGACAGAAAATTGGCTGTGGAAGCCACAATATAAAAACGTACACAAAAGTCTCAACGGAATATGAAAGAGGGAGTCCTTATGAGCATTTTGGAATACTCCATATGTTTCAGGTCAGTTTTTTGTAGAACAAAGTTTCCAATTTTCTGGTTTCCAACTGGTGGTCAGGACTGAAAATTGGCTCTGGAAGCCACAATATAAAAACGTACACAAAAGTCTCAACGGAATATGAAAGAGGGAGTCCTTATGAGAATTTTGGCATACTCCATATGTTCCAGGTCAGTTTTTTGTAGAACAAAGTTTCCAATTTTCTGGTTTCCAACTGGTGGTCAACACAGAAAATTGACTCTGGAAGCCATAATATAAAAACGTACACAAAAGTCTCAACGGAATATGAAAGAGGGAGTCCTTATGAGCATTTTGGCATACTCCATATGTTCCAGGTCAGTTTTTTTGTAGATCAAAATTTCCAATTTTCTGGTTTCCAACTGGTGGTCAACACAGAAAATTGACTCTGGAAGCCATAATATAAAAACGTACACAAAAGTCTCAACGGAATATGAAAGAGGGAGTCCTTATGAGTATTTTGGCATACTCCATATGTTCCAGGTCAGTTTTTTGGAGAACAAAGTTTCCAATTTTCTGGTTTCCAACTGGTGGTCAAAATTTGCGCCAAATTCTTCTTCTTCGCCATCCACTTTGTGCTGTTAACTTCTTATTGATAATGTGCATACACAATTTGCGACAAAACAACGCACTTTCTTCTATTCTTGTATTCTAATCCCTCTTTTATAGAAATTGTTGAGTTCGAGACGCAAAACAACTTTTTTAGTCGCCCTCTTCCAAATAAAACACTTTGAAATAATTTCACTTAAAATGTTTATTAATAATAAAGGGACTGTGGCGCTTTAAAAACAATTTGTTCACTGCGTATTCAAATTCGAACTAATTATTACCATCTCTTCGTTGCCCTTTGAAGCTACTTGTTTTCGTCCATTAGACATTGCCGTTATTAAACAATAACAACATACATACTTATTACTTTATGCATGTATGTATATACACATAGGCAAAGGGCGACATAAATAAAGGGCAACAAAGAGATAAATAGAGATCAATGCAAAAGTGTATTGACTACATGAAATTCAAGGTTGCGATCGTATTTAATAAAACAACATAAATAAGAAGAAAGGTAAATAAACAGTGGCGGCGGTAACATTCCCCCCTTCGTAAGCGAACTAGGGCCTCTTGAGCTTACTGTCATCCTTCTTAATACCGACGTCCAGGACTGCTATTTTGGTTACTGGTCTTTCGTACTCGCTGGAACTGGTTCTAACATTGACGCTTCGAACTTGACCATCTTTTGCTGCAAATAACTCGGTTACCATACCTTTGGGCCACTTGTTGCGAGGTAGTGTATCGTCAACTATAATTACGACATCTCCGACAGTTGGTGGTGGAACTTTTTCGAACCACTTGCTTCTTCGTACCAACATCGGTCCATATTCACGTACCCATCTTCTCCAGAAGTTATTTGCAAATTGTTGGGTTTGATGCCATCGTTGTCTTAGATCGTAGTCGTATTCACAAAGAGGTTTCTGCCCTGCTGCCGAGCCCAATAATAAATGATTAGGTGTTAGTGCGTCGTCTTCAACAGTATCCAGGGCCACAAATGTTAACGGGCGAGAATTAATGATAAACTCAACTTCATATAGGGCACATCGCAGGGTTTCGTCGTTAAATTTAAAGGCTGGACACATTGAGTACAGGATGGATTTAACTGAACGTATTAAACGTTCCCATGCACCGCCCATATGCGGAGCCGCTGGAGGGTTGAATCTCCACTTGATAAAATCATATTTGGAACACATCTTCATGAACTCTAAATGCTGTCTTTCCTCTTGGAGCATTCTTTCAACAGACTTAAAATTTGTTCCGTTGTCGGTAAAAATTTCTCTGGGAGAGCCACGACGACTTATGAAATTTTGAATGCACATTATGCAGGAACTGGTGTCAAGACTATGAGCCACTTCGATGTGAATAGCACGTACCGTTAAACATGTAAACAGAACACCCCATCTCTTTTCTTTGTGCCTGCCGACTGTGACATATAATGGGCCAAAGAAGTCAATTCCGACGTAAGTAAATGGACGTTCAAAACTGGATACTCGGGCTGACGGTAATGCTGCCATTTGAGGTGGACATGGTGTTGCTGCTAAATTTTTGCATTCTTGACACTTTCTTCGTACACTCTTATAAAGTGCTCTTAATCTGGGGATGTAGAATTCGGATTTAATATTTGACATCACTGCTTCATGCATACAGTGATGAAATTTTTGGTGGAAAAATTGAACCACTAAAAATGTTACGTGATGGCCATTGGGTAAAATTATTGCATTGTTGCAACTTAACATCTCAGCTCTTCCTGAGACACGTAAAACTTCATTTTCGTCTAAATAGATATTCATTGGCTTCAATTTGCTGCTTTTTCCTATTGGCTTGTTATTCTTGAGGCACCATATTTCATCAGGAAAACTGCTCTTCTGGGAATTTTTGTACAAAATAAGTTTGGCTTTCTGGACACATTCGAATCTCCCATTTTCTGGTAATTTGCAGCTACGAACCACGGACTTTAACTTCTCCATATAAAGTAGAAATAGCGACAGCGCTTTATAAAGTCGTCTCCAGCATGAAAAATACTCAACATTTATGGTGAACGTATGTGATTTCGAAATATGCAACAGACAATTACGTACCTCTTCATTGGTTTGTGCTAATACAGGACTTTTCGGCCAAGAACATTCATCTTCTTCAAGGAACTTAGGACCATGGAACCACAAATCTTCATTACAGGACCCAATTTTCGTCGCAAAATCAGCTGGATTCAATTTTGAGGGCACCCAATTCCACTTCTTCTTCTTCACTTTGCACACTGTCGATAAAATCATCCATGTAGTGATACGACTCAACCGCCTTAACTGCTCTGGGATAATTTTCACGAAAGTCGTCTGCGTTCTTGTTGCGCACAAAATGAGCAATACATGGGGCACAGCTGATTCCAAATGTTAACGCTTTCATCACATAAACACTGATTTGGTTTACCTCGCCATTTTCGAACCACAAGAAACGTTGAGCGTGCATGTCTTCATCTCTGACGTTGATTCTATGAAACATCTCAGCAATATCACCACAGACTGCAACTTGACCAACTCGGAATTCGATTAAAACATTGAAGAGTGACGTAAGCAAATCAGGACCACATAGCAAATAATCGTTGAGTGATTTATTATTGGATTTGGCTGCTGCATCCCAAACTAGCCGAACTTTTCCAGGCTTATTTGGGTTAAGAGCCACAAAAATTGGAAGATACCAGGTGCGACCGGGATAACTATTCATTTCGGAGTCCAAAACTTTCCTTGCGTATCCTTTTGAGAGAAGCTTGTCGATTTCCATCTGCATAGTCTGCTTTAATTCAGGATTTTTCTTAAACTTCCTCATGAGACACTTTAGTCGATGAACTGCGACATTGTAGCTATCAGGTAATTGAGGATCACTATCTTTCCACAGTAGACTCACTTCAAATTGTTGATTTTTCTTTACGCAGTTGTTTTCTAAAATCTGCATGGCCTTTTGATTTTCAGTAGACAGTATATTTTTAGGTTGAGACACATCCAGGGAAAAATATTCTTTTACTTCATCATGTAAGATTTCATAACGGTGTTCACATTCACAAGTATGTATATTCAGCGAAGCTCTTTCACCAACATCTGTGCCACTACCTTGAAGTGTCCATCCAAGTCGAGTCTTCGTTGCAATAAATTGATTATAACCACCTTCACGAATTTTCATTGGGACAGCCACACGCCAATTATTAACTCCAATTAAAATCAATGGCTTTGCGTTGACATATGACTCGACTGGCAATCCTTTTAAATGTGGATTATATTTCACAACATCTTCAAATTTTAATGTTTGCTTGGGCAGTTCAAGATTCTCCACTGTTCTCACATCGTGCAGCATAAAACGAGAATCACCTTTGACACCAGACACTTCAATATTAATTTTCACCGAGTCATCTTCAGAACGAGTTGTGTTGCCTGTCCAACGTAATTCCAGAGGTTCCTTCTTGCCCTTAATTCCAAGCTTATTAAAGAATTCTTTCTCCATAAGGGTCACAGAAGAACCTTCATCCAAAAGAGCAAACGTTGTCACTGAGCCACCATCATAAAAAACTCGAATCGGCAAAATTCTAAAACATGTCTTCTCTTTATCACTGTCACGATGAGAATTTACACTTCGGCTTTGTTCGGTTGGCACGAAATTACTAGCACTCGCATTCAATGAGGATTGATGATTATGTAACAATGGATGATGCTTTGCTTTACAACCACCGATTTCACACAATTTATTGGAAAAACACTTTCTGCGATGTGAATTTAGGCACTGGCGACACAATTTGTTTTCTTTCACTATCTTCCATTTAGCTTCCAAATTTAGGGATTGAAACTCACCACAACTCTGGATTTTATGAGCTTCACTTTTGCACGAAAAACAAGTTGGTTTCCTTGGGCCACTATCCTGATGTGTATTCACTGATGCTCCTTTCTTGCTTGTTATTGGAGACACGACTTGGCTGGCAGCAGCGGCTATGTTGTAAATCCAATCACTAAACACTTTCACTATAGGAACATTAGAATCCTTTTGATGCATAGCCCAACTTAATTTGTGGTTATTCGGCAATTTGTCCACTAATGTCTTCACTAACATCGAATTATTTAAATGAGCCTTCATATCGCACGCTTCCATTGTAGAACAAATATTTTTAATTGTTAAAGCATATTCAATTATGCTATCCAGTCTGTCCTTCAATGGTGGAATCTTCACGGCTTTATCGATCATGCCATCTAAAATATGCTCAGGACGACCGAAACACATTTCCAACGTCTGGATAATTTCACCCACCATCGAAGGAATTAACAATTTACTTTTCACCAACTCTTTAGCACGACCACGGAGACACGACTGCAAACGCATTAAATTTTCACCATCAGTGTAACCAGCAATCTCGGTACTATTTTTGAAATTACTGATGAACAACGGCCAATCCTCTGGGTTTCCATCAAAATTCGGCAAATCCTTGGAACCACGTCAGAATTACCGAAATTCTCAAAATGGCGGTCTTTATGAAAATTTTTATTAACACTGTTTGAATATGTCGATGTTGTTTTTGTCAGTGGCATAACTGTCGTTTGAGACATAGTTGTTGGTACTGACGACACTGTACTGGAGCCATGTTTACTTGTACTTGGATTATGTGCCTTTTTATATGCACCTTTTCCAAGAACGGGATCCATTTCTTTTTGTTGTTGTTTTTGTGATGTGCCAGTTTGCGCCATATTGGCTGGTGATGATGAAGCCTGCCTCCCGGCGGAGAAATCAGCGGTATTATTTACGGCTGGCATATGCTCCGATCCATCACACTCGTTACTTTGGGCCACAGATTGGTCACCACAGCACGAACAACTCCAGCTTACATTTTCAATGTTGCTATCCACTTTAACACACTCGAAATGGAACCACTTGTCACAAGAATCGCATTGCACCATACGATCGGTGTCTTTTAAATCGCATTTGTTGCAATTAAAATCGGTTTCTGACATGTCGTCAAATTGTTGAAACACGATATAAAATTATTGTTATTTTATTGAGAAAATATTTTTTTATTTTTCAGAAAATAATTCCTTTTTTTATGTGCGACACTCTTCCCACGGTTCTTTGATGCTATTCACGGCTTTTAAATTTATTGTTTTGTGACACAAAATCTCTTGTACACTTCCTGTAAATTTATTACCGAAACCGCGGTAGTTGTAACAAGCTCGCGAAATTATTTTTATTTTTGTTCTAATGAACTCTCACTAAATTGTTTTTAAAGAGTTAAATTGTTTTTAAAGAATGTTGAGTTCGAGACGCAAAACAACTTTTTTAGTCGCCCTCTTCCAAATAAAACACTTTGAAATAATTTCACTTAAAATGTTTATTAATAATAAAGGGACTGTGGCGCTTTAAAAACAATTTGTTCACTGCGTATTCAAATTCGAACTAATTATTACCATCTCTTCGTTGCCCTTTGAAGCTACTTGTTTTCGTCCATTAGACATTGCCGTTATTAAACAATAACAACATACATACTTATTACTTTATGCATGTATGTATATACACATAGGCAAAGGGCGACATAAATAAAGGGCAACAAAGAGATAAATAGAGATCAATGCAAAAGTGTATTGACTACATGAAATTCAAGGTTGCGATCGTATTTAATAAAACAACATAAATAAGAAGAAAGGTAAATAAACAGTGGCGGCGGTAACAGAAATAATATACATATATTTATAAAATGGAAATAAATTAGTGAACGTTTTAGCATGTGGCATAAGTCGTGTTTACATTAGAACTTTTGCAGGATTTACTAAATGCAGTGCAATGTAAAACCGAAAGCACAATAAACAAAAAAGTTTTGCGTCATTTAAGGCTTGTATTTTTGGTGAAAATATAAAAAGTCATGGTATAAGTAAAGAGGTAGATTGAAATGAAAAAAATCTATAGAACCCTTGTTTTTCTTGAATTCCTAAAACGTCAAAATAAAAGCAACAAGTGGGTTTGTTTACAATGCATTTTTTGAGCATTTTATAAAAAACGCGAAAAATGAATGAAGAGTTAAGTTTTCTCCACATAGTCGAGTTGTGAATATGATAAACTGATTGTTTCAATGCAAATCTCCCCAATTTCTTCCATACAAATGGTTTAAAAACAATTTTAAAAATCATTGAATTCTAATGTTTTTAAAATTGTTTGGCATATTATTCAAACACCACACACACATACACAGTTTGTTTATATTGTTTTGAAGTTTTAGGCATACTCGAATGAAAAAAAATTTAAATTGACATAAAGCTTTGGCTAACCTTTCTTATTAAACCATGTAAAAAGTTAATTTTTCACCTAAATGCAAGGTCTATAGCAAGAAATCGGAATTCGCATTCAAAATAGTTTATATTCTTCTAATAGTTTGTTTGTAATTAAATTATGAAAAATGTACTAAAATGCCTTTATAGCAGGGTCACATTAGAGTTTTTTGCCGGGTTAACCCACTTTATGAAGACTTATTTGACCTTTGCGCTATCGAGTTGACATTTGAAACCATTTAAATCCTGTTAAGTGTAACCGGGTATGTAGCATACAACTGTTGCCAAAAGAGATCGATGTTACACAGGCAATACTCAAAGCACCAGCACGCACTTTCACTCCGGCCTTCGCACTCGTCGTTGGGGGGGGGGGTGCAGTGTGCTCCAATTGCCAATTATCTCAATATGCCAAGAACAAATTCATCTCATTAGTATGCGTGCTATTTAAAGACATCATGAAAAGGGGAAACGGATAGAGAATCCGACAGGAAACGGACAAAGTAGAAAGAAGTAAAACGGAAACAGAGGTGAGTTTCCATAGTGAAAATAAGAAAGAGTCAGCCATGATGGAAGTTTTCCAACATCAGAGAGCTGTTAGGAGAAAAAAAGGAAAAGGGAAACCAAAACAAGTGACTTGGACAACGAGCTGTTCTGTTGTCAACTATGCCCTCCCATCCATGGTCGAAACAATCCATTTTCATATGATTTCAGTTATGACCCCTATAGCGCCAAATACAAGCTTACCCTTATGGAATCAAACAGATGGGTTTTGAAATTTACTCACAACTCATATTGATATATTTTAACAGAGAAATTCAATTACATAAATATCCAGAAGTGGATCGCAAAACTTGTCTTATAGATATGATCGCACCATGATCTAATAATTGTTTTAAGAACAATGAAAAGGAAGAAGATGAGGCAACCATCTCAAAAAAACTTAATATAGATAATATCTGCTTAATATATAAATTATATTTAAGAAATAGTAATAATATGAGAATAATAATATTTTAAACCCAAGTGGGTATATAAAAAAAATTGATATTACAGAAAAGAAAGTAAATATAAAACTTAAAAGTGAAAGATAGAGTAAATTAAGTGAAATCTATCTCCATGCAACAGAGTTAATTGGAGAAAGATCCCAATTCGTGTACATTTAGTTTCCGTATGTGCAAAGTTCGAGGATCTCAAAAAAAAAAAAAACATCTGATATTCGGGCATCAAAACATAGGCTTGACTTAGAGTGACTAACATTTCTTAAATAAATCTCTAAAAAAAGGTAGATTAAACTATTTATAAGACTTAATCACAATGGTTACTGTGCAATAATTTGATTCACAAACTAATGCGAAAGGGAAACAAAATGTTGGTCACTCTGATGATGATGATGATGATAATCCGAATACCAGATCAAAACAAAAAAAAAAAAAAAGGAAAAATAAATAAAGTCACTCACTTCGTTATAGCTGGTTCACTGTCCATCGATGAAAGCGCTTTCAATGAGAACGGAGAACGGCCACTTGCACTGTTGATATGAGAAATTTTGTGATGAGTTAATGTTGATCCATACGGCAATGCTAGATGAGACGAAACTGAGTTAAATCAGGAGAACTCCCAAAAAGAGTGGATGTTTTCAGGGTACAGATGAGAGATTGGTGTCAACATTAAATGCGGTAATTTGTTACGCAGCTAACAGAGGTATGTTGTTAGCACTATCTCAACACTTATTAATGTAACAACAGCCCTATGCCTGCAAGATCACCAATCAACATAATTCTTGTAAATCATACACTTAATGATCATCACTAAACTTAATTGTCAATTTTCTGTACCTGGACTGTTGATGGCGTTACTATGTTGATTAGCGATCTGTACACGAATCAACGGGACTTTTTTTGTCTCCTCTCCATCCACCCTTCCTGGATATTATATTAAATCTTTTGCACTTTGGTTGATCTCTTCTTTAAAATTTGTAACAACAATGAAAAAATAAAATGGAAGGTAATAATCTACATGCGCACTATGATATAAATCTTGTGAAGTTAACCTCAATTTTAAGCAAACTTAATTATTGTATTATCGACTTATAATTTTCTCACAATTTTGATAATTCTACAGCGGGTATTATAGGTTTCACTGCTTCCAAAGTATTTTTATTCGTTTATAGGCACGTCTTCACCAAACTCTTCATTATAGTTTACATTCCACGTAAAAACCGGGGAAGTCCACATCAATAATTCATAATTTACCGGGAGGAATTCCCGAATTATAATTTTATAAGGACCAAATTCAAATAGGCACTGATTAGATTTTTGCAATCACAACTCCTCCACGATATGCGTTTCTTCCCATCAAGTATAAAACCCGTTTGCGTTCTACTTTGGCAAATCATACGTGTTCATACTGCGACGATCGACAAAAACTGATTTGATGCGGTCCAACAAACAGGAGGTGTGACAAAAATTGAGAGAGAGGCGAAAGCTATTGATTATGTGCGTTGCTTTTCACCCAAAAGCTTTGATCACCACAAATAAACCTAAGCCAGATAAATTAATGATTAGAAGATGAATTCAAAAGAAAAGAGTAGCAATCATTACCATCAATGTTTCAGCATTAAACATCAAAAATAATTGGATAATGTACGATTGGTTATTCAAAGGCAGAATTGTTGTGTGTGCATCCAAAAATCTAAGAACATTTGTTAACCTTAGTTGAAATATTCTCATTGCAATATATTCCCGTAAAATCAAAGTACTCACATCAGTGCTTGATGACTTCAAGCCAAAAGAAAATACATATATATTATATATGTTTTTAAATCAAATAAAGTTAACACTTCGTTTTTTTAAGGTTAGAAATACACAACAACTTCGGCATTTATAGAAAATTTAATCTTTTAACAACGAACACTAATGGATGATGCAGCAAAAATGGCCGAACTCCTATAGATTCGGGCACTTGTCACCTCGGTAGGATCCCCAAGCTAGGTTTCCATTCCAATAAGAAAAGAAAACTATCAAGATGAAAATGCAGGGAAAACGTCAACAATGTGATAGGTAATTTCCTCCATCAAATGCTAAAAACACATAGATGGCGTTGTCTTCCATGTTATTTAAGGAAACGGAAATGTTAAATTCAAAAACACCCTAAGCTACTGGTGCAAGCGCCACTACAAATTCCCCCTGCCAAAATCAAAGTTGGGGGTAAAAGGCACCCAACCTGATTCCGCTTGCAGCCAGATTTATCACTGACGAATGTCCTTGCCGTGGAAGACCCCTACCAGATTGCCTCTCAGGTACTCGAGTTCATAATAACTGTTTCCCAGCTTTCGTCTGATGCGGGCTTTGAGAAATGTTGGAGCTATCTTGGCGTTATAGCCCTGTTCGAAATTGCTCTGTTTAAAGTTTCGACGGAACACTTCTTGGCCCTCATGGTATGTCACCTCTCTGGACCGAAGATTGTAATTCCGCTCATTCCTTTCAAACTGCCTGTTCATAATATCCCTGGCCTTATTAGCCATAATAGCCAAGGAATCGTTTCTGCTAAAACTTACAGTTCTATCCTCCAGTAGCTGCAGCTGCCGCAGAACCGGATATGTTGACGCATTAGTTATCATATGTTGTCCAAACGCTAGAAAATAAGGCGAAGTCCCAACTGCTGAATGAACGGTAGATCTTAATGCACAGGCAACACTACTCAGCAGACTATCCCAATCCTTCGGATCCGGAGATACATAGGACTTTATTGCAGCCAAAATCGACCTATTTACCCGTTCGGAGGCATTGGCCTGAGGCGCATGTACCGCCATGAAAATATGATTTATGTTATACCTCCTCATAAGCTGACTGAAAGCATCCGACCGGAACTGGGACCCATTGTCCGAAACAATCGTCTCCGGGACCCCATAGGTATGAAATAACTCTGATTCTAAATAACTAACTACAACCTCCGAAGTAAACTTTTTTATTGCCTTCAAGAAAGGAAATTTACTAAAATGGTCCAGTACCACAAATATCCCCACATTACCAGATCTAGATCTAGGATAAGGACCGAGAAAATCTATATAGATCTTCTGGAAAAAACCGTTGCGATTCAGTGGTCTTACCTAAGGGTGGTCTTAAGGGTTGATTCGGATGTTTACTTGCCTTACACACTTCGCAGTCGTTTATGAAATCCCTAACATCCACTACCATATTCGGCCAATAATAAAACTTACGAATCTTGTACAAAGTTTTGTTGAATTTAAGTCCACAAATAACCCACTATTAACTTCCAAAACAGACTGATTATCCAAACTCAATGCGGAAAGATCACCAGAATTCACTCTGGAAAGGGCGTCCGGAACAATATTTAAACTGCCACTACGATGTTCGATCTTGAATTTATAACATTGAAGCTTTAATGCCCACCGAGCTAACGGAGTGCTGAGATCGTTTTGGGACATGAGCCACTTCAATGACGCATGGTCAGTGATAACCGTGAACTCATGTCCTTCTACGTATGCTCTGAATTTTTTAATGCTAAGCATTGCTACCAAGCATTCTTGTTCGGTGACTGAGTAGTTGCGTTGGGCTTGATTGAGTTTCTTCGACATAAAGGCGATTGGAAACTCTTCACCCTCCGCATCCTTCTGCACCAATACTCCTCCTATCCCCGTTCTACTCGCATCACAATGTATATAAAAAGGCTTTGTGAAGTCTGGACTATGTAGAACCGGAGCGGTGCTCTAGTGGGACTTTAAGGCTTCAAACGAATTCTGAGCTTCCTCAGTCCAAACGAATTTACGTTTTACTTTAGTAAGATCGGACAAAGGAGTGTCAATCGACGCATAATCTCTTATGAATTTGCGATACCAGCCTGTCATCCCCAGAAATCTACGCACTTGTTTTACAGTCTGAGGAACTGGAAAATCCGTTATTGCGGAAACTTTCTCAGGATCCGTACGAATGACTCCATTTCCGACTAAATAGCCTAAATACTTAACTTCCGATACGCAAAAGTTACTTTTCTCTACGTTAATAGTTAATTCTGATTCCTTTATCCTTCGAGCTACAAGCTTAAGAACCTCGAGATGCCTTTCAAATGAATCCGAAATGATCAACAGATCGTCGAGGTAAACAAACACCTCCGTCCTGAGAGTCGGTGGTATCACTTTATCCATTAGCCTGGACATGGTTTGCGGAGCATTGCATAATCCAAAGGGCATAACGGTGTAGTGATACAACGGCCTCCCAGGAACGGTGAATGCCGTCTTCTCTCGAGATTCCGGGTCTAAGGGGATTTGCCAAAAGGCATCCTTGAGGTCTAAAGCCGTAATGTACTGTGCTTTTGGTAGACGACTCAATATCCCATCGATATGAGGCAAAGGATATGCGTCACCTACCGTCACAGCATTTAATTTCCGGCTGTCTAGACAAAGTCTGTTCTTGCCAGGCTTCCTGTGCAAGACTACCGGCGAAGACCACGCACTATTCGATTCCTCTATAACACATAAATCTAGCATCCTATCTAATTCAACATAAATTAATTTACGTTTTACTTTAGTAAGATCGGACAAAGGAGTGTCAATCGACGCATAATCTCTTATGAATTTGCGATACCAGCCTGTCATCCCCAGAAATCTACGCACTTGTTTTACAGTCTGAGGAACTGGAAAATCCGTTATTGCGGAAACTTTCTCAGGATCCGTACGAATGACTCCATTTCCGACTAAATAGCCTAAATACTTAACTTCCGATACGCAAAAGTTACTTTTCTCTACGTTAATAGTTAATTCTGATTCCTTTATCCTTCGAGCTACAAGCTTAAGAACCTCGAGATGCCTTTCAAATGAATCCGAAATGATCAACAGATCGTCGAGGTAAACAAACACCTCCGTCCTGAGAGTCGGTGGTATCACTTTATCCATTAGCCTGGACATGGTTTGCGGAGCATTGCATAATCCAAAGGGCATAACGGTGTAGTGATACAACGGCCTCCCAGGAACGGTGAATGCCGTCTTCTCTCGAGATTCCGGGTCTAAGGGGATTTGCCAAAAGGCATCCTTGAGGTCTAAAGCCGTAATGTACTGTGCTTTTGGTAGACGACTCAATATCCCATCGATATGAGGCAAAGGATATGCGTCACCTACCGTCACAGCATTTAATTTCCGGCTGTCTAGACAAAGTCTGTTCTTGCCAGGCTTCCTGTGCAAGACTACCGGCGAAGACCACGCACTATTCGATTCCTCTATAACACATAAATCTAGCATCCTATCTAATTCAACATAAATTAATTTACGTTTTACTTTAGTAAGATCGGACAAAGGAGTGTCAATCGACGCATAATCTCTTATGAATTTGCGATACCAGCCTGTCATCCCCAGAAATCTACGCACTTGTTTTACAGTCTGAGGAACTGGAAAATCCGTTATTGCGGAAACTTTCTCAGGATCCGTACGAATGACTCCATTTCCGACTAAATAGCCTAAATACTTAACTTCCGATACGCAAAAGTTACTTTTCTCTACGTTAATAGTTAATTCTGATTCCTTTATCCTTCGAGCTACAAGCTTAAGAACCTCGAGATGCCTTTCAAATGAATCCGAAATGATCAACAGATCGTCGAGGTAAACAAACACCTCCGTCCTGAGAGTCGGTGGTATCACTTTATCCATTAGCCTGGACATGGTTTGCGGAGCATTGCATAATCCAAAGGGCATAACGGTGTAGTGATACAACGGCCTCCCAGGAACGGTGAATGCCGTCTTCTCTCGAGATTCCGGGTCTAAGGGGATTTGCCAAAAGGCATCCTTGAGGTCTAAAGCCGTAATGTACTGTGCTTTTGGTAGACGACTCAATATCCCATCGATATGAGGCAAAGGATATGCGTCACCTACCGTCACAGCATTTAATTTCCGGCTGTCTAGACAAAGTCTGTTCTTGCCAGGCTTCCTGTGCAAGACTACCGGCGAAGACCACGCACTATTCGATTCCTCTATAACACATAAATCTAGCATCCTATCTAATTCAACATAAATTAATTTACGTTTTACTTTAGTAAGATCGGACAAAGGAGTGTCAATCGACGCATAATCTCTTATGAATTTGCGATACCAGCCTGTCATCCCCAGAAATCTACGCACTTGTTTTACAGTCTGAGGAACTGGAAAATCCGTTATTGCGGAAACTTTCTCAGGATCCGTACGAATGACTCCATTTCCGACTAAATAGCCTAAATACTTAACTTCCGATACGCAAAAGTTACTTTTCTCTACGTTAATAGTTAATTCTGATTCCTTTATCCTTCGAGCTACAAGCTTAAGAACCTCGAGATGCCTTTCAAATGAATCCGAAATGATCAACAGATCGTCGAGGTAAACAAACACCTCCGTCCTGAGAGTCGGTGGTATCACTTTATCCATTAGCCTGGACATGGTTTGCGGAGCATTGCATAATCCAAAGGGCATAACGGTGTAGTGATACAACGGCCTCCCAGGAACGGTGAATGCCGTCTTCTCTCGAGATTCCGGGTCTAAGGGGATTTGCCAAAAGGCATCCTTGAGGTCTAAAGCCGTAATGTACTGTGCTTTTGGTAGACGACTCAATATCCCATCGATATGAGGCAAAGGATATGCGTCACCTACCGTCACAGCATTTAATTTCCGGCTGTCTAGACAAAGTCTGTTCTTGCCAGGCTTCCTGTGCAAGACTACCGGCGAAGACCACGCACTATTCGATTCCTCTATAACACATAAATCTAGCATCCTATCTAATTCAACATAAATTAATTTCTCTACTGCAGGGGATACTGGGAAGTGTCGCTGTTTAATAGGTTTCGCGGACCCAGTGTTAATGGAATGCTGAATAATGTTCGTTTTACCTAAACCCTGTTTGGAAAACGAAGGAAACAACTCAATGACCTGACCCAAAAGATGTCGCTGAATGTCTGATACCTGTATTTTCGGAGCGATTTCCGAGAGGACATGTTGTCTGACACATAATCCCTTGTTATTAACCCTGCGGGTAGCAGATCGAACAACCTCCAGAAACCTATCCCTAAAAATAAATCTCTTTCCAAACTAGGTATAATAAATATCGTAATGGGCCTCTCTATTCCTTTAAACACAACATTAGTCTCAACAAATCCCTCTACTTTCTGACTAGTTCCATCAGCGGTTTTAATACATGAGTTCAATCTTTTATATGGGTCACCAGATTTCAAGTAATTTTCCGCAGTTTTCGAACCTATGCAGCTTAGGGAGGCGCCGGTGTCCAACAACCCTAAAATCTTTCTACCAAAGAGGACCACTTCCGCATACGGCCTCACATCAGAAGGTTTGTCAAGGACAGAGCAAACAAAATTTCGTCGAAATCTCCGAACTTTCCCCCAAAATTCACGCACCCTACTCGCTGATCTGCTCGACTTCTTCCCGCCGTTAAAAATTCTGTTCCTGACATCATAGTATTCTTTCAAACGAATGTGAAATGGTTTAGTGATCCTTATCTTGGCATTAGCTCTAGGATCCACTTGTACATCATTCAGAGTCAAGTCACAATCCAAACATCCTGCCTGCTTATCTTCTACAACTTCCTTTCGCCTCTTCAATATCCTTAATTCCTTTCCAAATCCTTCACACTTCCTTGTATTGGTGCACTCTTCTGTGCACCCATCCGATCGTTTTTTGGGTGACACTTTGCACAATTGGGCTTGTATACGTTAGGAGTTCCGCAGCCATAGCAAAACACAGTCCTGTCGGAAAGGCAGTCCTGATATCTGTGCCCCGTTTGACGACAGTTCCAGCAAATTAGGCTAAGTGCAGCCACTTCGTCATTCAGACCATCTTGCAACCCTAGACCTTCCTCAGATTCTACACCTTCTAGTTCCGATACCCGCTTCGGTCCTGTCAATGGCTTCACAAATGGCATGACATGCTTCCTCCGCATGTCCTGCATAAAAATCTCCCTCTTTCTACAAATATTCCTAAGTTCTGACAGTGTATTGATCTTGATATTAAGAATCTCGTGTTGGATCTCCTGTAAAAGGTTCCTGCGCAAAGTCTCTACGAGCATATTCTCTGACAAAGGCTCCTTTAACCTGTCTGTCAACTCAACAACCGACTCATAAAAACAATCGAAGCTTTCCCCTCGGTTTTGTTTCCTATCCCTGATCATTTCCCTCAGATCGATGTCTGTCCTTGAATCGCTGTATTGCTGTTTCAACGCAATACACAACGCATTCCAGGAAACCAATGGCACAGATCTATGATACCGCCAAAACCAATCGGCCGCCTTACCTTCGAATAAAGAGCTTGCATTTCGGCACAAGAGCTCAAAATCTCCATGCAGCGTTTGCAGGGTCAATGCTTCGACTCTATATATAAAATTTTCAATGGACAGACTATTCGAGTTGCCAGTGAACTTTAATTTCCAATTGGCAATAATATGGAGTACCTTATCTGGCCTTGAGTTTAGATCGGATGCAGAACTGTTATTTGAAACTACTGTTCTAGAAGTTGAAGGTCCGGACAGGCTTGTATTATTGGTTGCTTGACCACCAGGAGTATTTAAAGGAATCCCCAGCATTTCTCGAAATGTCCTTTCCTCTACCGATGGTAAGAGAGCCAGATTGAGAGTTCAAATTCATAAGTGAGAATCTTGTATCTATGCTACTTTCAACTAACCTGGCTATCCGGTCACTTAGAGTAGCCAATAACTTATCCTGCTGAGATGCAACCGCTGACGAAATCATGCCCTGTATATCATCAGGACAAGCTGTGGCATTTGCGTCATCATTTGCCGCAGAATCTGTTTGATTTTCAGAATTACTTGATGCGGTTGGCTGAGGGGTATGACCCTTTGCCTGTGATCTTGTTGTCATACTCGATGGACCCGGGCCCTCACTTAACACACGAGCATTACACACTGGGCAATAAGGCCGAGTCTTCATGCTCTGAGATAAACATGCCTTATGGAAGCAGTGACCACAATTTGTTTTCTGAAGATGCGACTTATGCACTATAAGGGTAGCACAAGCTCCACAAGTTACCTGAACCTCGCCACTAGCTTCAAGTGGTACACCAACCTTAGAAGTCTCTTGTGACATGTCGACCTCAAAACACCCAAAGAAGGGGAAAACTCAAACAATATCAAAACCCAAATGAACGATTGTTGCTAAAACCAACAAGTACCAGGTCCGCTTGAAAATTAGCAAAAAATCAAGAAGTATGGTTTCTGAAACGTAATACACTGAGGATCAAAACCCTATAGAATCAACTTTTCAGCTAATACTAAACGGGATTGTGCAACAGAATACCAAATGAATCAAGTTATCCCCCAAAATACACAAGGAAAATAACCGCTATTAAAACTCGAATAAACGACAAAATTAAAATACGAAAAGAAAATTTATATGTTTGGTAAGTTTAAAACCCCCATGTACAAAGTGTACAACAAATTCCGCACTATCCAATCCGAAATTGTATCCTTCTTAACGTTTCAAAGTTGGATGATTATATAAAAATTTGCAAAGAAAAATTATGTCCTATTTGCTAACGTACATATGTTCTTCGGTGGAAGAAAAACAACAAGAAACAATCACTTCTTGTTTAGACAGTATACTACAATATGTTATATCCAATATTAGTAAGATATTTGGTGTTTTCAAAATGCATAAAGCCAAACAAAATTGGTATAACACAACTATATTCTGTACCCCATCTGTTCGAATCCCTAAGAATTGGGCAAAGCTTGTATTTGATTTATCATTCGTTATGGTTTCAAAAAGAATTAATAGTAAAAAAAATAGATTGAAAGATAAATGTAATATTCCATGGTATAAACGTTCGTACGCTATAAATCCAAAAGAGTAAGAATAGTGTTATTAAGTTAAATCCTTTTGCTCGTGGTCAGTTCTAGCTTAGTAACATCCAGAAACTGAATTCCTAATCAAACACGGCTATAACCGAACAACACTAATTATAAGACACACAGAGTAGAAACAAATATGACAACTGGTTGGCTTAGGATTAAAAATGACCATAACCAATATCCAGGTTATCATACTGTATCTCGGGAAAAAAATATTGAAAATGGAAATTGAAGAAGAAAAACAAAAAAATCAAAGCCAAACTATAGTTAGCATAAAGCCAGGTGACATTATAAACATAAAGTTTCTGATAAATTTAGTTTGGGCTCTACGTATGGGCGCCATTTAATTTATTCTGTAGCATACAGCTGTTGCCAAAAGAGATCGATGTTACACAGGCAATACTCAAAGCACCAGCAGGCACTTTCACTCCGGCCTTCGCACTCGTCGTTGGGGGGGGGTTCAGTGTGCTCCAATTGCCAATTATCTCAATATGCCAAGAACAAATTCATCTCATTAGTATGCGTGCTATTTAAAGACATCATGAAAAGGGGAAACGGATAGAGAATCCGACAGGAAACGGACAAAGTAGAAAGAAGTAAAACGGAAACAGAGGTGAGTTTCCATAGTGAAAATAAGAAAGAGTCAGCCATGATGGAAGTTTTCCAACATCAGAGAGCTGTTAGGAGAAAAAAAGGAAAAGGGAAACCAAAACAAGTGACTTGGACAACGAGCTGTTCTGTTGTCAACTATGCCCTCCCATCCATGGTCGAAACAATCCATTTTCATATGATTTCAGTTATGACCCCTATAGCGCCAAATACAAGCTTACCCTTATGGAATCAAACAGATGGGGTTTGAAATTTACTCACAACTCATATTGATATATTTTAACAGAGAAATTCAATTACATAAATATCCAGAAGTGGATCGCAAAACTTGTCTTATAGATATGATCGCACCATGATCTAATAATTGTTTTAAGAACAATGAAAAGGAAGAAGATGAGGCAACCATCTCAAAAAAACTTAATATAGATAATATCTGCTTAATATATAAATTATATTTAAGAAATAGTAATAATATGAGAATAATAATATTTTAAACCCAAGTGGGTATATAAAAAAAATTGATATTAAAGAAAAGAAAGTAAATATAAAACTTAAAAGTGAAAGATAGAGTAAATTGAGTGAAATCTATCTCCATGCAACAGAGTTAATTGGAGAAAGATCCCAATTCGTGTACATTTAGTTTCCGTATGTGCAAAGTTCGAGGATCTCAAAAAAAAAACATCTGATATTCGGCATCAAAACATAGGCTTGACTTAGGGTGACTAACATTTCTTAAATAAATCTCTAAAAAAGGTAGATTAAACTATTTATACGACTTAATCACAATGGTTACTGTGCAATAATTTGATTCACAAACTAAAGGGAAACAAAATGTTGGTCACTCTGATGATGATGATGATAATCCGAATACCAGATCAAAACAAACAAAAAAGGAAAAATAAATAAAGTCACTCACTTCGTTATAGCTGGTTCACTGTCCATCGATGAAAGCGCTTTCAATGAGAACGGAGAACGGCCACTTGCACTGTTGATATTAGAAATTTTGTGATGAGTTAATGTTGATCCATACGGCAATGCTAGATGAGACGAAACTGAGTTAAATCAGGAGAACTCCCAAAAAGAGTGGATGTTTTCAGGGTACAGATGAGAGATTGGTGTCAACATTAAATGCGGTAATTTGTTACGCAGCTAACAGAGGTATGTTGTTAGCACTATCTCAACACTTATTAATGTAACAACAGCCCTATGCCTGCAAGATCACCAATCAACATAATTCTTGTAAATCATACACTTAATGATCATCACTAAACTTAATTGTCAATTTTCTGTACCTGGACTGTTGATGGCGTTACTATGTTGATTAGCGATCTGTACACGAATCAACGGGACTTTTTTTGTCTCCTCTCCATCCACCCTTCCTGGATATTATATTAAATATTTTGCACTTTGGTTGATCTCTTCTTTAAAATTTGTAACAACAATGAAAAAAAAAATGGAAGGTAATAATCTACATGCGCACTATGATATAAATCTTGTGAAGTTAACCTCAATTTTAAGCAAACTTAATTATTGTATTATCGACTTATAATTTTCTCACAATTTTGATAATTCTACAGCGGGTATTATAGGTTTCACTGCTTCCAAAGTATTTTTATTCGTTTATAGGCACGTCTTCACCAAACTCTTCATTATAGTTTACATTCCACGTAAAAACCGGGGAAGTCCACATCAATAATTCATAATTTACCGGGAGGAATTCCCGAATTATAATTTTATAAGGACCAAATTCAAATAGGCACTGATTAGATTTTTGCAATCACAACTCCTCCACGATATGCGTTTCTTCCCATCAAGTATAAAACCCGTTTGCGTTCTACTTTGGCAAATCATACGTGTTCATACTGCGACGATCGACAAAAACTGATTTGATGCGGTCCAACAAACAGGAGGTGTGACAAAAATTGAGAGAGAGGCGAAAGCTATTGATTATGTGCGTTGCTTTTCACCCAAAAGCTTTGATCACCACAAATAAACCTAAGCCAGATAAATTAATGATTAGAAGATGAATTCAAAAGAAAAGAGTAGCAATCATTACCATCAATGTTTCAGCATTAAACATCAAAAATAATTGGATAATGTACGATTGGTTATTCAAAGGCAGAATTGTTGTGTGTGCATCCAAAAATCTAAGAACATTTGTTAACCTTAGTTGAAATATTCTCATTGCAATATATTCCCGTAAAATCAAAGTACTCACATCAGTGCTTGATGACTTCAAGCCAAAAGAAAATACATATATATTATATATGTTTTTAAATCAAATAAAGTTAACACTTCGTTTTTTTAAGGTTAGAATACACAACAACTTCGGCATTTATAGAAAATTTAATCTTTTAACAACGAACACTAATGGATGATGCAGCAAAAATGGCCGAACTCCTATAGATTCGGGCACTTGTCACCTCGGTAGGATCCCCAAGCTAGGTTTCCATTCCAATAAGAAAAGAAAACTATCAAGATGAAAATGCAGGGAAAACGTCAACAATGTGATAGGTAATTTCCTCCATCAAATGCTAAAAACACATAGATGGCGTTGTCTTCCATGTTATTTAAGGAAACGGAAATGTTAAATTCAAAAACACCCTAAGCTACTGGTGCAAGCGCCACTACAGGTATTAGATTGAACTGTAAAACGCGTTTTACTAATGCAGGTGTTTTGGACATTTAAAGGCTTTTTACATTTAAGACGTTTTATAAAACATGCATCATTTAAGTTGTCAGTTCCATACAATAACTGTGAAATAAATCACGTAAACTCCCAAAACACCTGTTTTAAGTGCAAGTGTAAAAGGCGTTTTGCGTCATTTATTTGAAAGATATGCTTCTTATACTACGTTTACATTTACGAAATCCACTCGACTTCAACTGTCATTTCCTTTGGGTATACGTCAAATGAAAACTCATCTGTGTATACGTCAAATGAAAACTCATCTGAAATCGATTGGATTTCATTTGACGTTTGAGCAATGAAATTGACAGTTGACTGGATTTCGTAAATGTAAACGTAGTATAAGAAGCATATCTTTCAAATAAATGACTCAAAACGCCTTTTACACTTGCACTTAAAACAGGTGTTTTGGAAGTTAACGTCATTTATTTCACAGTTATTGTATCGAACTGACAACTTAAATGATGCATGTTTTATAAAACGTCTTAAATGTAAAAAGCCTTTAAATTTCCAAAACACCTGCATTAAAAGTGTAAAACGCGTTTTACAGTTCAAGCTACGACTATGTTTACATTTACGAAATCCACTCGATTTCAACTGTCAATTCCTTTGCGTATACGTCAAATGAAAACTCATCTGAAATCCATTGGATTTCATTTGACGTTTAAGCAATGGAAGCAAATGTAAACTTATACTATGTTTACATTTACGAAATCCACTCGATTTCAAATGTCAGTTTAGTGATGATCATTAAGTGTATGATTTACAAGAATTATGTTGATTGGTGATCTTGCAGGCATAGGGCTGTTGTTACATTAATAAGTGTTGAGATAGTGCTAACAACATACCTCTGTTAGCTGCGTAACAAATTACCGCATTTAATGTTGACACCAATCTCTCATCTGTACCCTGAAAACATCCACTCTTTTTGGGAGTTCTCCTGATTTAACTCAGTTTCGTCTCATCTAGCATTGCCGTATGGATCAACATTAACTCATCACAAAATTTCTAATATCAACAGTGCAAGTGGCCGTTCTCCGTTCTCATTTTTCCTTTTTTTTTTTGTTTTGATCTGGTATTCGGATTATCATCATCATCATCAGAGTGACCAACATTTTGTTTCCCTTTCGCATTAGTTTGTGAATCAAATTATTGCACAGTAACCATTGTGATTAAGTCTTATAAATAGTTTAATCTACCTTTTTTTAGAAATTTATTTAAGAAATGTTAGTCACCCTAAGTCAAGCCTATGTTTTGATGCCCGAATATCAGATGTTTTTTTTTTTGAGATCCTCGAACTTTGCACATACGGAAACTAAATGTACACGAATTGGGATCTTTCTCCAATTACTCTGTTGCATGGAGATAGATTTCACTTAATTTACTCTATCTTTCACTTTTAAGTTTTATATTTACTTTCTTTTCTGTAATATCAATTTTTTTATATACCCACTTGGGTTTAAAATATTATTATTCTCATATTATTACTATTTCTTAAATATAATTTATATATTAAGCAGATATTATCTATATTAAGTTTTTTTGAGATGGTTGCCTCATCTTCTTCCTTTTCATTGTTCTTAAAACAATTATTAGATCATGGTGCGATCATATGTATCTATAAGACAAGTTTTGCGATCCACTTCTGGATATTTATGTAATTGAATTTCTCTGTTAAAATATATCAATATGAGTTGTGAGTAAATTTCAAAACCCATCTGTTTGATTCCATAAGGGTAAGCTTGTATTTGGCGCTATAGGGGTCATAACTGAAATCATATGAAAATGGATTGTTTCGACCATGGATGGGAGGGCATAGTTGACAACAGAACAGCTCGTTGTCCAAGTCACTTGTTTTGGTTTCCCTTTTCCTTTTTTTCTCCTAACAGCTCTCTGATGTTGGAAAACTTCCATCATGGCTGACTCTTTCTTATTTTCACTATGGAAACTCACCTCTGTTTCCGTTTTACTTCTTTTTACTTTGTCCGTTTCCTGTCGGATTCTCTATCCGTTTCCCTTTTCATGATGTCTTTAAATAGCACGCATACTAATGAGATGAATTTGTTCTTGGCATATTGAGATAATTGGCAATTGGAGCACACTGGACCCCCCCCCCCCCCCAACGACGAGTGCGAAGGCCGGAGTGAAAGTGCGTGCTGGTGCTTTGAGTATTGCCTGTGTAACATCGATCTCTTTTGGCAACAGTTGTATGCTACATACCCGGTTACACTTAACAGGTTTTAAATGGTTTCAAATGTCAACTCGATAGCGCAAAGGTCAAATAAGTCTTCATAAAGTGGGTTAACCCGGCAAAAAAACTCTAATGTGACCCTGCTATAAAGGCATTTTAGTACATTTTTCATAATTTAATTACAAACAAACTATTAGAAGAATATAAACTATTTTGAATGCGAATTCCGATTTCTTGCTATAGACCTTGTATTTAGGTGAAAAATTAACTTTTTATCTTTTCACCAAAATACAAGCCTTAAATGACGCAAAACTTTTTTGTTTATTGTGCTTTCGGTTTTACATTGCACTGCATTTAGTAAATCCTGCAAAAGTTCTAATGTAAACACGACTTATGCCACATGCTAAAACGTTCACTAATTTATTTCCATTTTTTAAATATATGTATATTATTTCTATAAAAGAGGGATTAGAATACAAGAATAGAAGAAAGTGCGTTGTTTTGTCGCAAATTGTGTATGCACATTATCAATAAGAAGTTAACAGCACAAAGTGGATGGCGAAGAAGAAGAATTTGGCGCAAATTTTGACCACCAGTTGGAAACCAGAAAATTGGAAACTTTGTTCTCCAAAAAACTGACCTGGAACATATGGAGTATGCCAAAATGCTCATAAGGACTCCCTCTTTCATATTCCGTTGAGACTTTTGTGTACGTTTTTATATTATGGCTTCCAGAGTCAATTTTCTGTGTTGACCACCAGTTGGAAACCAGAAAATTGGAAATTTTGATCTACAAAAAACTGACCTGGAACATATGGAGTATGCCAAAATGCTCATAAGGACTCCCTCTTTCATATTCCGTTGAGACTTTTGTGTACGTTTTTATATTGTGGCTTCCAGAGCCAACCAGCCAACAGTTGGAAACCAGAAAATTGGAAACTTTGTTCTACAAAAAACTGACCTGAAACATATGGAGTATGCCAAAATGCTCATAAGGACTCCCTCTTTCATATTCCGTTGAGACTTTTGTGTACGTTTTTATATTGTGGCTTCCAGAGCCAATTTTCTGTCCTGACCACCAGTTGGAAACCAGAAAATTGGAAACTTTGTTCTCCAAAAAACTGACCTGGAACATATGGAGTATGCCAAAATGCTCATAAGTACTCCCTCTTTCCGTTGAGACTTTTGTGTACGTTTTTATATTGTGGCTTCCAGAGCCAATTTTCTGTCCTGATCACCAGTTGGAAACCAGAAAATTGGAAACTTTGTTCTCCAAAAAACTGACCTGGAACATATGGAGTATGCCAAAATGCTCATAAGGACTCCCTCTTTCCGTTGAGACTTTTGTGTACGTTTTTATATTGTGGCTTCCCGAGCCAATTTTCTGTCCTGACCACCAGTTGGAAACCAGAAAATTGGAAACTTTGTTCTACAAAAAACTGACCTTGAACATATGGAGTATGCCAAAATGCTCATAAGGACTCCCTCTTTCATATTCCGTTGAGACTTTTGTGTACGTTTTTATATTGTGGCTTCCAGAGCCAATTTTCAGTCCTGACCACCAGTTGGAAACCAGAAAATTGGAAACTTTGTTCTACAAAAAACTGACCTGAAACATATGGAGTATGCCAAAATGCTCATAAGGACTCCCTCTTTCATATTCCGTTGAGACTTTTGTGTACGTTTTTATATTGTGGCTTCCAGAGCCAATTTTCTGTCCTGACCACCAGTTGGAAACCAGAAAATTGGAAACTTTGTTCTCCAAAAAACTGACCTGGAACATATGGAGTATGCCAAAATGCTCATAAGTACTCCCTCTTTCCGTTGAGACTTTTGTGTACGTTTTTATATTGTGGCTTCCCGAGCCAATTTTCTGTCCTGACCACCAGTTGGAAACCAGAAAATTGGAAACTTTGTTCTACAAAAAACTGACCTGGAACATATGGATTATGCCAAAATGCTCATAAGGACTCCCTCTTTCATATTCCGTTGAGACTTTTGTGTACGTTTTTATATTGTGGCTTCCAAAGCCAATTTTCTGTCCTGACCACCAGTTGGAAACCAGAAAATTGGAAACTTTGTTCTACAAAAAACTGACCTGGAACATATGGAGTATGCCAAAATGCTCGTAAGGACTCCCTCTTTCATTTGGCGTTGAGACTTTTGTGTACGTTTTTATATTGTGGCTTCCAGAGCCAATTTTCTGTCCTGATCACCAGTTGGAAACCAGAAAATTGGAAACTTTGTTCTCCAAAAAACTGACCTGGAACATATGGAGTATGCCAAAATGCTCATAAGGACTCCCTCTTTCCGTTGAGACTTTTGTGTACGTTTTTATATTGTGGCTTCCCGAGCCAATTTTCTGTCCTGACCACCAGTTGGAAACCAGAAAATTGGAAACTTTGTTCTACAAAAAACTGACCTTGAACATATGGAGTATGCCAAAATGCTCATAAGGACTCCCTCTTTCATATTCCGTTGAGACTTTTGTGTACGTTTTTATATTGTGGCTTCCAGAGCCAATTTTCTGTCCTGACCACCAGTTGGAAACCAGAAAATTGAAAACTTTGTTCCACAAAAAACTGACCTGGAACATATGGAGTATGCCAAAATGCTCGTGAGGACTCCTTCTTTCCTTTTATTTATAGTTTCTTGTGTACGTTTATACATTGGAGCTTATTTTTTAATTTATAAATAAATTAAATTTTTATATTCGTAGGTATTTTTCGTCCCCACAGTTGAAAAAACGTATTAAATGCAAATTTTGGGCGTTCTGTGTCACCCTGTATTTTTCGATAACTTTTGTTATCGTTGCTAACTTTCGTTGCTAATTTCACGCAGGTAAAAAAATCAATATTGATTGTATCGGTAGTGATATCAATATTTTACCATCTCTAGTGGACATTTTATTATTCCCATAGAACGCGTCAAAATGGTAACTACCATTGCAGAGCTCTGTAAAGAGGATTTAAATGGAATTTCCTCGGCGGAAGGCACAAAAACAAGCATTGTGAGGATTCTGGAACAGATAAGGCGATTTCAGGATCGCATACGAAAACATATCGAAGATAACTACGTTGACTTTATACCTAATCATACCACTTCTGACGTGTATATTGATGAAGGAGAATCATTGTTGAGGGAAACCGAACATTTGCTCAAAAATGTTGAAAGTGACGCTCGATTGGCGCTTAACAGCGCGAACGTAGAATTAACACAATGTTTGGAAGAGTTACGTGAAGTTGCAATGGGGCTTAAGTTGTCTTATCGCTTACTAAAAATAGACCAATATTTTCAATGTTTGGAAGAGGCCAATGCAACTAAGGATTATCTGGAGGCTTTAAATTTATTGGGGAAACTTAAGAGCTTAATATGCTGTGAAAGCTCATCCGATGTGGATATATTATTTCAGAAATGTGATTGCTACGATACAATTAAAGTAAGGTATCACATACAGGCAAATATTCTGCAGCAAAATTTGCAGCAAAAGTTTGAAAACTTAGTAAAATTTTCAGAAAAAACATTTCCCTCTGCAAAGAGTGTGAATCTACAAGTCTCGAAGGATGTATCGCAGTTGCAGGACACAGTTCTAGCGCTTTTTGAGGTATGTAGGCATATTATTTACATATATAACAATAAAACTCATAAATTCATAACAATAGGCCCGTTACAACCCTATGAAATTGTGCGATTTCCTTTTGGAGAACTGTATAGTGCCGATAATAACGAAACCAGTTTCCGTGGATTATTCTACTGAAAAGGATGATTATTTTCAGATAAATATATCGTATTCCGTTAAAGCCGCCAACATAAGTCTTCGACCTCCATACAAACAAGTGTTCACGCACATTAAATCACATTTTGAATGTCTGGAAAATATTAACATTAAGGTTTCGGCGAATCGATATGTGTTTAGTATAATTGGAAGCCATATAAGAGATAAATTTATGAAGCTTTTGATAGAAGAATGTTTGATGCATTCCATTCCAGAGACAATGGATGAGTATCGAGAGTCGACTCTGCTCGATGATCTTCAACTGTTTCAACAAATGTTGAAAGATATATACTTTTTAGACTCACACAAGAATAATGAATTTACAGCATTTTCTGCAAAGTTCAATATAATTTTTCAAGAAAGATTCTCAGTGAAAATAATGGAGAGTGCACGAGGGATAATGCAAAAAGATTTGCAGGATATGATTACTATTTCAGATGGAAATACCGGAGATGAAGTAAAAAATAATATATTGCTGTTTCCGCAATGTATGATTTCGAAAGGTACCTTGGTAAGACACTTCAAAGTAGTTAAAATTACATATAACACCCATATTTTCTTGTATAGGAATTGACGAAGTTAATGGAGCGAATATTGAGACAGCCTTCTAATCCGTGCCGAGAAATTAATGAAAGTGATAATGAACCGAACTTATTTCTGTCCATAATATCGACTATTCTCACTACGTATTGTTCGGATGTCCCGAAAATTTACGATAAGTTATTAGAAAGCATACCTCAGCAGTCAGCGCTATTCTACAATAACTGCATGTTTTTGGCTCACTGGGTTACCAAAAATGCGGATGTGGGTATTCCGGCACATCCAGTACTTGTAAAAACGTTACAGTCGACTGGCTTGCGCATATTTAAAGCCCAGGAGGATACGCAACGGAGTATTGTTTTGGATATAATGAATAATTTAGGTAAGTCAACTAAACGCAAGCGTTAAAACATGTTATCTTCTTAATTAATTTTTAGACATTTCCGATACACATTCGATTGGTCCAATACCTTTAAAGTTGGTTCGCCAATGTTTACGTCAAATGGAGCTGTTGAAAAATGTGTGGTTAAATGTTTTGCCAGAATCAGTATATAATAAATCATTTGGCTCCATTTTGAACGAGTTCTTCCAATATATTATCCGCAGAATTTTAACTCTTGAAGATATATCTGCTACAGTGGCCAGTGAACTGAGCGAACTCATTAATGTCACTTTGGAGAAGGCACCAGATTTGTTCAAGGTAAGTTAATCATAAGAAAAGAAATATCGTATTATTACGCCATTAATTTTCAAACACGGAAGTGGGATCTATAGATCTGTCCGCACATATGATGTAGAAATGTGACACTTCTTTACAGTTTGTATCTGCAGCGCAAGTTTTTTGTTATCAATTTTTTACAAAAATATGATAGTTAAAAATTATATTAAAATATTTGAAAATTTTTTAGTGGGTCGTCCTTAAAAGTACTTACCATATGCCTTGCAAGAAAAGGTCGTAAGTTTCTGTATAAAATATTTCTAATTTATTTGAACAAAGATATATAATTGGATGTCTTTGCCCCTACGACTTTTTTCTTGTATATTTATTTATTTACAATTATACTAATAGTTAATATAAGGATAATTACATTTATTTTCAGGAGGGTTGGCATTTTTATTTGGGATGATGACTTCTATTTTGTTTTCCCAGAAGTCAGTCTTAATCCCATAGTCGTTGTTTTAATATTTTATTAAAACAACTTTAATTTATTAGTGGGAAAAATTGGCGAGGTTTACCAAGGGGTAAAGCAGGGAAGACTATAGTTTCGGATTGCGCCACAGATCTTCATCAGTTCCGTTGATTCTTTTTTTTCAACAAGAAACTTTTTATACCCAAGTGTCAATTGCTCGCTCAAATAGGTACTTGTCCAAAGAAACACTCTGATTGAGAATTACTTGGCACGACCTAAACTCGAACAACCGCAGTTGCAGACAAAATTTAATTTAATTTTTAATTTATTTTATTAAAAACAAAAAATATTTCGGACATCTTTGATGATCATCCTCAGCGACTGACTTAAAAAAAACAAGAACATTTGTTTTATAACAATGTAAAAAAAGTAGAAAATTGTAATTACATTGATATTTTCCTTTTTCTGTTTAACACAACAATTTCATCTTCCACTCGTCACGAATTGCAAATATCCGCTTCAGTATATCTGTGCACAGTGTTCTGTATCCGTCTTATATTCAATATATATATATTCAATATCTTTTTTGCAATCTTGTGCTTTAAATCATTTTTTTAATTTTTTTATGGTCCACTAAATACTCAACATTTTTCTTTATGAGACAATGTAAAATTTATGTGCTGCGTATACATATGAATGTGGGTGTACCCGTACTTCGTGATTTGCTTGAAAATTTTTTTAGTATGAACGATTTGGTGGTCATATTCATGTGTGAACGCAGTTGTTATTGAAGTAGTTCAAATTCTTCCATTGCTTGCATTAAATGCTTCATTTTAGAAATTTCACTAAAATCAAAATATTTCATAAATTATAATTTTATTATTTATTTCTATTTATTTTATTTTATATTAAAGCTCTGTAATTTTGTTATGGAGTAGTTTAACATCCCTTTCATTTCCTGGAGTATAATAATTCAATCAATCAAAATGTTTTATATTCAATATAGATTAATTATAATTCTACCTATATTTTTATACATAGTAATTGAGTTTTGGAGTAGTATTGTTATCCCTCCATTAAATTACTTAATTTTAAATTATCATGGCATTATATTGTAGTGTACAGCCTTAAGGTCGAAAGAGAATTGAAATAAATTAAAAATTCTATTTTCAATGGGAACATTTATAATGTGCAACATTTCTAGAATATACCTTCTTTTGTAATTAGACTCCTGTGTCAAAATGTCCACCTCCTTAAAATTTGGTGTATCCCCATTTATAGCGCAATGCGCTTCTAGAACTGTTTTTTGATGTAAAAGTCTGCTTTTAGGCCTTTTGATCTTGTGACCACTTATCCTCGTTTTAGCTTTGTCCTCGTAGTACCAACATAAACCTTTGGGCATATATTGGAATTGTTACCATTGCACTTGATTTTGTAAACCAGTGCGATTGAAAAAGTTGTTACTTTTTAGTGCGATTTGATATTTGTCTTGCTCATACAGATTTGAGTTTGAAAATCGCTCAGAGAAGCCAGGTACATATGTAGATTTTTTTGTAAATTTTCTCAATTTTTGGTTCAATATTGCCATTTTCGTTGTTTTTTTACATTTTTTATTAGTTCGTCAACGGTTTTATTCAGGGCTTCGGAGTCGGAGTTGGAGTCTGGAGTCGGAGTCTAGCAAATTTTGCTGGAGTCGGAGCCGGAGTCGTGAAAAAAAGCTCGACTCCGACTCCGGGCAACAATCTGTTCTACATTTATCAAAATTTGTCAAATCAATTTAGTTTATTTAAATGATCATAGTTTAAAAAACCTCTTAATGTCTATTTTGACTACAAAATGCATATCGGAAGCATTTTTGGGTCAATTGATTGGAATAATGTTTGCATGCTCCAAATATACTTGGGTAAGATCTTTTAGAAGATTTACAGGTCATTTTAAGGAATACTCATTGGTCTTCTCTTGTTTTTTTTATTAGAAGTCATTTATATCTGCTCTAAAAGAACCTGTTGGACTTCTTTGAAAGACCTTGTAGTACTTTAAGGGAAATCATACGAAAGACTTACCACGGTGCCCCTTAACCAAATTTAAATGGAAGGAGCTTACACCTGAGAAGTTTTCGCGAATTCTGAAACTGCAATAGCCGGAGGGCTTTTTAAATAAATCGCGGTCAAACTTCACACTTATAGGGTTTTTTTTTTTTAAATTTTCACGATTTTGCTTTAAAACCACAAGTCCTATGGAAATAATGTAAAGAAAATGTTGTAGCAGTGAAAATTTTCTCTGCACTGACTAGTGTTGGGCAATCTCGTTCATTGAGCGGATCGATCTTTTTCATTCCGTTCACCAAAAAGATCCGGGTCGTTTACTTCGTTCGTTGGCTCTTTTTCGTTCAACAATACATTTGACTGTATTATTTTCTTTTGAAGTCGTTCGTTCTCTGCTGCATATGACTACGTCGTTCTTTTCACCGAATCGTTCTTTTGAAAATGTTCGTTCACGAATGACACAACTGTTGTGTTACGTGCTTGTTGTGTGCTAATGGGGGTGGTTTTGTTTCTGAACGTAGTGGTGGTGGTTTTGATATGAAAGAACCAGATGAACGAATGATGCAAAAGAAAGATATGACCGAGATGTGCTACTGAATGAGGTGAGTTACTGAGCGAGAGTAGCTCTCTGAATCATTGTTTGTTTTGTGTGGAAATTTGTGCTGCTTGCGCTAACACAGCGTTTGTTTAGAGTTTAACTCCAAAACCAATGCTGCTAATTTTGTAAGTAGCAATGACTCGTCCATCGGGTATCTAAATGAACGATATAAAAGTATGAACTGGATACGGATCCGTTCGTTCTTTTTACGGAATCGTTCCTTTGAGCCGGTTCGTTCATGAACGACGCAACTCTAGCACTGACTGTATCGCCTCTTTATAAAAATATGTCATGACTACAATTTACCAACATAAACTTATATATCTCAAAAATAGTAGAACTCAGGAAATTATTGCAAAAGTCAGTATTGTAGAGAATTTCCACAGCTATATGATTTTCTCCAGACCCATTTCGATAAGACTTGCCGTTCCCAAGCAAAATGTTGAAAACCTAATAATAAAAACCTAAAAATGTGACCTAAACTTCTATATCTCAAAAATGGTAAAACCTACGAAATTGTAAAGGTCAATCCTCTAGTCAGTTTTTGCACAATCAATATATTCTTTAGCCCTATTTCGATAGGACTTACCGTTTTCAAGCAAAATCGTGAAATCATAAAAAACCCTAAAAATGTGAACTTCAAGTAACCTTAACCACGAAAGTGTATGTTAAGGGGAAATAGGATATTTTGGTCTTCTATCACGATGCGGTGTTAAAATATCGTTAATTTTCCATAACTCAAAAAATTACAAAGAGTGTTACCGGACAGTAATTATGTTAATTTGATATTTCGATTTTCATGTTGAAGTGCTTGTTACCAAGGCAAATTTATACAAGGTAAATGCATGAATTACAACAACTAACAAATTTACAAAAACAACATTGTTGTTATTGAAAATTAATTGCCAAAGAAAATATTGAATAATAGGGTCGTTACAAAAAATTTTCTTAGGAAAAACATAAATATATTTTGAAAATCCTCTAAAATAGAACTCTCGTAGGTAATTTTTATTACACGTTTATGATGAAAAGCAGTATTTTATGGTAGTAAATTTCGAATAGACCCTATTACATTTTGAAAACTAAATTTACAAAAAAGTAAGGATACAGTTGATTGTCACTTCTACCTTATATAAATATGCCTGGTTTGTTATTTTGTATTCTGTATTGTCAACGAAAAAAAAAACGAACAACTATGTTTTGGTATCCTCCCAATGTAATGTATCTTGAAAGTTCAAACTGAAATGACTGTAATTTGTGAATTTTATTTTCGGAGTCGACTCCGGAGTTGGAGTCGGAGTCGAGAAAAAAATTGGACTGGAGTCGGAGTCTGCCCAAAAATGGCTCGATTCCGAAGCCTTGGTTTTATTAGGAAAATCGTTCATCCTAAGAATTTTTCGGACAATTTTTAGATTTTTATGGTGGAATTTCTCGTCACTGATACACTTCGAATAAAAAAATTGACCTGGCAACCCTGTGCCATGCAAGAGTAAAATATTTACAGCCGCTGACTATTTTTGCATTTTTAATATAACTAAAAGTTATTCTGAACTTAATTTGCGTTAATAATATCTATTACTGTATCCAGTGCCTGATAAACATCATGTTTTTTGTTTGTCGTCAACAAGCTCTATAAACTCATTGATCAAAAATTGTTGTGCACTAAAGCCGCTTTGCTGTCTTCGCTTTGTGTATTTTCTTTGCATCAATATGGCTCCGTCTACAACAGCTGTCTGTCCTGTATGCAGCGAGAGAGTGACAAAAACAACTGGTGGTGTTTCTTGTTATATCTGCGATAATTGGTACCATCGAAATCAATGTTCTGGTGTTGCAGATGCTTTGTTTAATCTTTTGGCTAAGAATAAAACATTGAAATGGAGGTGTAAAGAATGTTCAGCCCTTACCATTGTTGATGATAACAAAATTTGGGAGGCGATTGACAAGTTAACTTCCAAGCTCAATGATCTTATTTCAACTCTGCCAGTCAACATTAAAAATGAAATCGATTGCAGTTTGCTGACAATTAAGCAGGAAATTGATAACAGTTTATCTGTTATAAAAGACGTCGTCGAGAATGAAAGAAAAATAAACAACGATTTTCGTACTTTGGTTCATCGTAAACTTGAGACATTTGATGCTGAAGCCCACAGGTCTAGGCAACAGCGTTGCAGAAACGATATATTGGTTCATGGTCTGCCCTCGACTTCTGAACCACTGCAAATGGCCATGAATATCGCCAAGGCTATTGGGGCTGATTTGTGTGTTGGTGATCTTGATAGCTGCTTTTGGCTTGGGAAATCCAAGAAAATGATGTTGCTAAAGTTTTGTTCTGCAATAAAAAGGGACGAAATAATGAAGAAATATTTGGCAAAGAAAAACCTCAAACTCAATCAATTAGTGCCTACGGATATAGATTCAAGAATTTATCTCAATGATAATCTGGCTCCTGCAGCGAGAAAAGTTAAGTATCTCTGTCGTGACCTTATGAGGAAGAAGGAAATTAAAAGTTACCGTTTGGTGCCTTCAGTACCGGCTGCTAAAGTATTGCTTAATAGTGGAGAAACCCGGTTCTGTAAGTTGAGTGACCTCTCGACACTCATCACTGGCCATGATGATGGTGATGTGATACATCGCAGATTGGGCCGGAGGAGTACTGCTCATGTTTCAGGGCCAACGGACACTCCAACTTTTGGGACACCTCATGTTGGTTGATAAGTATATATTGTTATGGTAGGGTGGGTGGGTTAGCTTATAGGGGTGTAGTTCATGACGCGACGTTCATGCTCATGCGCTTCATCCCTATAATCCTGCACTGTTTACTGTCAATATAGTCTCGTTATGGATGGGTGGGTGGGTTAGTAATCGGATAAGACAGCAAATGCTGTCGATTCCGATTATAGCAAATTTAAGTAGATTTTTATTCTTGACACTTTTTAGTATAGTCAGCATTTTCAATGGCAATCAATATGTTACATTTTGTATTGTTTTTATCATTTTTACTAGCGCACATTTTTTTGATATGGTTTGATGATTTCGGCTAGCTCAATCGGTGATATTGTCAGTGACGACTCTTACATTAAGAGGTTTTGTTCGCGTCGCGGTTACCTAAACATCGGCTTCTTCAATGCTCAGTCCTTAAAGCCCAGTAATTTGTCAACCAAGTTCGACGAGATAAGTAGACTATTATGCAGTGGACATTTAAACATTATCGGCATTACCGAGACTTGGTTAAAGTCTTATGTTCCCAGCAAAGCCGTTAATATCCCCGGGTATAAGTTTTTCCGAAATGACAGATCTGGAATGCGCGGCGGGGGTGTAGGTTTTTATGTATCAAATTGCCTTAAGGCTAAAATTCTATTATCTGTGTCTGATCCTACATTCTGTGAATTACTATTTCTTAAAATTACTTCTGATAGCTTTACTCTCGTCGTTGGGATAGTGTACTTGCCCAGAGGAGATATAGATGCCTTGGAGGACCATATTGGAGACATAATTATAAGATATCCTAACGTGATAATTCTTGGTGATTTTAACTGTGATATAACTAATGTTAGGAAATACTCGTTGCTTAAGCTTTTGCTTACTAGGTGTAATTTATCTGTTCTTCATAATAATAAGCCGACGCACTTTGATTTTTTTCGAAATACCACCACACTTATAGATTATGCTCTAGTTAGTAATCCGTCACAAGTTTTACGTAGCAGTCAATTTTATTTCCCTGCTCTAAACTCATGCCATTCTTTTATGTTATTGCAATATAACATTCATGTTCGCAGTGAATCTGTCTATAAAACTTATCGTGATTATAGTTCCATTAATGTCGATCATTTATTTGCAGATATTTCTTCCATGAACTTTGGTCAAATCTACACCTCTAATGACTCTGATGTACAAATATCTATCTTAAACAATATCTTAATTGAGCTTTATGACAAGCATATTCCTGAAAAAACTAGAATAATTAACTACATCACTCCCCCTTGGTTTAATAATATAGAGGTTAGGCAAGCCACTATTAATAGAGATTTGGCATATCGTGCTGTATTGGAAAACAACTGTGACATAAACCGTAATATTTATAAAAGGTATAGATCTATAGCCCGGCACACCTTGAGGCGGGTGAAACGTTCGTATGGTATGCGATTTTTTGATGGCGTTTCTGACTCTAAAGGACTGTGGTCTAGAATTAGGTCAACTGGTGGACTTGATTCTAACAACAACTGTGATAATTTCTGTGATATTGATCCTGATTTATTAAATAATTATTTTACATCCGTTTCGTCTTCATCTGTTCCTGATCTTAGCTCTTTCTCTGACTCTCGTCATGGCAGTCTATATCTTCGAAATGTCGACCTCGTCGAGTTACACAGTGCAATATTTAGAATTAAGTCCAATGCCATGGGCACTGATAGTATACCTATTCGTTTTATTAAAATTGTTTTTCCGTATATACAGCATCACCTCTTGCATGTTTTTAATACAATTTTAATGACTAACAAATTTCCTACGGCTTGGAAGCTAGCAAGAGTTACTCCCATTCGCAAGAAAGGTACCTCTGGACTTAGTTGTTCAGATTATCGCCCTATTTCTATTCTCCCAGCGTTGTCCAAAGTTTTTGAACTGCTAATTAAAGATCAGTTGATGGAGCATCTAAATCGATATTCCCTGATAGATCCCCGTCAATCTGGATTTAGAAAACATCATAGTACTACATCACTCATGATAAAGCTTACAGATGACATAAGGCGGAGTCTTGATCGCAAAAATCCTACAATACTAGCTTCTCTGGATCTAAGTAAGGCATTTGACTCCGTTGATCACGGCGTACTTTGCTCTAAACTTTACCATCAATTCAATGTGTCCAGCTCAACTTGCAAACTCTTCTTATCGTTCCTTTCCGAACGCACTCAATATGTGCAGTCTAATGTTCGTCTGTCGGGACTTTGTCCAATACGTGCAGGGGTTCCACAGGGATCTATTCTGGGCCCATTACTGTTTATGTTGTATGTGAATGATGTGTGTCATTCTGTCCAAAGTGCTGATATAGCGATTTATGCCGACGATCTTCAAATATATCATACGTGTTCTGGTACTGTTGATGATTGTTTATCTGAGCTAGATGGCGATATCGGTCGCATCTGTGAGTGGGCAACCACCAATAAATTAACCATTAACATTAATAAAACTAAATTTATGGTCTTCAATAACTCGCGTAATTTCGATACTTTCAGCATATCTGTTCAAAATAATGTTATTAATTCCTCCAATTTGTTCTCTTCTCTTGGGTTCACACTCGACAATGGTCTTCGGTTCTCTTCGCACATATCTCACATTTGCTCAAAATTGAATTTAATTCTAAAAAAGCTCTACAGTCTTAATGTTATCTTGCCAACACAAATTAAGTATATGTTAGCGCATGCGTTGCTTATGCCTCATATGCTTTATGGTGTTGAGGTAATATTGGGTACCACCAGGAATAATATAAACAAACTTATATCCTGCTATCATAAAATATTAAAATTTGTGTATGGTAGACGCTGCAGAAATAATTATTCTCAGTTTTCCTTTCTGTTTTTAGGCACATCGTTTGAACGGTTCCTTGAACTGCGATGCCTCTGTTTCTTTTTTAATTTAATTAAACATGGACAACCTTCATATCTCCTGCCGTTTTTCCAGTTTCTGTCGTCTTCTAGAAACTCTCAAGTTCAAATAAATTACTTTACCACAAGGATTTTCGAGAATTCCTTTTCTATCCGAATTGCTAGATTGTGGAACTCGTTGCCACCCAATATGAAAACGTTTTCAATTTCTCAACAAACTTTTAAAAAAAGATTAATTACGTATCTCAATGAACTGTCTTAAAAATAAATTTTTCTCTCTTTGTCGTTATTGGCAATTTGTCACTTTTTGTTTTATTAATCGCTTCAGCTTTGTTACTATTTGTCAAAAAAATGTGCGTTAGGGTTAGGGTTTTAATTAATTTTAGGCGTTATTATATGTATGTATGTATTTTTTTTTTGTAACAATTTATTGTACTTCTGCCCCCCATACCATTGCTATCGAAAACGATATCGTTTTCGAATGTTTCTCGAGAGTTTTGCGGATATTTTGTTCGAGAACGACACACGAGAATGAATTAAAAACGATTCACTCGTCGCTCAGTTTGTGGCAGGAAATTCTTCGATTTCGAATATCGTTAATAATATTATTAGCGAATGATTGACGATAGTGGCGAAAAACATTTTTTGTGGAGTTTCTTGATGTTTCTGTTATGTACCTTTTCCGTTTTTATTTCTTTATGTTTGCGACGCGATATTTAACTGTTGATAAACATTGTTGTCTTGTGTTTGGCAACCTACCCATATGTTGTCTTTATCAACACTTATTGTCTATATTATACGTAGCATTTATATCGAAATTATTTGAAAAAAGCAAATGGGAATTTTTTACAAACAACGTAAATTTTTTTTTTTGAAACAAAAAAATTTTCAAAGTAAAAAATGTTTCTCGAAACAATTTTTCTTGTGAAGAAAAAACATTCGCCAAATGTTCGAAAACGATATCGTTTTTAAACTTTTGACGAACAAAAGAACAACGTGCTTGTGTACACCCGAAAAACAATTGCCAATTCTTCGAATGTGATATCGTTTTCGAAAGTTGTGTCGAACATTCGAATAATATCCGCAATTGGTATGAGGGGTGGGAACACATAGCCTATACAGACAGGCTCAGTTTGAAAATAAATAAATAAATAAATAAAAAAAATGTGAAAAACAACAAAAATATCAAAATACCAAAAATTGAGAAAATTTACAAAAAATCTACATATGTACCTTTCTTCTCTGAGCGATTTTCAAACTCAAATCTGTATGACAAAGACAAATATCACATCGCACTAAAATGTAACAACACTAATAACAACTTTTTCAGTCGCACTAAATCTAAAATACCTCCTTAGTAAATATCAAAGTTTACAAAATCAAGTGCAATGGTGACAATTCCAATATATGCCCAAAGGTTTATTTTTGTACTACGAGGACAAAGCTAAAAACGAGGATAAGTGGTCACAATTCTTATCAGAAGGCAAAAATCAGACCTTTAGAGCAAAAAGCAGCTCTAGCAGAGCATTGCGCTTTAACTGGGCATATACCAAATTTTAAGAAGGTGGTCATTTTGACACAGGAGTCTAATTACAAAAGAAGGTATATGCTAGAAATGTTGCACATTGTAAATGTTCTCATTGAAAATAGAATGAACTATAAGACGGATATAGAACACAGTGCACAGATATACCGAACCCTTCTTTAGTTGATATTTGCAATTCGTGACGAGTGGAAGATGAAATTCTGATGTTAAACAGAAAAAGAAAAATATCAATGTTCTTGTTTTTTTTTAAGTCAATCCCTGGGATGATAATCAAAGATGATCGAAATATTGGAAATATAAAAATAATAAGAATAAAAACAAAAAAAAAACCATTTGTTTTTAATTTTTAATATGACCTCAAGCCAAGTTAAAGCCAAAGAAAATAGAGTCCAAATGTCAAAAATAACTTCACAACATTAAAACACGGAAGGCACGCCGAAAAATCACAACATAAACATGCAGCTTTATAAAAATATTAAACAAAAATATAATAAAGAAACGCAGAACATCGTTAAACAATGCACCAAATGTAACAGGCGATTAGCACGTATACAATCAACGACGACTTTATTTATAAAGTGTAAGGAATCAGGTATAATACCCAATTTCATTTTGAATACAACAAAGAATACGTGCAATATATTTAAAACTAACACTCATATTTAATTTTCACATGAAAATAGGTGTGTTCGTTTACTCAATAATTTGTACAAATTTGTACAAGTCCAGTAACTTGTAGACGACTAATGTTTTTTGCATTGCATAACAAAACAGACATTAAACAATACCAACGATCGTCTTCATAACCTCTTAGATGGAGAAGATTTATCCCTACTTGGTTTGGTTTGGTTTTAGGACGCGCAGCTACCGTTGTTGGCAGCTACTTCACTCGGAGACCTTGAGGTCCATTGTGATCATCCTTAAAGAAACTGTGTGTTGTGGTTGGGTTATGTGTGATGATGATAGGTGCTGGACTATGCGGATTTGTTGTGAAGTTGAGTATGTAGGTGATGCTGTGATGATGGATGTGAGTTTATAGGTTGTTGCTGAAGTTGTGATGGTGGATGTAGGTTAGGTTAGGTTTAGGATGCGTGACTGCCATGCCGGCAGCCACTCCACTCGGAGACCTTGAGCTCCACTGTGATCATCCAGACTATTGTTGTTGTTGGTGATTGATGGTGCGGTTGTTGGTGATTGATGGTATGGTTGTTGTGAAGTAGTTAAGTTTCTGTGTTGTGATGATTAGATGTATCCGGTTATTGTGTTTGAATATATGGTGATTGTGTGCATGATGATGATGATGTTTATTGATGGTTGTTGGTGATTGATGGTATGGTTGTTGTGATGTAGTTAAGTTTCTGTGTTGTGATGATTAGATGTATCCGGTTATTGTGTTTGAATATATGGTGATTGTGTGCATGATGATGATGATGTTTATTGATGGTAGGTATATTAATTTGGTTTGCCAAGAGCAGTGTTGGTGATGTGGGGGTTCCAATGCTATGTGTTGGGAGATGGTTGGTTAGGTAGGAGGTTTGGATAGGAGGGAGGAAAGGAAATGTACAGAATAGATGAGAGGAGGAGGAAGAAAATAAAGTAATTAGTAATAGTCAAAAGGAGGGTGAAGAGTAAATCAAAGTAAAGGAAAATATAGATATAGATATATGTATATTCATGTAAATATAGATATACTACATGCGGATGCAAATTAAGTCTGCACTGACCTGCCCCAGAGCCACTTGAGGCTCTTGCAGAAAGCTACCAGAATTTTTGGGTTGACGGAAGAGAAGTAGGAAAGAGATTCAATCACATGTACACCAAAAAATAAATGCCTTTTGACAGTTAGTCTAGGACATTTACATAGAAGGTGCTCAATTGTCTCCGTTTTCTCCTCATCCTCACATAGCCTACAGTACTCAATGCTGTTGCCATCCCACTTGCATGTCATAGATCTAATGCCACAGTGGCCAGTTATGACTCCTGTGGCGGTCCTGATCTCCGACTTGCAAAGTGAGAGAAGGGACGCAGTTCTACGCCTCGAGATTGCCGGCCAGATTGACTTTGATACCTTACAGCCAGGTACGTCCTGCCATATCCTTTCGGTTTTCTCTGCGTAGAACTGGCTAAGCTTGCCGAGGAAGTAACAAAGCGGTGGTTTAACGTAGTCCTCCACCACGAGGTTAGAGGACTGGGAGCCACGTCTTGCTAGTTCGTCAACAATCTCGTTTCCCTCAACATTACAGTGCCCTGGTACCCAGCATAGCCTAACGCGTAAATTACATGTTTTTAATAAGGACCTACAGTTTTGAACAATCCTAGATTTAATAGTGTACGACCTTAGCGCCTTAAGGGCGGCCTGACTATCTACGTAGATCGTAACTGCCCTACCTGTTTCGTCCGTCAGTCCTACTATTAATTCTAAGGCCTTCAATACTGCAAAGACCTCCGCTTGAAAAACACTGCAATTCGTATTAAGCTTATAAGAGCGTGTAACGTTCAGCTCCTCGCAGTACACCCCCGCACCAGTACCTTCGACCATCTTAGAGCCATCAGTAAAGATGGAGAGGCTATCGGGTAGTGGCCTGCCATGCTCCCATTCACTTCTGTCAGGGATATAGACCTCCGCTGCGTCAAAGTCCAGCGAAGGCGAGATGTAGTCTGTTACAGACCCCCCGTCACGTAATTCGATCTGACTGCTAAGATGTAAAATGCTAGCATGTCCAGACCCTGAAGAACGCCATAGATTAAGTTCCTTGAGCCTCAAGGCACTACGGGATGCTAGATACTGAACAGAAACATCCAGAGGCTGGATGTTCAGTATTGCACTCAGTGCTGCTTGAGGGGTGCTCTTCATTGCCCCCGTAATAAGTACTGAAGCAGATCTTTGCACACTAGCTAATCTAGATAGATTTGACTTACTATTCAGGGCCTGCCACCAAACAAGACACCCATAGGTCAAAATGGGGCATACCACTGTCGAGAACAACCAATGTACGACATTTGGTCTCAGACCCCAACTCTTACCTATCGAGTTCTTGCAAGAATAGAGTGCAATTAGACCCCTTTTAGCGCGCTCCTCTGTGTTCCTTTTCCATCTAAGCTGATGGTCAAGAATAACACCCAGGTATTTCGCCTCTGTAGAGAGAGTCAACTGCACTCCATCCAGTGCTGGTGGTACGAACTCGCTGATCTTCCTTTTCCTAGTAAAGAGCACCAGCTCTGTCTTAGCCGGATTCACACCCAGTCCATTGTTGTGAGCCCAGCGTGAGAGTTTAGCAAGTGCCCTTTGCATTAAATCAGATAATGTGGTTAAGAATTTCCCGCTAATCAGGATTACCACATCATCCGCATAGGCAACTACCTTTGTTCCTAGATTTTCGAATTCCATGAGTATCCCATTTATCACCAGTAGCCAGAGCAAGGGGGATAAGACTCCCCCTTGAGGTGTGCCCCTGGTGACAGATCTCCTAATAGAGCTCTCCCCAATATTAGAATTGATAAGTCTGCTTCTAAGCATGCTATCAATCCATTCTATCAAGATAGAGGGGACACCCAGAGATTCTAGAGCGAGATGAATGGATTCGAGCTTCACGTTATTAAAAGCACCCTCTATGTCCAGAAAGGCAGCCAGGGTGAAGTTCGAATCCCCCATATTCTTCTCTATATAACCTACGACACAATGTAGCGCTGTTTCTGTTGATTTACCTTTAATATAAGCATGTTGCGAATTGCTTATAAGGTCACTGCTGAAGAAAGTTCTAATTTCTAAGTCTAACAACCTTTCCAAAGTCTTTAAGAGAAAGGAGGAAAGACTAATCGGCCTATAGTCTTTAGGCAGCGAGTGACTTGGTTTCCCAGCTTTGGGAATATAGGTCACTGTCACCTCTTTCCATAGTGCCGGAATGTGCGATAGTAGTAAACATGCCTTAAAAATCTTCTGAAGGATGGTTATCAGCACAGCCGGTGCATTCTGAAGCATCGCTGGAATGACACCATCAGGTCCAGGCGACTTATATGGCTGAAAAGTACTTATCGCCCATGAGATTTTGGGATAGCTTATTAATCTGTTGACAAGGGCCACCTCCTCGGGCGTGCGGTTCCTGCTTTCATACACACCCGGTGCACTCGAGCTGGCATCCTCACTCCCAGGGAAGTGTGTTCCTGTCAGCAGATCTAAAGTCTCCAGAGCGGAGTTAGTCCAGGTACCGTCATCCCGTTTGATGCTCCCGAAGGGTTTTGGGTCCTTCGAGATCACCTTACGGAATCTTGCCGCTGCATTAACCCCTTCTATCGACTCACTGAAGCTTTTCCACGAGTCCCTTTTAGCTTTCCTGATTTCACTCTTATACCGATTGAAACTCTCTTTATAGAGGTTCCAGTCGGTATCAGACTTTGTTCTGTTAGCTTTATTATATGCTTTCCTACAACTTTTCCTAAGCTTAGCCAGCTCCTTATTCCACCAAACTGGTTGTGTTCTCCTACCAGGATAAGTTAATGGGCAGGACTTCTCATAGCAACGCAGGAGGACACGCGTGAGATCTTCAACTTGGCCATCTATTTCCTCCGCTGTACGTGGTTCGGGGAACTCGCACAACCTCGGGGAAACAAGGGAGTTGTAGATTTCCCAGCTTGTTCTCCTTGGATTCCTATGAGGTGGTTGCCTTTTACCTCCATAATGCACTCGAAAGTGTATCGCCCTGTGATCTGAAAAAGAACACTCATTCGATACTCTCTAGTCCATTATGGAAGTATCTTCCATATTTGTAAGAGTGATGTCTAAGACCTCCTCCCTTACCCTATTATGAAAGGTGGCAGTGTCACCCCTGTTGCATACTCTCAGATTATTAACTAAAATAAAATCGAATATGGACTCACCCCTCGTATTGGTATCTCTGCTTCCCCAGTGAAAGTGGTGAGCATTTGCATCACAGCCCATTACCAATCTGCAACTGCCCGCCGTCTCCTCCACAAGTTTGCGCACCAATTCGCTAGGTGGGTCGGGTGCCTCATACGGCATATAGACTGAGGCCAAGACTAAAGCCCTACCGGTAACCTCGTCCAGTCTCACCACAGTCGTATCACCATCACTGTAATTGTAGAGTTGAATAAGATTTAAACTTTTTCTAGCTACAATACAAGTTCTTACTTTATCTCCATTATTCGCGTGGAATAGTGGAAAGTGCTTATTGTTTAGCCCAGAAACCCTATTTTTATATAAATAGGGTTCCTGGACCAAAGCAATATCCACAGCAGAGTCTGTGAGGGAGAGAAGGAGTTCAGCAGCTGCGGCCTTACAGTGGTGCAGATTAATCTGCAACACCTTGAGACCATGTTGCTGAACAACCTTACTGTGACCCCGAGAACCGGAACCGAAGTCCACCGGAACCGAAGTACAGCACTCCCCTACAGTCTCTGATGTACTCAGCACTTTCATTGCCTATGGTGAAACGCATCACCATGCCGTCTCTCTCCCTGAAGCGCTTCAAAAGCCTCCAGCCGTCTACCGAAAGACCTCTGTTTTGCTTCCGCAACATCTTAACTACTCCCTCTGCTTCAGAGTCAGGAGGCGGCACACACGTAGTGGCCACAATCCTCCTGGGAATCTCCTCAACAGGAACAGCAGCTAGCTTACAGCCTTCCCAGAGGTTACCAGAATCCCCTATTAGTTGGACGAGGAAGTCTCTTGACTCCTCATCCTGACAATAGAGAATTCTGATTCCCCTTTGGATGACTGCTCTGCCGAAGCAGTCATCTTCTTCTCTATATAACCTACGACACAATGTAGCGCCGTTTCTGTTGATTTACCTTTAATATAAGCATGTTGCGAATTGCTTATAAGGTCACTGCTGAAAAAAGTTCTAATTTCTAAGTCTAACAACCTTTCCAAAGTCTTTAAGAGAAAGGAGGAAAGACTAATCGGCCTATAGTCTTTAGGCAGCGAGTGACTTGGTTTCCCAGCTTTGGGAATATAGGTCACTGTCACCTCTTTCCATAGTGCCGGAATGTGCGATAGTAGTAAACATGCCTTAAAAATCTTCTGAAGTATGGTTATCAGCGCAGCCGGTGCATTCTGAAGCATCGCTGGAATGACACCATCAGGTCCAGGCGACTTATATGGCTGAAAAGTACTTATCGCCCATGAGATTTTGGGATAGCTTATTAATCTGTTGACAAGAGCCACCTCCTCGGGCGTGCGGTTCCTGCTTTCATACACACCCGGTGCACTCGAGCTGGCATCCTCACTCCCAGGGAAGTGTGTTCCTGTCAGCAGATCTAAAGTCTCCAGAGCGGAGTTAGTCCAGGTACCGTCATCCCGTTTGATGCTCCCGAAGGGTTTTGGGTCCTTCGAGATCACCTTACGGAATCTTGCCGCTGCATTAACCCCTTCTATCGACTCACTGAAGCTTTTCCACGAGTCCCTTTTAGCTTTCCTGATTTCACTCTTATACCGATTGAAACTCTCTTTATAGAGGTTCCAGTCGGTATCAGACTTTGTTCTGTTAGCTTTATTATATGCTTTCCTACAACTTTTCCTAAGCTTGGCCAGCTCCTTATTCCACCAAACTGGTTGTGTTCTCCTACCAGGATAAGTTAATGGGCAGGACTTCTCATAGCAACACAGGAGGACACGCGTGAGATCTTCAACTTGGCCATCTATTTCCTCCGTTGTACGTGGTTCGGGGAACTCGCACAACCTCGGGGAAACAAGGGAGCTGTAGATTTCGCAGCTTGTTCTCCTTGGATTCCTATGAGGTGGTTGCACTCGAAAGTGTATCGCCCTGTGATCTGAAAAAGAACACTCATTCGATACTCTCCAGTCCATTATGGAAGTATCTTCCATATTTGTAAGAGTGATGTCTAAGACCTCCTCCCTTACCCTATTATGAAAGGTGGCAGTGTCACCCCTGTTGCATACTCTCAGATTATTAACTAAAATAAAATCGAATATGGACTCACCCCTCGTATTGGTATCTCTGCTTCCCCAGTGAAAGTGGTGAGCATTTGCATCACAGCCCATCACCAATCTGCAACTGCCCGACGTCTCCTCCACAAGTTTGCGCACCAATTCGCTAGGTGGGTCGGGTGCCTCATACGGCATATAGACTGAGGCCAAGACTAAAGCCCTACCGGTAACCTCGTCCAGTCTCACCACAGTCGTATCACCATCACTGTAATTGTAGAGTTGAATAAGATTTAAACTTTTTCTAGCTACAATACAAGTTCTTACTTTATCTCCATTATTCGCGTGGAATAGTGAAAAGTGCTTATTGTTTAGCCCAGAAACCCTATTTTTATATAAATAGGGTTCCTGGACCAAAGCAATATCCACAGCAGAGTCTGTGAGGGAGAGAAGGAGTTCAGCAGCTGCGGCCTTACAGTGGTGCAGATTAATCTGCAACACCTTGAGACCATGTTGCTGAACAACCTTACTGTGACCCCGAGAACCGGGACCGAAGTCCACCGGAACCGAAGTACAGCACTCCCCTACAGTCTCTGATGTACTCAGCACTTTCACTGCCTATGGTGAAACGCATCACCATGCCGTCTCTCTCCCCGAAGCGCTTCAAAAGCCTCCAGCCGTCTACCGAAAGACCTCTGTTTTGCTTCCGCAACATCTTAACTACTCCCTCTGCTTCAGAGTCAGGAGGCGGCACCCACGTAGTGGCCACAATCCTCCTGGGAATCTCCTCAACAGGGACAGCAGCTAGCTTACAGCCTTCCCAGAGGTTACCAGAATCCCCTATTAGTTGGACGAGGAAGTCTCTTGACTCCTCATCCAGACAATAGAGAATTCTGATTCCCCTTTGGATGACTGCTCTGCCGAAGCCGGTCTTGCTGGCGTCAACCTCATCAGAGGTGATAGCCTCTCTCAACAGGCGTTCCACTGCAATCCAGGGCGAATCGCTGATCCTCCCATCCAGATCAGCCTTGTCAATTATCGCCACCCGGAGATTCTCCGGGGCGATCACGCCTTCCCGGTTTACTGACATCGGGGCCTTGTCCTTGGAAGACCGTGGGTATGACTTACCTGGGTCGGCTTTACTAGCCTTCCCAGGTTGAGCCCCCTGAGACCTCCCCTGACCGGTCGTCCCATGTGAGAGAGTTCCCATGTGGTTGCTCGGACGACGATCCACCACCCTCTTAGCAACAGGGTGCGGATCCTCAGAAGATCGGACCCTCTTGACGCATTCCTGCGCAGATGTCTTCGAGTATCCGCTCTGTTTTGAGGTCGATGGTCCGTCATCCGCTGCAACCCCATGGCCACTCCCACTGCCAGCACCTATCTTTACATCAGAAGAATGAGCTCCAGTAGGTGTCGACGACCTTACAGTTGTCTGTTGTCCAGTCAACTGTAAGTACGTCGCCCCTACTGGATCTACACCCTTCTTTACCCCGGCGGGTTCAGTGGCAGACACTGGCAAGACAGTCGGCATAGGCGGTACCTTTGACGGTTGTCTAACTGGTGGCTGCACTTTACCCTGCACCAACTTCGAAACGGAAGGGATCACACCAGTGTTTCCCTTACGTTCCGTAGTCTTTGGGGCCAGTGGAGTCGACCTGTCTAATCCTGCCGCGGTCGTCGCAGACGCTCGCAAGGGATTAGAGCAGATTGACAGCACTGGTTTTGTGGTTCTCCCCATAGAGGTTGCCTTTTTCTCAGCCGCTGAGCTGGAAACTGCAGCCTCCACAGGGGTCGGGATCTGGTCAATTGGCAGGGAGATCCTTTCAAAGTGAGGGTATTTCTTTTCAAAACGCCTCACAAATCTGATCTTCAGGCCAATTTCCCTAAATTCCGACGGGGTCACCTCGGATGGGTCCTTGCCAATAAATCTACGACAGTAGTAGATGGCTCTCCGGTAGTTATACCTGTCCTTCTTCTGCCGAGATTTATTGGCTTTGGTAGAGGGAGACATGGGGGAGGCCGTCGACGTATCCTCCTCCACAGCATCCTCAACCAAGGCGTCTTGCCTGTTCAGGGTTGGTTTGTCGGAACCGACCGACAGTTTAGCCCCTGAAGGAGAGGGAGCCTCGACCGTTAGGTTAGAGCTCTCCAAAGCACGAGAGAGAGTAGCGGTGGATGATTGAGATGGGATAATTGTAATATCCATCTCATCATCCTCCCAACTCTCCCAGTCCCATGGAGGGGGGCTCTCCTGACTGAGTCGGAGACTCTCACTGTCCCCCAGGAGCTCGAGCAATTCCCTGCTCTGCTTATTGATGGCGTCGTTCACACTGTCCACTGTCGGTTTGTTGACGTCCCCGCCCAGGGGTTGGGTGTTCGCACGAGGTGCGGCATTGTCCGGGTTCGAAGCAAGGGTCGGTAATGTTGATGGTTCGGGATTGTTGTTGTTTGGGGTTTTGTTAATAATTGAGTTTTCCATGAGATATTGACAGTAATGGGGGAGCTGAGTACAGCCATGGCATAGCCCTCCACTACCATGACTGGGGCACTAACTACTCGCTGAGGTGCCCAGGTATCAAGCGAGGCTCCGTTCGAATACAGTTGGTACCCTAACTGCAAACCTTTGGAACACCGATGAGCACGAGGTCGCATAACACCCCGGTGTTAGGGGATCTCACCATTATTTTGGTAGGAGATCGCTACCAAATATTTATGATTGTAGAGTTGTTTTGATGGGTTGGATATGATGATGGTGGATGCTGATTTATAAGATGGGTGTTGAAAGTGGTGACTGCTTTATTTGTTGATGTAAAGTGGTTTGATGTGATGGGTGCGATGAGTAATGTATATGGATGCGCGGCTGCTGTGATTGTGACAAAGATGATGATGTAGTGGATGTGATGTGGGTGTGTTGCCGCTGAGGTTGTTGTTCAGTGTTGAGCCGATTTCTATCCCCCTGTGTGAAGGAGAAAGAAAAAATTGGTACAAGTAGATGGGGTCTATGTCGGAGAAGAAAGTCAGAGTATTTATCTCATATCTACCGAAGAATCGATGTCTCCTCGTGAGGCACCTACATAGTAGATGTTCGACCGTCTCTGTTTCTTCTGGATCTTGACATAGCCTACAGTAGTCTACACTACTGTTGCCCCATCTAGAAGTTAGGGACCTGACCATGTTGTGACCGGTAATGAGACCTACAGTGATCTTTATCCCTAACTTATTTAGTGAGAAAAGAGAGTTGGTTCTATGCTGAGATAGCTGGGCCAGATTGCCTTGGATACCTTACAGCCAGTTTCCATTTGCCATCTTTGCCCCGCTTTCTCGAGGAAGTAACCTCGAAGTTTCCGGATGTAATAGCACTTTGGTGGTCTGATAGATAACTCGACTGGTAAGTCAGTCGACTGAGAGCCACCCCGTGCTAGTTCATCCGCCTCTTCGTTTCCCTTTATATCACTGTGTCCTGGAACCCAGCAAAGATCAACGAAGTCACGTACTTCAAGCAGAGCGTTTTTGCAATCGAGGATAGCTTTTGAGTTTATTGTCCATGACTTGAGAGCCTTAAGGGCCGCTTGACTATCGACAAAAATAGTCACCGGTCCTTTCAGGACATTCCCAAGTTCTTTGATCATCTCCGCTGCTTTCCTAATTGCAAATATCTCTGCCTGAAAGACGCTGCAGTTATCGTTGAGTTTGAAGGATTGCTTAATTTGTGGGTTTTCGCAGAAGACCCCGGCACCTGTGCCATCCTCCATCTTTGAACCGTCTGTGTAGATGGCCAGACCGCCAAGAGGAGGGCTACCACTAGACCAGGCATCTCTGCTTGGGATTATTACGTTAATTTGGTTGAAATTGAGTGCAGTGGGTATATAATCACTGATGTGATCGGGTCCACTGGACTCAAGTAAATCGGTGAAGGGGAAGAGGACCTTTGCATGTCCAAATCGTGAACACTGCCACATACCTGCCTCTCTAAGCCTGAAAGCCGTTCTCACCGCCTGAAAGTTGATAGTGATGTCCAGAGGTTGGAGATCCAGTATCACATTCAGGGCGGCTTGAGGTGTACTTCTAATGGCACCAGAGATTAGCAGAGATGCGGCTCTTTGAACACTAGATAATTTGGACAGAAGTGCACTGTTCCCGAGTCCATGCCACCAGACAAGCCCTCCATAGGTAAGAATTGGGAGAACCACGGTATCATACAACCAGTGTATGATCTTTGGTTTGAGACCCCAGCTTTTACCAATGGAGTTCTTACAGGAATAGAGTGCCATAAAACCTCTCTTAACCCTCTCCTCAGTATTCCTTTTCCAATTTAAGCGTGGATCCAGGATAACACCGAGGTATTTGGCTTCCGATGAGAGTTTTAGGGCAACACCATCCAGCTCTGGTAACGGGAAATCGGGAATTTTGCGCTTCTTCGTGTAGAGTACGAGCTCGGTCTTCGTTGGATTCACACCAAGTCCATTGGTGCGAGCCCAGCGAGACAGCTGCACTAAAGCACTTCGCATAAGGTCTGATATAGTCGACAAGAATTTGCCGCTTATGAGGATAACAGCGAATTATGAATTGATTCCAGCTTCACATTGTTGAAGGCTCCCTCTATATCGAGGAAGGCTGCAAGTGTGAAGCACGAACCCTCCATATTCCTCTATCCCTACTTAAGGAGAGTGAGAATGTAACACAACGAACGCAGAACAAAAAACAAAAGTTGATTCACATTAACAAACTTAATTCATTTAAACGACAACAAAATCGTGAGCTAAACATACAACAGAACAGACAGTGGTTTGCAAATACAACAAAAACTGACGTACCCCTAATGTTGAATGGCTACTCTCACTCGGGCCCAAATTCTCACTACCAACTACAAAAACGACGTTCCCCTTGTTTAACGTCATAGCAGAAGGAGAAGAGTGTGATTAAACGATAAAAAGTAAAGAGTAACAAGAAAATGCGAGGATTAATTTAATAACGCTCTTTAACGATTATATGAGAAACAGAAAATTAGATTAGAGACAGATTTACATTAAAAACGGTGGCGGAAACGACAAAATTCTTGAAAGAAAATAAACATATATATATAATTGTTCCACAACATCCCATAGGGACAAGGGAGACTTCTCTCATATCAATGAGTGCACCCCGATTCATATTAGCTCAATGATATGGGACCTACAGTTTATCGCCGAGTCCGAACGGCGTGTCTAAGACACCACTTTTGTAGAGAAGTTTTACATGGCTGAAATACTCAGGAAATGTCGCCAACATTACTGAGGGGTATTTTGCCACCGTTGAAAAGTGTTTTGATGTTGCCTGGCCGGGGAATCGAACCCACGACCTTATGTGTGCAAGGCGGGTGTGCATACCATTGCACCACGGTGGCACCCAAATAAACATAAACAAAATAAACATCTGCTCATGCTTAATTCGGATAAAGGTGGAAAGACGGTAGCAATGCTAAAAAGCGAATATGAAGATAAAATGAATCAAATACTTATGGACATGTGTACGTACATGGAACAAATTAGTATTAAAACTTTTTGAATCCAACCTAATTAATGGGTCGGAAAACGATAAACTAATAAACAGAACATCAGTACCCCCTAAAATATATGAACCTTCCAAAGGAAAGCACTCCGCTCCGACCAAGTACATAGCAACTACATATATTAAAAGTTCTAACGAAAGAGTCAAAATATAACATAAAGGACCAAGTTGATTTCAAAACAAGGATAGCAAATCAACAAAATGAAGACAATGAGATACTAATATAATTTGATGTCATACCCTTATTTCCAAGTGTGCCTGTTAATCTCACAATAAATACAATAAGAGAAAAGTGGACGATTATCGAGAATTACACAAATATCCCCATGAACCTTTTCATCGACATTCTTCCAGTATACATTAAGGACTCTGTTTATTTTTTATATAATAAAAAGATATATGAGCAGCAAAAATGGATGCCAATGGGATCACTAATTTCGCCCACAGTTGCAGATATCGGCATGGAAAAATTACTTAAGAGAGTATGAACAAATTGACTATCAAACCACGACTACTTACTAAATATGTCGACATTTTTTGCATCGTAAAGAAAAATGAAATTGACAACACCTTCAATACACTCAACGGATACAATAAACAACTGCGTTTCACTATGGAATACGAATCCAATAAACAACTCCCATACCTTGACTCAATCCCATACCTACTGCGTCCGTTAGAATAATCAATTACGCATAAAAATCAATACTGCAACAAATGTTATTCGAAGATTCTTAGGATGAACGATTTTCCTATTAAAACCATTGACGAACTAATAAAAAACTAATAAACAGAACATCAGTTCCCCCTAAAATATATGAACCTTCCAAAGGAAAGCACTCCGCTCCGACCAATTTGCTCATTCATAAACCCGCCCACTTATGAATTATCCAAGTACATGGCAACTACATATACTAAAAGCTCTAAGTGAAGAGTCAAAATTTAACATAAAGGACGCAGTTGATTTCAAAACAAGGATAGCAAATCAACAAAATGAAGACAATGAGATACTAATATAATTTGATGTCATACCCTTATTTCCAAGTGTGCCTGTTAATCTCGCAATTACGAGTATTTGCTCGTGAAAAAGATTTCGACACGATAAAAAAACGGCATGACGAGATTCGATCGAAATCGTTGATCGAACGTTTCGAGAGTAACCGGTAATCGAACTATGAAACCCTATGTGTATTATGAAGGTAGATGTAAAAATGGTGTTTGTTTGAAAGCAAGAACTAAAACAAAATTATGAATGAAAAATTTAAATATTTGTGGAATTTGTTGAACAATACATTGAATAATAATTTCGGAATGAAGTTGTGCTAAGAAAAAAAGAAAATTATTAATTCTTGCGAAATCTTTTTGACATTGTTGTAACAGATTGTCAATACATCTATCTTAATAATCCTCTCACAAAATAAATGAGATCGAGTTTGGTGGGTGTTTTGCATTAGCCTCTCTGAGAGAATATTTCCTTTGGTAAACAACGGGGGATATGTTTAAAATGAACTTCACTTATAAAATAAAGGCTATTAATATTAAATATTTTTTCTGTTTTGCTTATTTTTCATCTTATTTTTTAGCGACTGCACTACACTAGAGTTGTGTAGTTCCGGAACGAACTAGTTCCAAAGAACTATTCCGGACAAGGAACTATTGGAACTATATCCGGCTCTTTCATTTATATAGTTCCTTTAGTTCATATAGTTCCAGCCGTGCATATAATTCCTTTCATATATATACAGACTTATCATGGATTTTCACTAGTGAAAAATTTCGCAAGTGAAACAATTTTCCCTTTCACCTTTTCGCCTTATCGTGATCCATGGGGGAGATGGAAAAAAGGCGAAAAAGAGATAAACAATAAAGATAAAACCTTAGATAACTTTTAGTGTTGCCATGCTGTAGTTTTCTGTGGGCTGTTTGGGGATGTTCGTGGGACATACACATTTTTTGCTTTCCCATAAAAAAATTAAGCGATAACAACAAATTTGGCAACTCTACACAGTAAATCTGTGTGGTGCTTTCATGTGTGTGTGCGCGCATTTTTTGTTTACTTTGCATTCGAGCCTATTCATGTGGAAATAAAAATTGAGTTTCATAGAAAAATACCTATTTTATCAATAATTAAATGCATTAAAATTGTAGCATTGTATTTAAGAAGCGTGTTTAAAGTCATTTTTGTTTTAAATATTGCAAAATATGATGTTTTTATTAATATTTTTGCCCAATTCCCCATCAATTTATTTGCGAATTTTTTCACAAACATTTTTCGCTCTCCCTTTCGATTGTGATAGCTATTTTTCACACTTGGCGGATTTTTTCCCTTCCGACCTTCTCCATGATAAGCCGAAGGGGGAAAGGGAAAAAATTCACGGGGAATTGCCGTTCATGATAAGGCTGATAATTTATTTTCTTTCTTCGATCTATCACGTTTGGTTCCTTCATCATTCAGATGCGGCCTCATTGTTAAATAAATGTAAATTACATTCTCGTTACATTGCTGCAATTTATTTATTTTTGTGTCAATTCTTCCACCAAAAAATGAAAACAAAAAGAAAGAGAAAGATGCGTTAAACTACTTCATTCTCGGAACTATTTGGAATGAAGGAAATAAAAAGAACATGGAACGAGAAAGATGCATTGAACTATATCGCTCTCGGAACTATTTAGAACTATGGAACTATATTAAGGAACTAGTTCCTTTTGGCAAAAGGAACTAGAAAGATCGATCCGCTCCAGGAACTATATTGCCCAATTCTACACTACACTAATTATTGGTTAATAATTGCATGCATTTTAATTCTAAATTTATCGCAATTTCTATTTACTAATTTATTTACAATTATTTACTAATATAGTTTTTCTTCTATAAAACGACAACAAACAGCAATTTTTACATTTTAAACAAAAAGACAATAAAAAAATCTTTAATTTTTTTTTTGTTTACGATAGGCTATTTGGCCTCGAGAAATTACTCGCAAATTTACGCTCAATTACTCGATAATTTTACTCGATAACGAATGTTGTCATCCCAACTTTGAGTACACGGTTCGAAACAACTCGATATCGAATCACATAATTAGGCCCAAGGTGTCATTTAATGTCAAAATGCCTTCATCATATGGTAGAACCTAAAGAATACTAATTATTATTGTTTAAAAATAAAAAATATATGGAGATAAGCAGCCAACCTGACAACACGTATTAATATATGCTCTGTATAATTTTAGTTAATAATCGTTTGTGAATTCTTTATTATAATATTAAACGGTCGTTGTATTTCATTTGAGTCTACGGAAACCAATAGTCTTCAATCGATCACTTGACAATAGAATGAACTATAAGACGGATACAGAACACTGTGCACAGATATACCGAAGCCTTCTTTAGAAACACCAAAAATATTAGTTGATATTTGCAAATCGTGACGAGTGGAAGATGAAATTGTTGTGTTAATTAAGAGAAAAAGGAAAATATCAATGTAATTAAAATTTTCTACTTTTTTGTTTACATTTTCATAAAACAAATGTTCTTGTTTTTTTTTCAGTCAATCCCTGAGGATGATCATCAAAGATGATCGAAATGTTGGAAAAATAAAAACAAAAAAATCCATTTGTTTTTAATTTTTAATATGACCTCAAGCAAAACCAAAACCAAAGAAATAGAGTCCAAATGTCAACAATAACTTCACAACAAAAAAAAAAAACTAGTTTCGGATCTCGCTCTTGGTAAACATCGCCAATTTTCCCCACTAATAAATTGATGTTGTTTTAGGGGTCGATTACGGATAGCAACCCAACTCCAGTTGCGTTGCCCACAGCAAATTTAGTAATAACATTTTCTATTTCCGCATTAAAATGTATACTTTTTTACAATAAAAGTAATAGCTGAAGGTTCAAAACACTGATATTGATTGAATTTGACAAAAATTTCCGTCTCTTTAATCATTTTAATCAGGGTTTAAAAGCCAGCATCTAAAAACATTAGCATTAGCTGTACACCTCAACTGCTCCACAATATTGACATACACGGCTGACTAAGCAACCAAACGCATATTTATTTTTGTACATTTTTGCTTATTTCGTTTTTTACGCCTAATCTTTTTTGCGTTAGGCATAATCGACAACCACGCTACATATTTAGCAATCGGCTGACCATTCGTAAGAACGAATTAGCATCCGAGGGTGGTTTTTTCATTAGAGTTTCCAACGCAGTAATAAAAAAGGGGAGTAATTACGTGATTCGATTCGATCGAGTATTTGCTCGTGAAAAAACGGCATGACGAGATTCGATCGAAATCGTTGATCGAACGTTTCGAGAGTAACCGGTAATCGATCTATGAAAACCTATGTGTATTATGAAGGTAGATGTAAAAAATGGTGTTTGTTTGAAAGCAAGAACTAAAACAAAATTATGAATGAAAAATTTAAACATTTGTGGAATTTGTTGAACAATACATTGAATAATAATTTCGGAATGAAGCTGTGCTAAGAAAAAAAGAAAATTATTAATTCTTGCGAAATCTTTTTGCCATTGTTGTAAGAGATTGCCAATACATCTACCTTAATAATCCTCTTACAAAATAAATGAGAGAGAGTTTGGTGGGTGTTTTGCATTAGCCTCTCTGAGAGAATATTTCCTTTGGTAAACAACGGGGGATATGTTTAAAATGTACTTCACTTATAAAATAAAGGCTATTAATATTAAATATTTTTTCTGTTTTGCTTATTTTTCATCTTATTTTTAGCGACTGCACTACACTAATTATTGGTTAATAATTGCATGCATTTTAATTCTAAATTTATCGCAATTTCTAAAAACGATTGCAAAGGACTTTTTCCAATTTCTCTTGTTATATTGTGTAAAAAAATGCTGCCAATTATTTACTAATATAGTTTTTTTTTTTTTTTTTTTTTTTTTTTTTTGTTCGAACGTTCCCACGCCTCACTTTCCCACCCCTGCCGACCGAGGGGGCGACCTCCCTTTTACGTAGGGATCGCGTACACACCATGATCCGCATCATGATGGGGTATGAGAGGGAAATTGAAAACCAGCTACAGAATTTACTTCATCAGCTAGTTAGTTACTAATACATTTTTATATACTATTCATTTAAAAATAAAATTATGTTAGATTTTATAAGGTCAAGGCTCATGCCAAAGTCTACATTACAATACATGGAATTAAAATCTACACACATTTTGTTAATAGGATCTCCCATAGAGTAATTCGTGCGGTGGAAATCTCTAAATAAGGGTTGATAGTTTCTAATTGTTCTACAAGGAACATTTATTCTAATAGATGATATTAAGAAATCCGAGGGAATATTACCCATTAAAATTTTATGCACCATCATAGTGTTTAACATTGTGCGTCTACTTTTTAATGTAGGTAATCGAATTAATTTTAACCTGCTTGTATATGAAGGCAAGACAAAATCGCTATTCCAATGTAAACCTCTCAGTGCAAAAAGTAAAAATTGTTTCTGCACTGATTCAATTTTATCAGAATACACTGCGTATTGAGGGTCCCATACAACAGAACCATATTCTAATATAGGTCTTACAAGTGACGTAAATAGTTGTTTTGTTATATAGGGATCTGAAAATTCTTTGGCCCATCTTTTTATAAATCCTAAAACTCCATGCGCTTTATTAACAATAGAAATTACATGATTATTAAATTTTAATTTTCGATCCATCAAAAGGCCAAGATCAACAAATGATGCTACAGTTAATAATTGAGAACCGTTAATATTGTATTGCCTTATTAAAGAAGAAGATCTGGAAAAACACATATGTTTACATTTTTTTAAGTTTAAGTCCATACAGTTGATTTTACACCATTGAAAAAGGCTATTTAAATCACTCTGGAGAAGATCAGCTTGCTTTTCCGATTTATGAGTAATGAATAGCTTGACATCATCAGCGTACATTAGCAATCTAGAATGCATTATTGAGTTTGGCAAGTCATTTATGAATAAAAGAAAGAGAACCGGTCCGAGGTGACTTCCTTGCGGAACACCCGATGGCACGTCAATCGATTTTGAGACACATCCATCAAACAAAACTGTTTGTGATCTATTTTGTAAATAAGAAGATATCCATCTTACTAAATTAGTATTAAAGCCCATATAATCTAATTTATACAACAAAAGCCTATGGTTAACCCTATCAAATGCTTTGCTGAAATCTGTATATATTGTGTCAGTTTGATTATGCCGAACAAATCCTTTTATTACATTCGATGTGAATTCTATAAGGTTTGTTATGGTCGAAAGACCACTACGAAAACCATGCTGATATGGACTTAGCATGGGTTGAATTTTATGGGAAATTACAGAAGTAATTAATTTTTCGAACAATTTAGGAATTGCACTTAATTTTGCAATTCCTCTATAATTGGATACATTAGTCAGACTGCCTGACTTATGTAAAGGTACAATATAAGACTTTTTCCATATTGCGGGGAAATGACCGAATTTAAGGGAATAGTTAAACAATAGAGTTAAAGGAGTTGACAATGCAACTGAACAATGCTTCAGAATTAAACTAGGTATTCCATCGGGACCTGGACTTTTAATGGGTTTTAAACATCGCAGACTTTTGGAAACGTCTTGGTATTGTAAGAAAGGCATGTAAATTTCATCAATCTGAGATAATTTATAAGGATATGTATCTCTAATTTGGCAAGATGCATTTGAATAAGTTGTAGCAAAAAATTCTGCAAAACATTCAGCAATGTCTGTGTTTTTAGTAAATTCTTGATTATTGAATTTCAATAAAGAGGGTTTAGAAGGTGTTTTTCTTTTTAAATTAACAAAGTCATAGAAGGACTTAGGATTGGACTTAAAATTTTCTTTAATCTTGTTAAGGTACTCATTATATGATCTACGAGATTCTAGCGTATACTTAGACCTAGCTACAGAATAATTGGCGTAGTCAATTGAAGAACCTGACTTTTTATATTTACGAAAAAGTTTATTTTTGGAATTTTTTATAGTTGATAACTCAGGAGTAATCCATGGAAATTTATAAGAATTTGTGACTTTAATAGTTGGAATACATTCAAGCATAAATTTATTTATGATTTCATAGAATTTGTTAATTTTAATATCAAGATCAATATCACTGCTGCAAAGACATACCGATGTCCAGTTAACAGAAGAAATAAGAGAATTGAGTTTCCGAAAATCTGTTTTTTATAATTAAGGACAGTTTTTAACACTTTGGACTGATTTTCCCCAAAGGAATGATTATGGGTCATGGTTATACATAATGAGGGATGATGAATATCTTCAGGAATAGAAATTGGTGGAATGCTAATTATTTCAAAATATTGAGTAACATTTACAAATGCTAAATCAAGGATTCTATCGTAACTATTCAGTATATCGTTTATTTGATGAAGATTGAGGTCACAAAATCGACTAACAATTTCGAATGTATCTTGATTAGCATTCGCCCGGGATGTTAGTGGTGTTAGAGCTTCAGAATCTGGTAATAAGAGCCATTTAACAGAGGGCATATTAAAATCGCCCAGAACCAAAATTCGATCGGTTTCATTCATATTTCCAACGATTGAACTGATTGCGGATATATGTTTTTTATATATGTCAAGTTGAGAAGAAGGAGGAATATAGGAACAAGTTATAAATAATTTAAAATTGCCTAGTTCAATGGATATACTTAAAAATTCAATATCAGGAATATTATTTATTTCAATTAAATTAGTGGAATAAGAGGAGTCAACTGCAATAAGGACTCCACCACCTTTTTTAGCAACACGATCATTTCTGAATATTTGATATTTCGGACATAAAACTTCACTATTTAATACAGCTTTTTTTAACCAAGTTTCAGATAAAACAATTGCATCATAATTAAAACCGAAGCTATCAGTATATAAGCGAGTTAATTTTGTATTTAAACCCCTTACATTCTGATAGCATATAGAAATAGAATTTTTTAGTTTTTTGAAACTGTAGCTGTTCGCGGAGGCAAATGTGCTAACTTGTCGTTTCTTTCCACAAATTCTTTTATAAAAGCATTTACAGGCCAAAATTCTCTCGATATAATTTGATTAAATATTGACTGATTAGTAACAATCCTGAAAGAAGATCTACTTTCCGAAAATGCTGAACGAAGCTTGTAACATTTAAGAAAGTAATCTCCTTGAATACTTGATCTTATATAATCATAAATTTCGTCAGCCGTCGTTTCGGGAGGGAACCTTGACGCAAATACCATTTTCATAGCTGGAGGCATAGATAATGATCTTTGCACAGGTTGTTGGGTATGGCCTACATTGGCAGATGAGCCCCTTGAAGAGACAACAGGCAAGGATGTTGCCAACTCCTGAATACCTTGAGCAGATTGTGAGGTCTTTTCAAGACTAGCACCACCAGTACTCATTAACTCAGGAGTTGCTACAACCTCCTTTAACTGCTTGCTTACTTCCAAAGGCTTATCCAACACAACATTGGCGTATAACTGAGCACGACCAGATTCAGTTGTATCAGAAATATTAACTGGATCCGATTGTACTACAGTATCCCGAGAAACACTAGGTTTACGACTAGAAACAGTTTTACCTGTACTCTTTTTCGTCGACCTTTTGCGTTTCTGCCCGATAACCGATGGTGACGATGCAAATTCGTCCAAATCCGGATATTTGCTAAACAAATTTGAAACTTTATCAAAACGGGAACAAATTATGGAAAGTTCCCCTTTAATTGAAACTAGTTCGGAATGTAGATTCTTTGCAAAATTGTAAAAATCAGCAGAGATTTTTCTACAATTGGGACAGCACCAACGAATTCCATCATTTTCTTTAATTATGTCAGTAACTATTACTCTCATACGAGCACACTTACAATGCCATTGATCTAAACAAAACCAACATGTAACACAAACTTCACTATCATCACGAATATTACATATTTCGTATGAACAGACCATGTTAACTATATTTCAGTTTACTAATAAGTTAAAATTTTTTGGAGATTTTGTAGCTGAATTTCTTAATCCTTTAATTAAAAAAAAGCAATCTTTGGCAACTCTGTTTTGATATGATAACCACGCTGTTACAACAACACAATAAGCTAATGTAACAGAATATATGCACAAAACGAAATAGCCAATTAGACAAATTCAACACAAAAAAGCAGCTTATTAGCACAAATGTAATTAATAACACTTCACCAATTAGCACAATATTTAGACAATAAGTTATTTAATAATTTTAATAAACTTTTGATAACGTATACACGCTAATTTAATTAAAAATTGAATTTTTTTTTAAAAAATGCACAGAGCACACAAAAATTTGACACTACAGCGAACAGGGTTGCCAACTGAATGGTTAATAATTGCATGCATTTTAATTCTAAATTTATCGCAATTTCTAAAAACGATTGCAAAGGACTTTTCCCAATTTCTCTTGTTATATTGTGTAAAAAAATGCTGCCAATTATTTACTAATATAGTTTTTCTTCTATAAAACGACAACAAACAGCAATTTTTACATTTTAAACTAAAAGACAATAAAAAAATCTTTAATTTTTTTTGTTTACGATAGGCAATTTGGCCTCGAGAAATTACTCGCAAATTTACGCTCAATTACTCGATAATTTTACTCGATAACGAATGTTGTCATCCCAACTCGATATCGAATCACATAATTAGGCCCAAGGTGTCATTTAATGTCAAAATGCCTTCATCATATGGTAGAACCTAAAGAATACTAATTATTATTGTTTAAAAATAAAAAAATATATGGGGGTTTCTGAGTGAAATCGGAAACTTTTTCAAGATGAGGTTTTTGATTTCTTTTATTTTTTGCTGTGGTGATGCTGCCCATTAGCAAAACATTTTAGTATATTCTCAGATTTTTTTGACTAACGGTTCCAGAGATATCGCGCCTTGAAAAAGTCAAATTCTGTAAAAACTACATGTAAAGAAATACTCATAACTTCTTTAATATTGGTCCAATTTGAAAAAATCTTTTTTTGTATGTTTTGTTGTTTTATCGGCTATTTAATACAAAAAGCAAAAATTTCACAGTGGGCTTGGTAGCTATTTTTGCGATTTAATATTTAAAATCAATTTTTAAAGATGTTCTACCCCTTCGATTTTCTTTAATTTTGTTTGTATTAAACTACGTTCAATTACAAAAATTTTAAGTCCTATGTGGTAATGGGATTCGGACGATTACTATTTTTCTGATTTTTTCAATTTTTCAATACAAATTTTCCTTTATACCCGTGTGAAACATTTGTTATTTTACCAAAACAATACAAAATACATTTCTAAACATTTGTTACGTTGTTTTATTTAGGATTTTATCTTAAACATCTTAAAAACTTCTTCATGTTGCGACTTTAAGACTGGTTTTGTAATTAGTGTACCAGCATTAGAGGGCATTACTGAATGGCGTTTTTCAAAATAGAAAAATTACGCACTTTTTAAGATGTTTAAGATAAATTCCTAAATAAAACAACAAAACAAATGTTTAAAAATGTAAATGTAAAATAAAAAAAAAAACAATAAGGGTATTCAGGTTAAAACCCAAAATGCAAACTCATCAGAAATTAAGAATAATTCTCCTATTGAACACAACAATAACTACATAAACACTGAATCATTACTGTACCCAGAACATGATCCTGGTCCGTTTTTCGTCATGCTTTCTTTAACTAACTATAAGTGAAAACCGCTTACACCTGAGAAGTTTTTGCGGATTTTGAAAAAGTAATGTTCATAGGTGAGAAAAATCCAAAAACATAAAAAAATCTGCTACTTTTGGGCTATTTGGTCTACTTTTGTGAATGAATAAAAAGTTAATTTAAATTCATTATTTTTCCCAACGTTTCGTCGGCTTGTTTCCGACTTCTTCAGGGGATATTTTATTTGAATTTCCTGTTAACAAAGTTTTGTTTCATTACAAATTTTTTCCAATGCATACAAGTTTAAGTTTTTAACTTACGATTAATCATTATTAATTCACTTATAATTATAAAAAACTGGACTTCACGAACACACATTTTGTATAATCAATAAATAAATAATAAATAATCAAATGTAAAATTAAATTAAAACTAGTATCACAGAGGTGGTGCTTTAAGCTATTGCAACGGAGTATTGAAGTTTTGTGTTGTCCTTATCTTCTTTAGTGTTTATTGACATTTTTATTCTCTCTTGGATTCGCAAACTCTCCAATGTATATCGTTTGTTTTCTATTTTTTCTCTATCCAATATTCTGACATTTGCAAAGTCAGCTGAGTGGCCACTCTCATTGATGTGTTGCGCCAATGCTGTGTTGTCTTTTCCTTTCTTTATGTCTGTTTCGTGTTCATTCAATCTAATGCCTAATCTCCGTTTTAAAACCGAAAAAGCAAAGAGAGAAATAGAACGAACCGAATACAACTTCCAACTAAAACTTCTCAATGCAGAAATAAAAGAAACACACAGCAACATTAGAGAATGTAAGAAAGAAATAGAGAAAATAGAAAATTTAAATAATACACTGAACGAAACAGAGGTAAAACAATTTAAGAATGAGCAACGGAATAGGGCAATTAATATTAGAAAAAACACAAAGGAGACACACTTATCCAAATTACAAAAATTAAAAGACAACAAATTTAATAAACTAAACTTGAGACTAAATGAGGATTGGTTTGTAAACCGTACACATATTGAATTTACGAAGGAAATGAAGTGGCTTTTATCTATGGGGAAAAAATTTTCACTTCCAGTTCACAGGAAAAATTTCAAACCAGTACCATTAATAGCTGATATGGAACAATGGGTCCAAACATTGAAAAATGACAATGAGAAAGAAATAACAAGGGCAAAAATAGCAGGAAGAATAGCAAATCATCGCAGAAGTCTTACAAATACAGAAATGGAGATGTTCATAATGGGCATACATGACATAACTAAAGAATTTTTAAATAAACACAAAGATGAAATAATGGTAACGACTGCAGATAAAGGGAATAAAACAGTAATAATGTACAAAGAGGAATACAAGAATAAAATGGAAAACTTACTCGAGGACAAAACAACATATAAACAAATCAGATCGGATCCGACTACCAAATTGCAGACATTGAATAACAACTTGGTTTCAGATTTATTCAAAAACAACTTTATTTCAAAATTTGAGAAAAAGAAACTGACGAGTATAGCAGCTGAAGCGCCAGAACTGTATGGTCTGCCCAAAATACACAAAACTGGGATACCACTCAGACCAATCGCATCATCAATGAAAGTTCCCTGTTATAACATGTCCAAACTACTGGGAAAAATTCTTCAAAATCTAGTCTCAACATCATATAACATAAAAAACGCCACTGAATTGAAAAATAAATTACAGATGATAACTTTGGATAAGGACGATATTCTAATTTCATTTGACGTGGTATCACTTTTTACGAATATACCGATATATTTGGCAATCAAAAATACGATGGAAAAATGGGAAATACTACAAAACCACACAACGATTCCAAAACATAAATTCCTGAAGATTCTTCAATTCTGCTTAAACGATAACAATTACTTCCAGTATGATAACAAATTTTACCATCAAACATATGGTATGCCAATGGGCAACCCTTTATCGCCAACTATTGCCAATATAGTACTTGACAAACTTCTTGACGACGTAATAGAGGAACTTAGAAAAATGGACATTGAAATAAAACACATTTCAAAGTATGTTGACGATATTTTTGCGATAGTAAATAAAAACCAGTTGGAAACAATTCTTGATAAGCTTAATGCATACCACAACAAATTGCAGTTTACCGTTGAGAAGGAAGAAAACGGAGCTATCCCATATCTTGACATGAAAATACTAAGAAAAAACGACAAAATCATAACAAACTGGTATGCAAAACCCACATCGTCAGGTCTAATTATAAACTACAACTCGACACAAACATACAGCATGAAAATAAATACAGCAACAAATTTAGCAAAAACGGTCTTTACATTAAGCGACAAAATATTTCACAAAGAAAACACAAAAATCTTAAAAGATATATTAAGAAAAAACAATTTCCCAACACCAATCATAAAAAATATCATATCAAAAAGTACCAAAGGAAATATAACACAATTTGACAAAGAAAAACAAAATTACCTCAGCATACCATTTATCCCAAAGTTAACAGAAAACAGAACAATAAGAAATATGATAAACCCAACAAAAACATCCATTGCATACAAATCCAACGAGACGTTGAAAACTATTTTTGCAAGAAAAACGAAAAAGAGAGACAAACTTCAAGAGAATGATGTTGTCTATGAGATAACTTGCAAGGGAAATGAACGAGAACAGTGCAATAAGGTTTATGTGGGGACAACGAAACGGAGATTAGGCATTAGATTGAACGAACACGAAACAGACATAAAGAAAGGAAAAGACAACACAGCATTGGCGCAACACATCAATGAGAGTGGCCACTCAGCTGACTTTGCAAATGTCAGAATATTGGATAGGGAAAAAATAGAAAACAAACGATATACATTGGAGAGTTTGCGAATCCAAGAGAGAATAAAAATGTCAATGAACACTAAAGAAGATAAGGACAACACAAAACTTCAATACTCCGTTGCAATAGCTTGAAGCACCACCTCTGTGATACTAGTTTTAATTTAATTTTACATTTGATTATTTATTATATATTTATTGATTATACAAAATATGTGTTCGTGAAGTCCAGTTTTTTATAATTATAAGTGAATTAATAATGATTAATTGTAAGTTAAAAACTTAAACTTGTATGCATTGGAAAAAATTTGTAATGAAACAAAACTTTGTTAACAGGAAATTCAAATAAAATATCCCCTGAAGAAGTCGGAAACAAGCCGACGAAACGTTGGGAAAAATAATGAATTTAAATTAACTTTTTATTCATTCACAAAAGTCGACCAAATAGCCCAAAAGTAGCAGATAGTACATAATTACCATTGGTCAACAACAACAAATACATAAAAAAAAACGTTGGAGCGCTTTTTAAATATATCGCGGGCAAAATTCACAATTTTGGGATTTTAGGTTTTCACGATTTTGCTTGGTCCTATCGAAATGAGACTAAAGAAAATGTTGTAGCAGTGAAAATTTTGTACAAGATTCACGGGCATAATATTTTCGTAGGTTTTACCGTTTTTGAGATATAGAAGTTCAGATCAATCATTCAGATTTTTTTCTCAGGCCCTCAGGATTTTGCTTGAAAACCGCAAGGCCTATCGGAATGGGACTAAAAAAATATTGTAGCTGTGAAAATTCTCTACTCACTATCAAATCAAAAACATGAATATATAATAAAATAATATATATCCAATAGAAAGTGTCTTTAAGAAAACATTGATGAATCGTTCACGACACTTCCAATTCGTTCACGACTCCTTGCAGACAGCCCTTTGGGATCGTTGACGACTTTTTCACACAAGTGTCCAGTATTCATGCACGACAACTTGGGCGACAAGGTAAGCGAAGCTGTCGTCGACGACGACTTCGAAGACAAAACCCTTATTTCGTTGACGACAGCTTTACAGACAATGTCTTGCTATTTGTCGTTAACGACCCTACTAAAGACTCATTTTGTTGTCGTGTGTCAAATTTTTATTTTTATTACATTAAAAATACACCATTTTATAAATGTTATCTTACATTAATAATGATTCGTTCCTGAATATTCTCCGATCCACATATTTTGGAATTTATCCGCGCTTCAATTTCTCATCTCAACCTATGGAGTGGCGACATCCTTTATATATGGATTCTGTAAAAAGAAAACATTATGAATGAATGCTGACAATAACCACTAAAATAATCTATAATCTTACCATATATGACTGCCGCATCTTTTAATACCGCTGGGATTTTCGGAGTTTTCCATGACTTCACTACATATATGTATTAAAAGAATAAATTATTTTTAAAGTTCCTTAATATAATTTTTCTCACTTACCGCTCTTTGGTTAAAGCACACTGATTAGTATTGACGTGATTTCAGATATTATCTTACAATTATTCCAAAATGAATATTGTATATTTGAATCAATATGTGAACAATCATTTCATAGCACGCTTTTTTCAACATTTTTGAGTTTGTTGGCACGACACTTTGCAAGATATGTGTTGTATCCTTCATTATCTTTATCGAAATCCCTATCTGTTATACTTATATTTTACTGTAATCAATGTTTGTCTTTATACACTCATTTACCAATACCTGTTTTATTGTAAACCGTAATCTTAGGCTTTACATAACCATTGTTAAATATCAGTTTCCCTTCTTGTTATAACCATCAACAGTGTCACACGTATTATTTCCTTTAGTTTATAATGTTTTATTAATAAAGTGATTTCAATATTAAACAATGATCGACCACGCGTCTTCTTATTTAATTATGTCATAGTACAGACGTAACAATTGGCGACGAGGATGGGATAGAAAAAAATCAATTTAAATTTCAACATTTCAAATTATCACGCTAATAACAATTGGCGATGAGGATCAAATAGAAAAATCAATTCAATTTTCAAAAATAAGATGATCAAGCCAACAACTATTGCAACGAGGATGGATTACGAAAAAAATTCAAGCAGAATTTCAGCTGTCGAATTATCAAGACAAAAAAAATTACAAGACAACAATTGGTAAATTTACGTCAACTCATAAATAACAATTGGTACGAGGTAAACTAGTGCAAAATAACATTTTCCAACAATACAAAAAGATCAAGAAAATAATCAATTTCAAAATGGCCGACGAACAAATGAAAAAGTTACTTGAAGCCATAACCTCTGCTGCATTGGCACAGCAGCAAGCTACATACAGTACGAGCATCAACATCATTTCAAATTTCAAACCATTTAATCCAAAAGTGGAAACATTTCAATCGTACAAAGAAAGGCTAGAAATTCATTTGCAAATAAAAAACGTTTTCGACAACAAGGAACTTTGTGCAAAGCTACTCTTACAATACATTGGCACGGAAAATTATTCAGCCATTTCAACATTGGCCGCACCAAAAACTGTTTCGGAACTGAAGTATGAAGAAATTATTGCACTCCTCGATCAACATTATAGTCAAAAAATGAACATTCTTGTGGAGCAACACAGGTTTTTATCAGAAGTGCAAAACGAAAATCAATCAATTGCCGAATTTGTGACAACATTGCAAAAAAGAGCCGCTACGTGCGAATTTGTATGTATGTGTAAGAAGTCTGTCACTGATCTATTTTCCAGGGCACAATTCATCAGAGGTCTACGTGACAACAACATTCGAGAGCAATTACAGCAAAAGCCGGACGAATCATTTCAACAACAAACATACAAAACGTCACATATAGAATCATTCTCATCGAACGAATATGGTGTAAACAAAATTATTGACATTTACAACAAAACAGAAATAGCGTCACCAGAAGTGAAAAAATTTAATACAAAAGTGTTGATAAATGGGCGCAAGCAAGCCTTCGAGGTCGATTCAGGAGCAGGTTGTACATTAATTCCAGTCAGCGAGTTCAAAAAATTGAAATTACAAATTCCAATCGAAAAATCAACAATTTCTTTCCGGTCGTACACTGGTGATACTTTTGTGCCAATTGGAGTGGTAAAAGTGCAAGTCTCGTACAAAGGTAAACAATCAAATGAGGAAATGTATAACGTTCCAGAAAAATATACACCATTATTGGGCAGAGTGTGGATAAGACATCTAAAAATTGATTTCAACGAATTAGACCAAAATGGATGTGAGGAAAGTGCAAAACCAGTTTTTATAAAGGAAGTACAATTTCCTTTTACTCTACGCGAGAAATGTGAAAAAGAAAATCAAGTGCATCTAACAACAAAAAATCCAGAATACCTGAAGTATGAACAAGATCAAAAACTCAAAAACGTTTTAAATTCAATTCGGTTCAAAAAGCCTAAAGAAAATAAAAAAGCTGTGTTTCATCAAATTAGCGTGGGAGAAGGAGTACGCATAAAATGGTATATACAAAACAAAGAAATATCAAAGTTCGGAGTCGTTCAGAAAAAAGTAGAAAGTTGCAATTATATCGTTCAATTGGATAATGGATATTTAATCAAATGCCACATCAATCAAATATACACAAATATATGCCACAACAGATCAAGAATACTTCTAACATTCAGTATTCCAATAACAAACGTACAAAAATGGAACAAATCTTAATACATCGTCATCCAAATCCCACTTCGACTGAAAACTCATCACATCAACAGTCATCTGTGCCCAACATTTACTGAAGATAAGCAGTCATATATGTCCTCATTAGCTCAAACGACACGAACGAATCAAGAACAACATTCACCAATGCCTAAACCACTTAGAAGAACTGCCCGTATCAGAAGACCACTCCACATATAGGCGGCCATGCCTTTTATTAGCGTGGGAGATTGTTGTATCCTTCATTATCTTTATCGAAATCCCTATCTGTTATACTTGGGCCTAATTATGTGATTCGATTCGATTGTGAATTTACTCGTGAATAAGTTTTCGACACGAGGAAAAAACGGCATGATAAGACTCAATCGAAATCGTTGATCGAATGTTTCGAGAGTAACCGGTAATCGAACTATGTGTTCTTCAGGGAATGTTATGAAGGTAGATGTCAAAAAAATGTGTTTATTTCAAAGCAAAAACTAAAAAACAAAATTATGGATGAAAAATGTAAATATTTGTGGAATTTTTTGAACAATACATTGAATAATAATTTCGGAATGAAGTTGTGCTAAGAAAATATGAAAATTAGTAATGTTTGCAAAATTGTTTTGACATTCTTGTTACAGTTTGCTAATACATCTACCTTAATAATTCTCTCACAAAATAAATGAGAGAATTTGGTCGGTGTTTTGACTTAGCCTCTCTGAGAGAGTATTTCCTTTGGTAAAAAACGGGGGATGAACTGTTTAAAATGCACTTTATTAAAAGTTGTTCACCTATAAAATGAAGGCTATTAATTTTAAATAATTTTTTGTTTTGCAGAAATTCATATTTTTTCAACTTGTATTTTAACGACTGCAAACACTAATTTTTGGTTAATGATAGCATGCATATGTATTTATTTTAATTCTAATTTTATCACAATTTCTCAAAACGACTGAAAAGGACTTTTCCCAATTTCTCTTGTTATTTTGTGTAAAAAATGCTCACAATTATTTACTAATATCATTTTTCCTCTATAAACTGTCAATAAACAACAATTTTTTACATTTTAAACAAAAATACAATAAGAAATCTTTCATTTCGTTTATTTACGATAGGCCATTTTGCTACGAGAAATTACTCGCAAATTTATGCTCAATTTCTCGATAATTTTACTCAATAACGAATGTTGTCATCCCAACTTTGAGTACTCGGGTCGAAACAACTCGATATCGAATCACGTAATTAGGCCCCTTGTATTTTACTGTCATCAATGTTTGTCATTATACACTCATTTATCAATATCTGTTTTATTGTAAACCGTAATCTTATTCCGGGCATACACTATGGGCATGCAGGACAGCATTTGTAATAGTATTAGTAAATTTTGAAGTTTTTGTCAATGTATTTGGGAGTAGTTTTGGCAGGATTGAAATCAAAATAGTTTTGATTTTGTAAATGAACCCCTTTCAATCCGATGAATTTTGTTTATTTTCCAAGTAACCAACAAATAATTTTTGAAAACAACAAATATTATTTGTGAGGAAATTAAAAAAATTGGAAAACTTCAACCCAAAATCGAGTTTTGGAGGAAAATTCGTCATTCTTGGAATATGGATTGAAGGAATGCCACACACTATTCAATAACACACGTACACAAGGGTTCATTTGGCAGTGCAGTTTGGCAGTATAGTGTATGCCCCGCATTAGGCTTTACATAACCATTGTTCAATATCAGTTTCCCTTCTTGTTATAACCATCAACAGTGTCACACGTATTATTTCCTTTAGTTTATAATGTTTTATTAATAAAGTGATTTCAATATTAAACAATGATCGACCACGCGTCTTCTTATTTAGTTATGTCATAGTACAGACATAACAATATGGTCATGCATAGCGTCGTGCACGACTATTTCGGTAATTTCGTCAACGAATCGTCGACGAAAATGTCGTCGATGACTTGATTTTCTATTGGGTATGTACAGTTAGGCAAGAAATGTATTGCAAAAACCAAAATTGTAGAATATTTCATATTACTTGTTCGTTTATGGCAACAAGTTATGTAAAAACTATACGGTTTTTTGTGCAAATTTCTTGCTATAGGTCCTTACAAGAATATTCCGTCAAAACATGCAAAGGTTATTTGCGATTTATAACAAATACGGTCAAAAATAAGAATTAACTACTATTTGGGGGTGACAATAAAAGTATTGCAAAAATTACCAAATCGATGGTTTCTTCGAGAATTACCAAAGATGTGTTCTTTAATGAGTTGCCTATCCACTTTGGACATTCATTTGAGCATTAATGAGCTTAGTTAAACCAAAAAATAAGGCTTGGTATGTTCCACTCTAAGGATACTGGTTCCCAATTTTTAGTAAATCTTGATCCTTCGTTGCATGATGTTTTTGGAGCTTTTCTTAAATTGGACCCAAACATTTTATGAGGGTTGATATCAGGATGTTGGTCCGATGCATTTAAGAGTTTTGTGTCGTTATATTACATCGGCAATTTACACAAATAAGATTAACATGTAATTATGTGGCCTTTGGAATGGTGGTAGTAGACTTTGTTTGAGCATTCGGGATCGATTTTTCTGACTTTCAGACTAATGACTATTAAATATTTCTTAATAATGTCAGTAGGAATGCCTTCCCAATCATTACTATATCCGTGAACCCAATTTTGCATACTATTTTCCATGTTAAAGAATATAGTACGCAAATATTCGGTATTCCAGCTTCTCCAGTAGCGGTTTAATTTCCATATTTGATGGGTTTTATTGGATTTGGCGCAATTTTTTGGATTTATTATGATAGCAGAGGATAATATCTATTAACTTAGCAAAAATTAAACCATATCAATACCATTGGGAGACGAAATAGTGCTCTGTCGTAGGTCGTTCCAAAATACTACACTGGTGTAAATTTTTTCCATATACTTTCCAGAGGTATTTCGATTTTCTCAAAGCCAAAATCGGACTGTTTTGCATTGTTCCATTATCCTACAACACATATTGAGTCAAATATTCATTCTTTGCCTACTTGCCTGTGGCCTATTCGTCATGGTTTATTGTTGATATGGTCGCATGCGTTTTTTACCTGTCTGAAGACCCTCCAGGACGGCATTTTTTATCACTGAACTTTATTACATTCAATACTGTTATTCTATTATTAGCCGCAAAAGTCATAAAAATGCATAATGACCGCAAAAATTTGCAAAAATTTTATAGTTTTATAGTACTGATTTTCCCTTTGCAATACTTTTATTGTCACCCCCAAGTAGTAGTTAATTCTTATTTTTGACCGTATTTGTTATAAGTCGCAAATAATCTTTGCATATTTTGACGGAATATTGTTGTAAGGACCTATAGCAAGATATTTGCACAAAAAACCGTATAGTTTTTACATAATTTGTTGCCATAAACGAACAATTAATATGAAATTTTCTACAATTTTGGTTTTGCAATACTTTTCTTGCCTAACTGTATATAGTTTTATGTCTTTTATCAAATTTTGTATTCATTAGTTGTGATTGTATGTGTAAATTTATTAAAAAATGTGGAATGTGTGTGTGAATTTTCTTTTTCATTTTCAAAATGAACCAAATCAATCCGATGAATAGGGTTTATTTTCAGAATTGTCAAAGGGCTATTTTGGGAAATAAAAAAATATGTATTGCGAAGAATTAAAAAACAATTAAATTCATTCGCATTTTTGAGGAAAATTTGAAGATTTCGATTGCAGACTGAAAGCTGATTAAACCCTTTGCTTTACAATTATCAAGCACACACGTACAGAAGGAGTTCATCGGATTGACCATCAATTTGATAGTGAGTGTCCTGCTTAAACCCCGTCTTTTAACAGTACATCCTAATAATTATGCGACCTCCTGAACATCCACAACTTCCTAAGTCCCAATTTACATTAGGCAAGTTTACTTGCGGCATGTCCCTGTTTGTAGGAGAGACACGGAAAGGGTATCGGCAATTTTCAGGCAATTCCTTTTATATTTTTCGTATTTGACATTATTTTCATTGTTTTGAAAACAAAACTTGTCGGAACAGAATTGCCTTTTATAAACGCAAAAGGCAAGTTTTAAAAGGAACTAGAACAATTGCCGCAAGTAAACTCTCCTAATGTAAATCTGGACTAGCCGGCATTCGGAAAGTCAGTCTGATGATGGAAGTGTCGTCTAAATAAGTTACAATCATAAGGTCTGTTCGATAACAAATTTGTACAAACTTTACAAAATGCTGTTCAATAACAAACTTGTATAGTAAAAGTGAAATGAGAGGCAGTTGCAAGTACTTACAAATACTTTTTACTTGCGAAGTTATCGAACAGACATATAATATGGGTAACGTTGGCTGCCAGTGTTGAACATATCTCGACATAGAAACTAGTTTCTGATATAAAATTCATTCATACAGGAAAACATATTGTCCGTTGTACATTATAATAACTTTATTTTCTTATGTATAACTATCTTTTTAGGAGAAACATGAAGTTCTACAAATATCTTCTTGGATGAAATTACAACAGTTGCAAATGATCCTTAATGCTTCATTACAAGAAATTATAGACCAATGGTGTGATGGAGCTGGAATTTTGACTGCCAATTATAAAGCCGAAGAATTGCGCCATTTAATTCGTGCTCTTTTTCAAAACACAGATCGCCGAGCAAAAGCACTGTCAAGGATTGTTTAAACTAGAAAATTAAAAAAAAAAAATATTACCAATTAAATAAAATGCTATGTATATGATTAAAATATATTATAATAAAACATGCCCTTTCTTAAAGTTTAATTATAACTTGATGCTACAAAAATACTTATTTGTACAACTGTCTCCTAGATTAGCCATAAATACCTAAAATAAAACATTACAGACATAAAAAGAACGAATGAAAATATTAATACTTACCCAAGATAAATCATTAAAATTATTCTAAAAAGGATTAGTTCTTTCGGAATATTTTATTTTTAACCCAGATATGCCTGCCGATTGCTTGATTGTGGTCATTTTGAAAGTATTTTTATAATATTTTAGAAGCAAATGAGAAATAAAAGCAGTATGTTTATATCTTTTTATAAATTTATTTAGAAAAAGTGATTTTTGAGGCTCATGGATTTATTTTATAACATTTCACATGTAGTCCAAAGTCACATCTTCGGCATCTAATTAAGTTTTTTTTTTTTTTTTTTTGATAGCAGGCTCCACATCGTGTTTGATTTTCGTATGAAATTGGTTGGCACCTTCGAAGAACTGGAACTCTAAACTCAGTACACATCTACACCACTAGGTGTAGATGTGTACTAAGATATCAAAAAAATTAACCGTACTTTGATAAACGTGACATATCAAGGTAGCAAAAATGTTGTGTTCACTATATATAGGTCATTGGGCATATTTCATTCATATTCATTTTTTCATAATCTAACATGTATCCAAAGCCTTCATGCCAATTAATGAGAATACAATATGCATAACAATTTGATGGAACTACTCTAACAAAGTGACATGTCAAACATGCACATATTATAATTAAATATACATTATTGAGTATATAGAAATAATTGACAGAATATAACGAATTATTAAATTATATTCATGTAAAAAGTGCACTGAGAAAATATTGGAAAAAAATAACAACTCATCATTCAAGGTGATATCAAGTTTTTTATAAAATGTGGTCGGGGTAATATTGAAATTTTTTAATTCATAAGGTAAAACGTTATACAAACGCGCAAAACGAACTAGAAATGAGTCGTTTAAGAGATGCCCAGCAAAATTTGACGGAAGGGGTTCTTTGCGATGACGTGATTTCATGTCATCTTTTGCATTGGTTCAAAGGAAGTCGTGAAAGATCCGATCTTTTCATTAGGATTTGAACCAATGCAAAGGAAGTCGTGAAAGATCCGATCTTTTCATCAGCATTTGTACCGATTCCATCGATCCAATAGAGATGATGTTTGTGTTTTTATTTACACACCTGTTTATTTTCATTTTGGTATGTTCCAGTACTGCAAAAATCTACTAATTTTTACTATTTTTTCCGATAGCATAAAGGAAAAATTGTTATCGTAGTAAAAATAAGTAGATTCTTGCTGTTTCTGGAACAGACCAAAGTTGTTAGAACTGTCGTCGTGATGTTGTCTTACATTTCCTGCATATCAAACAACTAAAACTTCTAAAAAATTGGTATTATATGAAGTCCCAACCATCGAGCTAATAATAGAATCGGACTGCACACATTGATATTTTAAAAGTTCTCTTGTCTGTTCTAAATCTGACATAGAATGAAATCAATCAAATCTCGCTTCTTGGAATTTGAAAAAAAAAGTCCGAAACGAAAAGGAACAACAATCTGAAAATAAAGAAGAAACTACTTTTGGAAAGAAACAATTAAAAATAAATTAATTAAGCATAAATGGTATTTTCCATAAAAAATCTCTCCTCCCCGTTCGTTACATTTTGTTCTTAGAGATCCCTAAAGCAAGCCGGGTTGTAGATCCCTACATATTTCCGTCACTAAACAAAAGAGTATAAATTACCAAAATGTTGTTATAAAATAACAAAATTATAAAATAAAAGTAATTTACGAAATAAAAATACTTAAAGGAGTGCATTTGGAGTCTATGTTGAAATCTGAACTGGTGATGGGAAGATAATTGAAAAAACCTTTTGTAAGATGAAAGAATATCAGTTGCGGAGAACGGAGGAAGTAATCTTTTGCGTTGCAGCGGTGGTGATTACATTGCAATTTTGGATGTAAACTTTTGAAAAACTAAACTGATAAATTAATTGTAGCTATTTCATGAATTCGTTTGAATTAATAAAGAGTTTGGTTTTTCATGAAAACCATATTTCAATACAGCATTTCCATTTTCCAAACAAGACATGAAAATTTCATGCCAAGGGGTTGGTGAAAATGACATGCCAAAGCATTGGTTAAAATGACATGTCAAAGCATGGGTGAAAATGACGTGTCAAAGCATTGGTGAAAATGACATGTCAAATCATTGGTGGAAATGACATGCCAAAGCATTGGTGGAAATGACATGTCAACGCATTGGTTAAAATGACATGCTTAGGATCCAGAAAAGAACGTCATCTTTTGGGGTCCACGCTCATATAAAATTCATCGATGAAGATGCTAAAAAGATGACATGCTAGATCACTTGCACCCATGATTGAATGTCATCTTTGGCATCGAACATTTTGCTGGGTGGGTATTTAAAGTTGATTTCGCCTGATAGAAGAGCAAAAGACAAATTCTCTAAGAAGAAAATATGGGCATTGGTGCTTAATGGTTTTGAAAAAACTAAGCAACAGTCGAGAGTCTACAAAGGATGTGAAAGAACACCCGAAAAATTCAATCACATATGAAGTAAAATGAACACGGGTCTTCAACCTAAAAACAAAACGAATAATTCGGTTTACTGTCAACCGAATGAGATTCATATTACTCGAACTGGAGCCGGAATAGACTTCTATACAGTATAGAAACGTTGGTAATACTAATGCATGGACCAAACGCTTCCTAATTATAATGATGTGACCATCAAAACTCAACTTATTATCAAGGACCACTCCCAAACATAGCAACTCGGACACAAACTTAATATTCCTTTGCTTTACAATTATCAAGCACACACGTACAGAAGGAGTTCATCGGATTGACCATCAATTTGATAGTGAGTGTCCTGCTTAAACCCCGTCTTTTAACAGTACATCCTAATAATTATGCGACCTCCTGAACATCCACAACTTCCTAAGTCCCAATTTACATTAGGCAAGTTTACTTGCGGCATGTCCCTGTTTGTAGGAGAGACACGGAAAGGGTATGGAAATGGAAAAAATTGCTCGTATCGGCAATTTTCAGGCAATTCCTTTTATATTTTTCGTATTTGACATTATTTTCATTGTTTTGAAAACAAAACTTGTCGGAACAGAATTGCCTTTTATAAACGCAAAAGGCAAGTTTTAAAAGGAACTAGAACAATTGCCGCAAGTAAACTCTCCTAATGTAAATCTGGACTAGCCGGCATTCGGAAAGTCAGTCTGATGATGGAAGTGTCGTCTAAATAAGTTACAATCATAAGGTCTGTTCGATAACAAATTTGTACAAACTTTACAAAATGCTTTTCAATAACAAACTTGTATAGTAAAAGTGAAATGAGAGGCAGTTGCAAGTACTTACAAATACTTTTTACTTGCGAAGTTATCGAACAGACATATAATATGGGTAACGTTGGCTGCCAGTGTTGAACATATCTCGACATAGAAACTAGTTTCTGATATAAAATTCATTCATACAGGAAAACATATTGTCCGTTGTACATTATAATAACTTTATTTTCTTATGTATAACTATCTTTTTAGGAGAAACATGAAGTTCTACAAATATCTTCTTGGATGAAATTACAACAGTTGCAAATGATCCTTAATGCTTCATTACAAGAAATTATAGACCAATGGTGTGATGGAGCTGGAATTTTGACTGCCAATTATAAAGCCGAAGAACTGCGCCATTTAATTCGTGCTCTTTTTCAAAATACAGATCGCCGAGCAAAAGCACTGTCAAAGATTGTTTAAACTAGAAAATTAAAAAAAAAAAAATTATTACCAATTAAATAAAAATGCTATGTATATGATTAAAATATATTATAATAAAACATGCCCTTTCTTAAAGTTTAATTATAACTTGATGCTACAAAAATACTTATTTGTACAACTGTCTCCTAGATTAGCCATAAATACCTAAAATAAAACATTACAGACATAAAAAGAACGAATGAAAATATTAATACTTACCCAAGATAAATCATTAAAATTATTCTAAAAAGGATTAGTTCTTTCGGAATATTTTATTTTTAACCCAGATATGCCTGCCGATTGCTTGATTGTGCTCATTTTGAAAGTATTTTTATAATATTTTAGAAGCAAATGAGAAATAAAAGCAGTATGTTTATAGCTTTTTATAAATTTATTTAGAAAAAGTGATTTTTGAGGCTCATGGATTTATTTTATAACATTTCACATGTAGTCCAAAGTCACATCTTCGGCATCTAATTAAGTTTTTTTTTTTTTTTTGATAGCAGGCTCCACATCGTGTTTGATTTTCGTATGAAATTGGTTGGCACTCTTCGCAGTACACCCCCGCTCCAGTACCTTCATCCATGTTTGAACCATCAATAAAGATAGAAAGGCTATCGGGTAGTGGTCGGCCATGCTCCCATTCACTTCTATCAGTGATTATTTCCTTCGTTACATCAAAGTCCAGTGAAGGCGAAATATAGTCGGTTTCACTCCCCCCGTTGCCTAGTCCGGTCTGACTGCTTAACTGTTGTAAAATGCTAGCATGTCCAGACGCTGAAGAACGCCACAGGCTTAGCTCCTTGAGCCTCAAGGCAATACAGGATGCTTGATACTGAACCGGAATATCCAGGAGTTGGATGTTCAGTACCGCATTCAATGCTGCCTGAGGTGTGCTCTTTACTGCTCCAGTAATAAGAAGTGTTGCAGATCATTGCACAGTAGCTAACCTGGACAAATTGAACTTGCTGTTCAGGGCGTGCCACCAAACAAGACATCCATAGGTCAAAAAGTGGCAGACAGTACAGCCATGAGGTCTTAAACCTCAACTTGGAGTTCTTACAGGAGTAGAGTGCAACTAGACCTCTCTTAGTGCGCTCCTCTGTGTTCCTTTTCCATTTAAGCCGATGGTCAAGGACCACTCCCAGGTATTGCGCCCCAGTAGAGAGATTCAGCTGCACACCATCCAGTGTTGGTGGTACGAACTCGACGGTTTTCCTTTTCCTGGTGAATAGCACCAACTCTGTCTTTGCCGGATTCACACCAAGATCATTGATGTGAGCCCAGCGTGAGAATTTAGCAAGTGCTCCTTGCATTAGTTCGGACAACGCAGACAGAAATTTCCCACTAATCAGGATTACTACGTCATCCGCGTAAGCAACTACCCTAGTTCCTAGTCTGTTGAATTCCATGAGTACCCCATTAACACCAGTAGCCAGAGTAAGGCTCCCCCCTAAGGAGTGCCTCTGGTGACAGATCTCCTTATGGAGCTCTCCCCAATATTGATTAGCCTGCTTCCAAGCATGCTGTCAATCCACTTTATTAGTATAGAGCGGACACCCATAATTCTAGAACAGGATGGATGGATTCGAGTTTCACGTTGTTAAAGGCGCCCTCTATATCCAGAAAGGCAGCCAGAGTGAAATTCGATTCATCCAGATTCTTCTCTATGTACCCTACGACACTATGCAGCGCTGTTTCTGTCGATTTCCCGTTAATCGAAGCATGTTGTGAATTGCTTATAAGGTCTTGGCTAATGAAAGTTCTTATTTCTAAATCTAATAACCTTTCTAAAGTGTCTAAAAGGAAAGAGGAGATACTAATCGGCCTGTAGTCTTTCGGCAATGAGTGACTTGGTTTCCCAGCTTTGGGAATGTAGGTCACTGTTACCTCCTTCCAAAGCGCTGGAATGTGCGATAGTCGTAGACATGCCCTAAGGATCTTCTGAAGAACAGTTACCAGAACAGTCGGTGCGTTCTGAAGCATCGTTGGAATGATACCATCAGGTTCAGGAGATTTGTAGTGCTGAAAAGTACTGATCGCCCATGAGATTCTGTGATAGATTACTAGTCCGTCAACAAGTGCCATCTCCTCTGGGGTATGGGTCCTACTCGTGTCCACACTGGGTGTACCCTAATTGGCGTCCTCACTCCCAAGAAAATTGGTTCTTGTCAGCAGATCTAAAGCCTCTAGAGCGGAAGCTATCCTCCCAGGATAGTGATGAGCATTCGCATCACAGCCCATCACTAACCTGCAATTGCCCGTCGTCTCCTCCACTAGTTTGCGCACCAATTCGTGGGTCGGATGCTTCATACGGAATGTAGACCGAGGCTAGTACCAAAGCCCTACCGGTGTCTTCGTCTAGCCTCACTACAGTCGTATCGCTATAACTGTAGTTGTAGAGTTGAATAAGATTTAGACTTTTCTTGGGTACAATACAGGTTCTTACCTTCTCACCATTATTTGCGCTTATCGCTTAGTCCAGAAACCCTATTTTAATACAAATAGGTTCCTGGACCAAAGCGATATCTATTTCAGAGTCTGTGAGGAAGAGAAGAAGTTCGGCAGCCGCGGCCTTACAGTGATGCAGGTTAATCTGCACCACTCGAAGGTCATGCTGCCGAACTACCTTACTGTGACTTCGGGATCCGGAACCAAAGTCCACCAGATCCGAAGTACAGCACTCCCCCACAGTCTCTAATATAATTCGCGCTCTCGCTATCTTTGGTGAATCTCTCTCCTTCCCTAAAGAAGTTGAGCAGCCTCCAACTGTCGATGACGAGACCTCTATTTTGTTTCCTGATCATCTTCATCACCTCCTCTACGTCCGGGTCTGGAGGAGGCACCCATGTTGTGGCTACGATCCTTCGAGGTATCTCTTCTACAGAAACCGCGGCCTGTCCACAGCCGTCCCAGAGTTCACCAGTGCCCTCAATCGTCTGGATGATAAAGTCCTTCGATTCCTCATCCTGGCAATAGAGGACTTTGATGCCACTGTGGACGACTGCCCTGCCAAAACCGGTCTTCCTGGCATCTACTTCGTCGGAAGTAATGGTCTTCCTATGAAGACGTTCCACCGTGATTTTTTCTGTTTTTTTATTTTTCTTATCTATGAACATTGCTGCTTCAGAATCCGCGAAATCTTCCCATGTGTAAGCGGTTTTCATCAAAAGTTAGTTAAGGCGCACTGAGCATGATATTGTTTTATAAGGAGGCGATACAGTCAGTGCATTGTCTCCATTTAAACTTCTATATCTCAACAACCGTAAAACCTACGAAAATGTCATATTCACAGCTACAACATTTTCTTTAGGACCATTTACATAGGACTCACGGATTCCAAGCAAAATCGTGAAAACCTAAAGAACCCCTAAAAATGTGAACTTAAATCGCGATTTATTTGAAAATCACTTCGGCGATTTTTTTGTTTCTTGATATTTTTTCATCTATGAGTATTGTAGTTTCAGAATCTGCAAAAACTTCCCAGATGTAAGTACCTTCCATTTAAATTTGGTTAATGCACACCGTGATAACGGTACTTCCAGGTTTTTATTAATTTCAAGATTTTGTCTATATTTTCAATGTGAATTCGCTGTAACTAGACATTTTGTGTTCTTTGGTGGTATTAAACATCTTGTGTAGGTCCATGGTTGATAGAGGTGCATATTTTGGTATATCCCCCATAAGACGTACCTCCCGTTTTTTTCACAATTTCACGTTTTTGGCAATATTTTCCAACTGAATTGCTGCAATTTTGATATTTCGAGTTTATAATCTGTATCAAACATTCTTGCCGAAATTCATCAATATATGTCCACATTTTGGTATAGTCCTATATCATGTTAGCTCCCGATATTTGCCATATTTAAGTATTTGGCCTAAATTTTCTACAAAAAAAGTTTGTAAGAATCATGACTTTTTTGAATTTTATCTTGACAAGGTAACTGGTAACAAGTATCAACAATATGAGGCACAGAATATTCTTACTAGGATGGTTAACATATGGACCAAGGGCGTACCAGATTATATTAGATGTAAATAATGTCCTATAGGTCTCAAACAGTGAACATCTGGAAACTACGATGTTTTATGAGATTTTTTTAGTCGCGAGGATGGGTTGGCATCTATTACAATAAATACTAGCTACAGGATATCTCGATTAGGAGAGTTCCCAAATCGACTAAAAATGTACCAGGATATATAAACAGTAAACAAGACCACACAGGTGGTCCTGCTTGCCAATTTAACCATTTTACGTTGTTTAGTAGAGTTATGCCAAAGGAACTATATGGAACTATCTCGTTTACTTCGCAGTTCCAATGGCCCACATTTTTTTCTTTGAACAAACTGCGTATACTTACTATCACACGTTATATTTCATGATGTTACTCATACGTTTTGGAACTAGTACAAGGAACTAGGAACTAGATTACCCAACTCTATTGTTTAGTTTTCTGTGTGGAGCTTAAATCTTGGACAGGCCTTCGCCTTTTTACTTCCGACGACAGATAATTCTTGAAGTGGCATGTGTGTTTCAAAAATAATAATATAAAAGCCAATTTGCATGATGTTTATCATTTTTTGTTATCTTGTTTTGTATCCAGATTTTTGAAATTCCCTTGCAGAGATAGTGTATACGATCTGACAACTTAGAGAAATCATATCCCGCAACATCCACCTGAAGGTTTGCTGTAATTTCTTCGAATACCACCCGTCCCATGCTGGCATTTACAAAGTTTTTGAACACCATATTTCAAAAACACACAAAAGTAAAAAACAAACATTCATACTGTAATCTTAAAAACATAATTTTTTATAAAATAAGATCGAAACGCCGTGGGGGATAGCTAGATCCTCTATCGGGACCCTCTCATTGGCGAATTGGGGAAGCTCAATTTGTCTTTATGACAAGTGGGGTACCGAGGAAATAAAATACTCGGGGGTGACCAAAAACTAGCCTAAGGTGCGGCAGCTGGTTCCTTAGTACCTTTGGTGGGCGGAAGCTGAACCAGCTAGAATGCCACCACTGGAAATCGGTAGGCGTAACCAAAGTTTAAAACGGCTTCCTGTGAACAGCGTCTGAACTCCTGTGGAGCAGCTGCAACTACAGATGGAAAACTACAAACCCTTCAGAAGGAAACGGGAAACCACTAAAGTAAAATCCCTTGCAAATCATATAATAATAATTAATATGGAAACAACAGAAGAAACATGGCCCTCAGTCTCCGGCAATAAGAGGGTGCTAAGAATCCCCGGAGCTAAAACAAAAAAGGTATTAAAAATAGGAACGTAGAATGTTAGAAACTTATACGAAGCTGGAAAGCTCAATAACACTATAAGCGAAATGAGCAGACTAAATATAGACATTCTCGGGACTGAAAGCGGAGATTTTAGATCGGAAAATACTCGAGTATTTCACTCAGGAAATCAAAAAGGAAAGCACAGATAGGGTGTGGCAATAATAGTAAAGAGTTATATTGCAGAATATGTAACAGGATTCATCCCACATTCTGACAGAACAATGATGATAAAAATTAATACAAAACCTATTAATATGAGCATTATCCAAGTTTACGCTCCCACATCGGACTCAAGTAATGACGAAGTCGAGGAATTCTATGCAGAAATCGAAGAGTTACTAAAAAACACCAAATCTCATGAAATTACTATTATACAAGGAGATTTTAACGCAAAGGTGGGAAGAGATGAAGTAAATGGAGTCACTGGAAAATTTGGACAAGAAAACGCAATGTTGGAGGGGATAGACTGTACAAATACAATGTTTCAATTACATCCCAGAAGACTTTATACGTGGAGATGTCCTCATGATAACCCAGAAAACATCATAAGAAATCAAATTGATTACATAATTATCAAAAAACGATACTCTTCATGTGTGATGAAGAGCTCAACTTGCCCCGGTGCGGACGTCCCATCTGCCCATAACTTTCTACTTTCTAAAATCAGGATCAAAATAGCAATTACCCGAAAAAAGAAGAGAACACCCAGACTAAACCTGCATATGATGAAGGATCCAACTGTTAAATGCGAAATTAAAGCAGAGATTAACTCCAAACTTGAAGGAGTAAACAAGGAGGATGTGGAAAATATATGGCATAATCTCAAAACAAAGATAAACTCCACCACGAATATGTGCCTACAAAACTCTCCTGCATCGATAGAAGATGAATGGGTGACTGAGGAAATAAAACAATTACGAATCCTAAGAAGCCAACAGAAAAATAGAAATTTCGAAAGAAATTGAACCTCTACAGAACCTACACGATGACTTCAACCTTCATAAGAAGTTAAAGGAAGCAGCAGGAGTATATAAAAAAACAGAGCCAGCCACTCTGTTAGATGAAAATAACAAAGCTATATTTGAATTAGCAGAGAAAAAACGAATATGGAGAGAATATGTAGCAAAATTATCCACTGATGCCTTACGAAGAAACAGAAGACAATCTGACTGGAAACCCATTAACAAAGTGCGAAGTAGAGCAGCCAATAAAAACACTCAAAGATATGAAAGCAACAGGACCTGACGATATTCCAGCTGAAGTATTAAAACTTATAGAGTATGAAAATGTGGAACTACTCGTAATACTCTTTAACCACGTATATGACACGGGGAAATATCCACCAGACTGGCTCATTTCAAAATTCATACCAATACCAAAGAAGAACAATGCAAAAAAATGTGAAGAATATAGACTGATTAGTATCATGAGTCACGCACTAAATCTTTTTCTAAGAGTAATCCATAGCCGAATATATCCCCAATGTGAAAAGTATATGGGCACATCACAGTTCGGATTTAAACAAGGAAAGGGGACTCGAGAAGCACTGCTTAGCTTACAGGTACTAATTCAGAAAAGCCTAGAAGTACAAAAGTATATATTTATATGTTTCGTTGACTACGAAAAAGCTTTCGAAACAGTTCGTCACGATAAACTAATAGAAATTTTGAAAACGATTAACATAAGCGACAAGGAAATACGATGTATACGAAATTTATATTGGAAACAGGCGGCATACATCGATACATATAAATGGAGAAATGACGGAAAAAGTAACGATTTCAAAGGGGTACAACAAGGATGTATCCTTTCGCCGTTGTTATTTAATATATACTCCCAACGAATATTTATGGAGGCTATAGAGCACCAACGAATAGGAGTACAAATACATGCGATACAACAATATTCGCAAGCACCATATCCGGTCTACAAAAACTTATTGACAAACTCACAGATGTAAGTGAATCGTATGGATTGAAAATCAACAAAAAGGAAACAAAATACATGACCATCAGCCGAAAAAAAATACGTATAACAACAGTACGTTGAAAATACAAAACACCGTAATAGAAAAAGTAAAAAACTATAAATATTTAGGAGCTACCATAAATGAACAATGGGATGTTTCGAAAGAAATAACTTGTCGTATAAAAATGGCAAGGGATGCATTTTACAGATACAACAAGATACTGACAAGTTATGACATCGGTATACAAACTAAAACCAGATTCATCAAATGCTACATCTGGTCTGTTTTATTATATGCATCAGAAACATGGACAATAAAGGCGATAGATGAAAGAAAACTGGAATCATTTGAAATTTGGATATACCGAAAAATACCTAAAATACCGTGGACAGATCGCATAAGAAATGACGAGGTACTAAGAAGAATAAATCAAGATCGCCAACTCCTTAAAACAGTTAAAACCAGAAAAGTGTCATACCTGGGACATATCATGAGAAATGATAAATATATTCTTCTGCAAAAAATTATCAAAGGATCAGTTGATGGAAGACCATGCAGAGGAAAAAAAGAAGTTTCTTGGCTGAAAAATATTCTGACATGGACCGGACATCAAAATGAAAGATGTTTATTGAATGCCGCCAAAAACAGATATCTATATTTATAAAAATCCATTTTTGTTAAACATAAGAAAAATTGTATGTCAACAAACAATCTGTAATTATTATATGATCGCATATATCCGAAACACGGATGCGCAAATAAAGAAGAAGAAGAATATCGAAACAAAATGCAAAACAATAACACCGATTGCTTGAAAACATCCAAAAACCCTATACTAAAAATTCACTAAACTCCGAGTATACTACTCAGTATAATGAAAACTGAATACCGCTCGGCAACTTTCGGCAGACGAGATATTTCTTTTCTAATTCTGGACACTTCCGCGAACATTTAAATATAAATAACGTGAGGATCCAAGGCACTAAAAATCTATTTATTTTCACAATATTAAATAAAAACTCTCACAAAACTACATTTCAAAAGAGATAAATTTTACTACAAAATAAAGATACAACTTTATGATGTTATCAATTAAAAACAATAACAATACCATTAAATTTAACTTCCATTTCTTACTATTGTAATTTTACACATTACTTTTTTGTGATATAACTTGTAACTTGTCACTACGTTAAAGGAAATTCCAATGTCTCAATTTCTTCAAATAGAAATGCTCACTTCTGTGGCTCTGCTTTAGCAAGTGCCGTTAGAAGTTGTAAAAAGAAAGCCGGAATATTAAAATTTGATGTGTCTACGATAGACTTGAATAGTTAAAATCATAATTGGTAGACATCGATTTTCGTATTTTTGTCGCGGGCTGGGACCACAGTGCAGTGGTTCCCGAGCGTTTCGTCGTGTTAGGGGCCGATAAGGTTGAGATGCCTGGTCCCTTCGCAGTCAACAGAGATGTCCGCAAAGGACCCGATCCCTGTAACGGATGCCTTTACAACAGCCGCTGGGCTGGAAACTGCTTCCTTTACAGGGGTCGGAATCTGTTCAATTGGAAGGAAGAGCTTCTCAATGTGAGGATATTTCCGTTCGAAACGCCTCACAAATTAAATCTTCAGTCCAATTCCCCTAAATTCCACCTCAGTGGGGTTTCTGCCAATAAATCTTGAGCAGTAATAGGCGGCCCTACGGTAATATTACCTGTCCTTCCTTTGCCTGGCCCTTTTTGTCTTGGCTGAAGGGGACATAGGGGTGGTCGTCGCTTCCTCCTCCACGGTCTCTTCCACCAAGGCATCTTGCCTGCACAAGGAAGGCTTGTCGGATCCGACCAACGCTTCAGCTCCTGAGGAAGCAGGATCCTCGACTGTAAGGTTGGAACTTTACAGGGCGCCTGAGGAAACTTCTTTGGACGACTGAGATGGGATAAATGTAATATCCATCTCATCGTCCTCTTCCAGTCCCATGGAGGTGGGCTCTCCTGGCTCATTCGAATTCCCTGTTCTGTTGTTGTATGGCGTAGCTGACTTTGTCCAATGTCGTCATACTGTCGTCCCCGTCCAAGGATTGGGTCGTTCTAGCACAAGGTGCTTCGTTGTCCGTTTTCGTTGCTATGGTCAATATCGAGAGTATATCGGAGTTGGGGGTTTTTAAAGTTTCCAATTTATCATCCATGAAAAACAGAGTTAATGGGGGAGATGAGGACAATCATGGCATAGCCCTCCACTACCATGACTAGGGCTGTAATATTCGCTGAGGCGCCCAGGTATCAATCGAGGCTCCGTTCTAATACAGTTGGTACCCTAACTGCAAACCTTGGGAACACCGATGGGCACGAGGTCGCTTAACACCCCGGTGTTAGGGGATCTTCCTTGGGGTGGAAGATCAGTAACCTGGAATAACCTTTAGTCGCGCACAGCTTCCTATAAGTCAGGGCAATATACTTGAAATGCAGAATATGCATTAAAAATACATTGCCTAGACAAAGAGAGAAGTTCCGCACTTAAGCCCTCACATCGCTTCAAGATTGTTATCCCCGGTGACGATATTCACCGTTGACGAAGATTGGCCCGTAGATCTTTCGAACAAATGTTTTTGGGGTGACCCAATTATTTCGTTCACCATAGGCTATAGTAGTTCGCACAATAACCCTGCCACTACCTTATAAGCATTAGGGAGCACCCTATAATTAGAGTACACAGTCTTATTGTTATTCTTCAGCCGGTTTATTGATTTCTTGCCTCATTTTGACCGGGCGGTATATGTACATTAAATAACATCTTCAGGGATTGGATTTATGGTATCTTTTGTCGGCTTCGCTACTATTGGATACCAACAGTTTGGAAAAATGTTCTTTCCATACCCTCAGCATACTAACTGTATCTGTTACCAAATTACCTTGTTGGTCTCTGCAGGAGGATGCGCCTGCACCAAAGCCACCAGTTTAACGTTTTACTCTTTGGTAGAATTTCCTGACTTCATTCTGGCTCCTGTACATTTCGATTTTTTCACACTCCCGGTTTTCCATTCCTCTCTTTTTCCTGCGGAGAATACGTTTCTCCTCTCTCCTTTTCTCCCGATACCTCTATCTGATTGTAGAGTAGCCCTGTATGCATTTTTTCTTCGGTATTCAGCAATTAAGCTGAGTGGAATTATGCTGTAGCTATCTGTTGTGATTGTAGTACTTTATTTGCTACGTTTAGTCGGGTACGTACCTTTACTGCAACAAGGTGATGGTCCGAGTTTATGTTTGCTCCTCGGAACGATCGTATCACAACGAGATTAATTGAATTTCTTGTTTTCTGTTATGAAGACAGCCAGGTGCCCTTATGAATATCGAGATGCTTAAATCTGGTACTGCTAACTTCCATTTTTTTGTTTTTGCCGCTGCAAATTCTATCGGCCTCATTCCATTATCAGGTGTTTCACAATTTTCACGGGCAGGACAACGGTCATATGTTTCTTCAATCTTTGGTCTGTTCGTCCTTGTCTTCAGTGGGAGAATTTTGTTTTTATCAGTATTTCATTCACTGGGTTGAAGCTGGATGTTTTACCCTCCGACCAATTACAAATCCGCAACCAAACTCGTGCGCCTCCTTTAGGTGTTGTTGTTACGCCTTTCCCAATCCATCGTATTTTCTGTATGGCAATACAGGAATGCCCCTTGTACTTTTTAAGTACTTCTGCCAAAACGTAAACTGCAGTTTATCTTTACAGAGTGCGAACATTTCATGTACAGGTTCGCAGATAATAATTCTTAAAAGTGGTAGATGGGTTTGTTTTTCATTTCCTTTGTTTTCTCGTAGTATGTTGCTTTTTGGAGGGATGGGTTAATAGACCCACGCCCAACCCAAGTTTTTAAAGCTGAAAACACATCCAACGTTTGAGTTACGTTTTGTGTAATTTCTGGTAGATGAATCAAAGAGAAAGTGCTGCCAAGTATAAATTTTTCTTTATTCTCCTACCAGAAATGGCACAAAACTTTACTCAAACGTTGGATGCGTTCTTATGGGTGAACGCGCGGCACGTGTCAGCTCGCTACCTGTTCGCACAGAAAGTTTATTTTATTTGTGCCCGCAAAAATAAAACACTATAGGTTTTAATTTCAGATTCACAACTTTATTCAAGTAATGTTGCTCTATCGAATGCCGGTTATAAGTCAACTAAAACAACATTATTTTCTAATCCCTTTTGTAGGGCCACAACATAACAGGAACAAATTGAAATGAAACACAAAGCAATAATGGACAACAAGAAAACAAATCGATCAATAAATGAACGATCGAAAAGAACGACAAGCAAAACAAATGACAGCAAAGGGCCACAGTTGCAAATATGTATGCACATATGTACATACATACAGAACAGTTTCAAACAACATTGTTGTTGTTGCCCTTCAAACATAAAGAAGAAAACGAATAACAAGCAAATGCATAAACTTAAAGTATGCAATGTTGTTGTTGTTTTCTATGACGAACAAATGTGCCCAACGTACCTATGTACGTTAGGGTGAGACGACCATACAGAACATTAAGGTGGGCCGAACAAAATATTAAATTAAATACTTTAAATAAAATAATAAAATGAAAGGCCCAAACGACACAAATGACAAACAACAACAATAATACAAAACACACAATAGTATTCTGCTCCAACATCCTCCGCCCGTTGAAGCCTATAGGTTCATAAAACATGTGGTAAAGGAGCGATTTTGTCGATTGGGCGACCCCAGGACCCCATTCTTCGTATTCGATTATTCGGTACAGGCGAGACTGCCAACGACTTCTAGTTGTTTGGTAATAAGTTTCCGAAACGACGTTATTCGTGTTTCACATGGATTGAGAGCGCTTGATGGCCATTCGTCCAATATTAGCTGTGACGGTTGATAGATATTAACATTTGACAGACCAAACATGGTAACAGCAACACAACGCAGTTGCACGACTGAAATGAACTTTTCAAGAGCTAGTTCTTGTGGAAGCATGGGGGCAATATCAATGGATTTCGAATAACTCTTCTTTGGACATCTGTTGATGACATAAAAAACAAAAAATATTAATCGAATACATTTCAAATAAGTTAAATGCTTATCCATAATGACAGGAAATGTGTTACTTCCACAAATAGTAGTTTCAGAGTGGGCAACAACTACAATTGGATTACTTCATGCTTGTACACGTTTCCAAAACATGTTCCTCGCTCTTTCACGGAGTTTTGTGACACGATTAGTCACAAACCAGTTCAGGGTAGACGAATTGAGCTTGAGCCAATGAAGTAATATTTTGGAATTAGTCCAAAATCGCAACGGTGAGACGAAATTTCCTGTTTTGTATTTTAAGTTGAGCCACGGTTTACTGAGGAAAACGACAGTACGACGAATTAAAGATTTAACTTTGCTGGCATCAGATTTCAAAAACTTCAACATCCACGAAAATTGTACATTTTTGGATACGAACGACAAAGTAGTATTTGTGACATCGGGCAACTCGAAGCGATAAAGGAAGGCATCTTGCAGAGTTTTCCAGGACAGACCTATGGGTTTGATAATGTTGTTGTCCGATGTTTTTATGACGGTGTTTGTATCATCATCCGAAGCGAGCGACGCATGGTTGCAATTCCATTTAGCCAATTCAAAACCATGCCATTTCAAGATTTGGATTAACTCGTCCCTTTTGAGGGCTAGAGCTTCGATATTATCGGCGCCAGTTAGTACGTCATCGATGTAAAGATCTTGTCTTTAGACCTCCGAACCACTAGGATGAAATATGCTATCTTTATCTGTAATGAGAAACGAACGATATGCGAAAAATGGGGCGGCAGATAAGCCATTATTAACAGTGTTAAGTTGGGATACCTTTATATAATCATCTGTGTTATCTCTCCACAAAACTATTCGAAACCTTGTATCTTGTTCATCAATGAGAAACTGCAGATATATTTTTGAGACATCTGCAGTGAGAGCGTATTTGTGTAAACGAAACTAAAATAGTGTGGTGATCTGATCCTGCTGAATTGTTGGAACGACCATGAATATACCATTCAACGAATGATTCGACGAAGTGCGAGCGAAAGCATCAAATATGACTCGAAGTTTTGTAGAACTATATTGAGATTGATGGGATATTATATAATGCGAATTATTCAACGATAGAGTGTAGGGTGACATGTATCCGAGCGACACATATTCTTGTATGATTGCTTCATACATCGATTTCAAAGTTGAATCACGTTCAAGTCGACTTTCGAGCGACAAAAAACGTCTACGAGATATATCAAATGAGTTACCAATATAATTGAGTAATTTCTTGAATGGAAGACGACCTTGTACTCTTCCATAAGAATCAAAACTACTATTTGCGACGAAATGCTCTTTAAAAGCTTGCTCTTCTTCAGTATATGTTGTAGGAGATTTGGAATACTCCTCAACTTTCCAGAAATGTTTCAAAGTTCCATCAAAATTTTGCTTTTCAAGTGTACTTACAGTTAAGTTACATGCAAACGACGACGAATTAGAACGACTGGGCGACGCACCACCAACTATCCATCCGAAAACAGTATTTGTGAGACATGGCACTCCATTTCCCAATGAAATTCTGTCATCCAACAACAAATCAAAGAAGATTTCAGCACTCAGCAGCACATCGATAGGTTCTGGCTTGTAGAACAATGGATCAGCTAATTCTATGTTTTGGGGAATCTTCCACTGCGAAGTATTGATTAATTCACCAGGTTGACGAGACGAAATGTTTTTAGTAACAGCAAATGTCGAGGACCACACGAAAGAACAACTTCTTGATTTGAATGTGGTGTCAACAGAAAACTTTATTCCCGTTCGAATTTCTCCAATTCCAGAGATTTCTTGGGAAAATGGTCTAAATTTAAGCTTCAGCCTTTTTGCTGTTTCCTCCGAAATAAAATTCAACTCAGAATAGGAGTCTAACAATGCTCTTACCGTCTGAAAGTTTCCACAGTTATCCTTCATGAGAATCACTGCTGTCGGAATTATTGCTCTTTTAAACGAACGAGCCACTAACGAAATTGGATTTGAGCTGATTGATGGTTGTGGTGAATTACTATTCGAATTTGAAGTACTGGGTTGTTCTGGGGTACTAAAAATATGCAAAATCGTGTGATGTGCAGAATCACAAACTCTGCATCGAGATTTTGAGGAACACTTCGAGACCATATGCCCTTTTCGAAGGCAGTTAATACAGTGTCCATTACGTTTTACGAAATTAAAACGTTCCGAAACAACGATGGTAGCGAACGACGAGCAAGTTGAGAGGTTATGTTCACTTGAGTTACAATATGAACAATTCGAATTTGAGTTGACAAAAGTATGAGACCGATTGAATTTATGAGAGTTATGTTTGTTTGGAATGACTTTTTCAGGAAATTCAGTTCTCTTTCTATGACTTTCTAAGAATTGACATCGACGACTTAAAAGTTCATAGCACAAATCCCATGAGGGCAACGATTTAAAATCTTGTTTCTCATCATAATTGTCTTTTGTTTCAATGTCCACTTTTGTTAGAACCATATGCACTAAAATTGCATTCATGACATCTGCCTCTGATCCGAGCGACAATAACGAACCACGAACAGCAGATACGGTATCAATAATATGGCGTAATGAGACACTATCACTTGTTTGCATTTTAGGAACATTGAACAACGATTCGATATGTTCTAAGAATATGAGCACTTTATTGTCATATCTTTCTTGAAGTCTTTGTAATGCCTTTTCATAATTCTCTTCACAAACTTGAAATGGTTGCACAACAGCTAAAGCTTGACCCGAAAGACAGTTCAACAAGTAGTTGAATTTTTCAATCAAACTTATTGTTGGGTTATCATGCACGATATTGTTAAACGCTGTGATAAATCTTTGGTATTCACTATATTTTCCATTAAAATTGGGCAACATAAGTGAAGGCAAACGAGAATTTGAGCAACAATCCATTGAAGCGCTCATAAAACTAGATTCCCTTGACACTGAACCACGATTTTTCTTTATTAACTTCAATATTTTTGATTTGGCAACAATAAATGTTTCTTCTAAATCCATACGAGAATTGTCACTAGAATTAATAGCTTCGATTTGAGTTTGTATTTCACACAATTGTTTAAAGTACGACTCTAAAATGTCCAAGCGACATTCTAAAATAGTTGTGTCCATTTTTGAACCATCTTTTTCTATTTTCTTTTGAATGTTTGTAATATTCTTCTTTATCGAGCTACGTTGTAATTTAAGAGATGCTAGTTCCGAACTACTAGCCCTCTCTTCCACAAATTCAGTACCGTCTTTAGGCATTTTCAATAATTTAAGAGAAACAAACAACTAAGCAACTAGAGAATTTGGCTTCTATTTTCAAATAATAGCGCCAAAAAATCAAAATTCACAAAATAATCACTCAAGATGGTGTCTATTTGCTAATGTGTTGAGATGAGCTACTTAAATATCAAAGTATTTGATTTCCCAATATTTTCCAGCAGAAAACACTTGTTTATATGTGTAACGAACAACGATATTTCTATGTATGTTTGTGTCACCAATTTATTTATCAATTACGTAACACCAAATTTTTTCGAGCCACAAAACAACTTTCTGTTAAAGAATTTAATAATTCCTTTCAAAAAACAAAAACTAATTAACGGCGGCAGCAATTAAAATTAATCGACGAAAAGTTTTAAATAAAGTCGAAAAGTTTGTATTATTTGTGTTGTAACACCGAATGTGTATAACAACAACAAGAACGACAACGAAGAAATGCACGTCACTTTGAAATGCATATACTTTATTTAAATGTTCAATTAATTATTTCGAATAATTAATATACTTTAATTTTAAATGCTACCGTCCTGTCACGGTCGCCAAAATGTTCGCACAGAAAGTTTATTTTATTTGTGCCCGCAAAAATAAAACACTGTAGGTTTTAATTTCAGATTCACAATTTTATTCAAGTAATGTTGCTCTATCGAATGCCGGTTATAAGTCAACTAAAACAACATTATTTTCTAATCCCTTTTGTAGGGCCACAACATAACAGGAACAAATTGAAATGAAACACAAAACAATAATGGACAACAAGAAAACAAATCGATCAATAAATGAACGATCGAAAAGAACGACAAGCAAAACAAATGACAGCAAAGGGCCACAGTTGCAAATATGTATGCACATATGTACATACATACAGAACAGTTTCAAACAACATTGTTGTTGTTGCCCTTCAAACATAAAGAAGAAAACGAATAACAAGCAAATGCATAAACTTAAAGTATGCAATGTTGTTGTTGTTTTCTATGACGAACAAAAGTGCCCAACGCATGGTATAAGTAAAGAGGTAGATTTAAATGAAAAAAATCTATAGAACCCTTGTTTTTCTTGAATTCCTAAAACTTCAAAATAAAAGCAACAAGTGGGTTTGTTTACAATGCATTTTTTGAGCATTTTATAAAAAACGCGAAAAATGAATGAAGAGTTAAGTTTTCTCCACATAATCGGGTTGTGAATATGATAAACTGATTGTTTCAATGCAAATCTCACCAATTTCTTCCATACAAATGGTCTAAAAACAATTTTAAAAATCATTGAATTCGATTGTTTTTAAAATTGTTTGGCATATTATTCAAACACCACACATACATACACAGTTTGTTTATATTGTTTTGAAGTTTTAGGCATACTCGAATGAAAAAATTTAAATTGACATAAAGCTTTGGCTAACCTTTCTTATTAAACCATGGCCCAACGCATGGTACAATTATTACAGGTAAAAGCAAGTGCCACCTGATTTGATTTTGCCGTAATACTAGTGTCAAAGTCAATCTGAAGTTTTGATATTTTTGCTTTTGTTTCTTTGTCAAATTACTTATTTTGCTTTTTTTCTGAATAGGATGAAAATATTTTTGTTACAAACATAAATTTTTTTTAAATTATTGGTAATTGATTAAAATAATAGTTGAACATTGGTGGCTGTATTTGCCTCAGCCTCATAAAATCCAAATTGTTTGAAATTGTAAAAAATGGATGGAAAATCTACTAATCTAATGGTTATACTTTCATCCATAGATGCTACCACATTCCTTTACTCAAGCCTAAAGGAAAACAATGAATCAAGAGTTATGTGCTAACACAGGATTCATCTAAAACTTTATTTTAATTATATTCTACTTCCATAAATAACCATCTCCGTCTACACAGGATGAACAAAATAATCTCCAAATGGCAACAACCAGGTCATGGCAACAATCGGTTTCGGAAATTATGCAGTATTTAATGAAGACTACTTTATACAAGCACTACAAACAAAAGTGACCAATGTGCAGAAGTTAGCATGGATGAAGATAGTGGGTTCCAATCGCCCACAAGACGACACAACTTGGTTCCAGATCCAGAGCATATCTCATGTTAACCTTCTGAAAAGTCTTGGCGTTTACTCGTCTAGTTTCTTTACACTTTCTTACCTTTGCATAGGTCACTCCGACTGGACATATTCCTTTGTTAACTTTATCCTTTTTAACTTTTATTTATTATTTTTTTTGTAAATAAATACGTATATAAAGTTCAGAATTTTCGTCTATTTCGTTTGTTTATGTTTCAAAAAGTAGCTGGGAGTGTCCATTTGTCTGAGCAATGGTGCCGTAATTTGCAATTATTTTTGCTATCCATGATTGGTATTCCTCTATGTCATTGATGGCCATCCTCACACTGCTGAAAATAGTATAACGTTTGTGTATAGAAGTACTCTTCTCTTCCAAGGGCAAAGCAGAAAAGCGGAATGCTTATGTTTTGTCTCGCATCATTGGGTTAATAGACCTGGACTGCATTATGATGTGGTTCTTGTGTTATTTCTTTCTTGTACTTCCAATCACTCTGTTTAAGAACTTTTCTTGACGATTTTAAGTCCTGGGCTTCAGAGATTCCATCTAAACAAATAAATCTTTTTCATTCTGGACATGTTATTAACAGTAAAACCTACCGCTAATACGAATTCCCGCTAAGAAGACAGGGAGAGAAACGTTAAAATTACAAACTACAAAGCGTCTTATTAATTCTCTTTAAACAATTATATTTTAAAAAACTAAAAACAATATTCGTAAAACTTCAAAATATGTTGACATTTCATATTTTTATTTACTTTTTGGATGGAAAGGCTTTGACACTTGTATTACTTCCAACAACAAATCTCTATGTGGTTGTTGTTACGTTTGTTGTACAACAACACTTGCTTTTACCTGTAATAATTGTACCATGGGCCCAACGTACCTATGTACGTTAGGGTGAGACGACCATACAGTACATTAAGGTGGGCCGAACAAAATATTAAATTAAATAACTTTAAATAAAATAATAAAATGAAAGGCCCAACGACACACATGACAAACAACAACAATAATACAAAAAACACAATAGTATTCTGCTCCAACACTACCTTTAACGGGAGTAAGGCTGCTTCCCAGGTGAAACAACAGGGAGGTCAGTGTCCACTTGAAATGAAAAAGGGAGCACGATAAATCCTGGGATTTGCCATGTTAAAGCCTGTCAGGACCTTTGTTTGGAATCTTTCATCCCCTACGTCACCCTTATGCATGCCACTCCTTATGCATGTATTAGTATAATAATTGCTATTGATTTTTTGATATAAATAAATTGTATAATAATATCTTATTTGTGCAGAGTATACAGATATGAGCATGTCAGTGGTGACACAACGTCAATCAATACCCTGGAACAGCTCATTAAGTACGTTGCAGTTATTGTTGGATCGCATTGGTGGTGCGGGTACTGTTCAAGTTTTGGATGAAGACAAACGAATTCGCGCATTCAACTGCGTAGAGCTTACAGTGGATGCAAAAATTATCGTTATGGAATGGCGAGCAACGCCAGTCAATGATATGTTTGCTGATTCCGTACTTGCTTGCATTATGCAGACGGAAATGGGAGGCACCAACATTAACTTGGCGTTTACACCAGACAGTTTGCCTTCAAATACAACTCTGATTTACTAACACATACATACATTTGTCTTTTGTCTCCCAGCTGTCCATCATTTTTTCACAGACAGCCGGGTTAACAAATTTTTGACATTTTCGTAAAAAAGAAGTGATATGATAATTGAAATGTGTTGAAAACAAAAGAACATGAACAAAACAAAATATGTGAACGGAAAACAAGAAGAAATCGATGATTTTCATTCCTTATTTTACAACTGTTTTTGCAGTTGTCTGGACGCCTACGTCACACAGGCAAGTTTTGGCATTTTGACAATCAATATATGAAGTCAACTGTCCTGTCAGTTGTAAACGCAGGGTAAGGGTACAACTGGCCAATCAAAATCAGACCGAACACATTTCAAGGAATGTCTGCTAGAAACATTGCAAGACACCTTCGGAGAAAACTGTATTCCAAAAATGTTCAAAGGAGATATATTACCAGTTAGCGTATCGGGTAAACACGCCGAAGTCAACCTTGAAACATTGGTATGTATATAAATAATTATAGTGAAATTAATGATTATTAATGTTTTAATTTTAAATTTTCGTTATAGGCTGTAACGAGCGTCGACGATGAAAATTTACGCCAAATTGTAAATACTACAGTCCAAAAGTTGTATCAGTCTCTTGTATCTACTACGTAAAACTAATAAACATAGCATTAAAACATGAAGTAAATAACTCGAGTTTTTTTTTACTTTGATGGAGAAAAAGGAAAAAACTGAATAAAACTGTGAAACAAAAATGTTATTTCAAATGTCAACAATTTTCAAAAATATTTTGCCCCCGTGGTGCAATGGTATGCACGCCCGCCTTGCACGCTAAAGGTCGTGGGTTCGATTCCCCGGCCAGTCAACATCAAATTTTCAACGTTGGCGTATTAAGACACGCCGTTGGGACTCAACTGTCAATTCCTTTGCGTATACGTCAAAAAAAACTCATCTTAAATCCATTGGATTTCATTTGACATTCAAGTAGTTGAAATCGAGTGGATTTCGTAAATGTAAACGTACTATAAGAAGGGCTGACTTCAGGAATTCAGCATTTGAATTGCAACTATTGGAAATCTAACAAAGTAGACATGTGTGGAAATATTGACACTCTTAACAAAAAAAGACTTGTCATTTTACTGTTTTATTGAACGCACACATTGCATTACTTAGTTTTCTTTTTGTAAAATACGGGTTTTATTGAAAATAAATTTAATACATATATGGTCTATTCCAGTACTGCAAGAATCTACTATTTTTTTTCGATAAAATAAAGGAAAAAATGTTATCGTAGTAAAAAATAGTAGCTTTTTGCAGGTTCTGGAACAGAGCAAATGATTGTTGCTGATTGTTAAGCTTTCGGTTAACAAACCACGTTTTTTGTGATCTAGGATATATTCGCTAAATTTACATTTTCTTCGCAAAAGAAGAATTCGCAAACTCATCAAGGCTTTATGCCTTTAAAATCATTTAATTGAATTTTATTACATGAATCAACACAGTGTCGTAAATAAAATAATTGGAACAATAGGAAACTTTAGACAAGGGGCTGGATTCTTGTTCTATGAAAATTTGAAATGAAAAATATACAGCCCTATTCTGAACGCATGGGAGTTGGGAATTTTTCCCATTCCCACATTTTCGTTTCTGAATAAAATGTTGTGGGAGTTTTTCCCATCTCCCCTCATTTTGAATGAAGTTCGAATTGGGAATTTGTTCCCAGGGAAAAAGTATGCATTCTCTATCTTGAATTGCGGGAAAAATCTCACAGCAAACAGTGTGGGAGTTTGAAAAAAAAAAGTTTCAAGAAATTTCATATTTTTATGAAATTTCATATTTTAAGACATCTACATGAAAAAATTATTGCGAATATTTATAATCCGCATGTGTTTGCTTAATAAAAGCATACAAAATGTACTGTTAAATATGTCATTAGTAGACTTCCGATTTTGCATATTCTTATATGATGGAAAATTATATACTACGACACTAGTAGTAATTTTTTAGCTTCTTAGATCCATAAAATATCGAAAAAAAAACAACTTCATCATTCCGAGGACGGATTTCTTGGATTAAAAACAGCATTTGTTTTCTTATGTATTGAAATACAAGAAAAAGAGCCATGGTTAATTCTATTAACGCCGCAAAGCAAATAAAAACAAATCAATTAAAAAAAAATAAGGCGATAACTATTAAAATATATTGGAAAATAACTATAATATAAACAATTTTTACAACTGTTATTTATTTTCGTAGTATTACCTTCGAATTTTTATCAGATGACTTTCTATTGAAAATCTGTTAGTCTCCTCAACGACTACGACAACGATCACACAAACGTACATATACATATATGCCAAATTATTGTTTTGATTGAAAAAATTGTGGGGTTCGCTTTTCTGTTGATGCCAGAACCTGCAAGAAGCCACTTCTTTTTACTACGATAACAATTTTTCCTTTATGATATTGGAAAAAATAGTAAAAATTAGTAGATTCTTGCAGTTCTGGAACAGACCATTGATTTAAAGGTGTACAAATGATCTCTTAACAATTCTATTAATTTTTGTTGCCAAAATAATTCTTAAAAACTAATGTTTTTGTTTTTCATAATACCGATGAGGCGTAAAAAATTTGTCAATATAATAAATGTGAATATGTAATAATATGTAATAATACGCAAAAATACGTAAAAATCAAGAAAAATATCAGAAATTATATTTTCGATTTTTTTAATATCCAAAATACGATAGCGATCATTAGGAATAAGTAAAACTAGCGATATACTTGTTAAACCCCTAACTCAAATTATTCCGAATGGAAAGTATTGGTCTATTCCAGAGCTGCAAGAATCAACAAATTGCTACTATTTTTTCCGATAACATAAAGGAAAAAGTGTTATCGTGGTAAAAAATAGTAGCTTCTTGCAGGTTCTGGAACTGAGCATATATTTGCCTAATAATTAAAAAAATTCTTACACCAGTTCCATGGTAGAACAAGAAAAGGTAGCAGCAATACCCAGCTGACTGAACTGGGTTGTAGTGTTAGTGTCAAATTCCATTCGACATTTTATGTATTTATTTCTATGTTCGATGTATATTAGGGATATATATTTTTGAAGAACAAATTTATTCATCAGAAAAAAAACTATTTCCCATAAAGACGGCTTCATATCATTGACATGTAACCTCCTCCAGGTCCGAACGACATGCCGCACACTAAAACACCGCTTATAGAGGCGGTACAATATTTGTTAATATGTGTGGTATTTTGTTAAACTTGAAAAGAAAAAAGCCCTAATAAACATGTGCTTTTTTGTTTTCAAAAGCAAATGATTGAAACAGCTTCTCTTTTTTCAATGAATTACCAGCGACCCAAAACATTTTTGCAAGTATTCTACTTTCTGCGAGAAATTATGCATTTAGTGGAATGATATGGAAACATTCAAATTGAAAATCTAACGAGTTTTCATTCATGTTTTCCAAAATATTCAATCAAATGTGAAAAATTATTAGTTTTTTAAATTCCAATAATTTATAGACATTTCCTTGTTTTGTTTACATTTACGTTGACACTAAGGTTTACAAACAAAAACAAATTCCTTTGTGGTTGTTGTTCGAGTTGTATTTGTTGTAGTATTAACTTTACCTTGTATTTGTTCTACCATGCACCAGTTCGCACATTTTGAAGAAAATGTACTTATTAGTACAACACTACACAACGTTTGACTCCATTCACTTAAAAAATCCATAAATTAATGCACGGTTGTTGAATTAACCTACTTCAAAAACCGTGATTTCAGTGCAAATATGCATTTTGTATTGTAAAACAAAATTACAGCCCCCAAAAGTATGCTATAATAATTTGGTGTAACTAATTTCGAATTTCGATTTTTTCCCCATGTTTTGCTGCTCCCACGTCGTTGAGAATCTGGAAAGCGTGGGAATGGGAAATTTTGCTCCCGTGGGAAACAGCTTCCATGGGAATGCTCAGAATAGGGCTGATTTCCTTTAATTTTTTTTCATTTGACAGGTTTTTCCTTTGTAAAAGTTTTCTTTTCACATTTTCATAGAAACAGAATTGTGCCCAAGGTCTATATCATATCGGGCATAATTATTAAATTGAGATCGAGGCATCGTCCGAAGAAGGGGAACACATTCAGCCCTATTCTGAACATTCCCATTGGAGCTGTTTCCCATGGGATCAAAATTGCCCATTCCCACGATTTCCATATTATCAACGACGTGGGAGCAGCAAAACATGGGAGAAAAAAAATCGAAATTAGTTACACCAAATTATTATAGCATACTTTTGGGGGCTGTAATTTTGTTTTACAATACAAAATGCATTTTTGCATTGAATTCACGGTTTTTGTATTAGCTAAGCAAACAACAACCGTGCATTAATTTATGGATTCTTAAGTCCCGGTCCACATTAGCGTGAATTTCATTAAAAAATTTCATGAAATTAGGTTTCTTAAATCGAATTCCCCACTACAGCAATTTTATGATTTTACTCTACCATGGACGTCGATCTAGAGACGCATAATTTCATATCAAAATTTCAGTGAAATTACTGTAGTGTGGACCGGGACTAAGTGAATAGAGTCAAACGTGCATTTTGTAATTGTTAGGCAAACATACTTTTTGTGTATAAAATAATAAGAAATTTTTAAGTTTTGGTCTGTTCCAGTACTGCAAGAATCGACTAATTTTTACTATTTTTTCCGATAACATAAAGGAAAAAATGTTATCGTAGTAAAAAGTAGTAGCTTCTTGCAGGTTCTGGAACAGAGCAAAAGGAAAACCTGTTATCGTAGTAAAAAATAGTAGCTTCTTGCAGGTTCTGGAACAGAGCATATGTTATCGGAAAAAATAGTAAAAATTAGTTGTTGTTGTAACAGGTTGGCTGCAACCGTATGTTTTTCCCTGTAGATGGAATGTGAAATCTCGATTAGATTTGATTGTGTGCTAGTGTGTTAGGTGTGGAGTGGGTGTGTATTGGGATGTTGGTTGTGTAGGTGAGGGGTATGAGTGTGTGGATTTATGTGTTTGTGTTGGTAAAAATTAGTAGATTCTTGCAGTTCTGGAACAGACCAAAAAACATAATACTAAATAAATTCACTTAAAATAAATGAAAATTTTACTTTTTCGTTTTTATTCGTTTGTAAAAATGCACGGCGACAGCTAATTTGTTGTCACACCTTCTATTATGCTTGGTTCACATTTAAGAAATAAACTCGATTTCAACTGTCAATTCCATTGCTCAAACCTCAAATGAAATCCAATCGATTTCAGATGAGTTTTCATTTGACGTATACGCAAAGGAATTGACAGTTGAAATCAAGGGGATTTCGTAAATGTAAACAAAGTATTACACTGTGCAACATTTTTGAGGTGATCTTGTGCAAACAATTCGAACTGAGGATTTTTTGAAAGTACAGACCCAAACGACAAGAAACCCTAGTTTGGTTTTGTTGTGTCAGATCCAGCTCGGATTTTATGGCCCCATCTAAACATGGTTAAAGACAAGCAAAAAGGTGGAGGTGAAGCCTGCTGCTTCTGGCAGCAAGGTGGAACCTAAAGCTGTTCCGAAGCCGAACCCGAGCCAGAAAGGACTGGAAAAGGATAAGGGGCATAATCCGACACCAAAAGATTCTAGTAAGAGTAGTCAACTGGAGAAGGTGACTGTCCCAAATCCGGATCCTACCCCAACTGACGAGGGTAAAGCGGATGAACAGAAGGTGTCTAAGACCTGCGCAAGCCACTCGGGAGTAACGACGGGTGGATCGACTGGGACACCATCGACTTCGGAGAAGACGAACAAGTCCTCGCAGTCAAAGACTGTGAAGCGGGTTCGCTCTTCAGAAGGCCCACAGCCTTCGCCAAAGAAGACGATGATCTCCCAGACGGTCAACACGGCGGACTCCTATGCTGGTGTCCTTGCTCACAAAGCCAAGGGAAGTAGCACCAGTACTGAGAAGGCGTCCACCTCATCAGGAAAAGCTGCTACCAAGGCCCGTGATCAAGGACGTAGGAAACCCTACGCCAAAACGGCCACGGTGGCAAACGATGACGAGCTCCTAGTTGCAATCATCGACCGAGCTGACCCCTTCGGGAAAATCAGCGAAAGTCACTGGTTGCTCTTCGAGACTCGGCTTCGTTTAGCCATTGTGTCCACTGAGGCGAACCAGGGTGACCGCCAGTTTGGTGCCTTCCTTCATAAGGGAGTTAAAGTTATTAAATGTCTCAACAGGAGCTCGCAAGAGTACCTTAAGAAGACCGTTAATGGCTTTGATGAACTTTGTGTGGGGGCAAAAATTGCTGCGGTGTCTATAGCGGAGATTCCGTCTAGGAAGGTATTCCCAGCATGGGTTCCCCCACCTACCGTGGATAAGGAACTTCTGCAGAGGATGCTGGAGCTCCAGAACCCAGGTCTCCTTACTAAGGATGCTGGAGCTCCAGAACCCAGGTCTCCTTACTAAGGACTGGACTGTAATGAGTCTAACCCCTTGTAAGGAGAATGGAGGGATGGATGTCAAGATGGCGATAGGCTCCTCAGGAGAGGAGTACCTTAAGGTTCCTGAGGGAAAACTGAACTTTGGTTCAGGATGGGTTCGGTTCCGACTGATTCCACCTCGCGAAAATCAGTAGGAGTAGGTAGGCGGCAGGTGCTACGCATTTTGCAGATTAATCTGCATCATTGTAAAGCAGCTGCCGCCGAACTACTCCTGTCCCTCACGAACTTAGAGGTAGACATTGTTCTAGTCCAGGAACCTTATATATACAAAAATTAGGACTCTGGACTGAACAATGCCAACTTCGAGGTCTTCGCATCGTCCGAAGGGGACAAGGTGAGGACCTGTGTGGTAGGTAGGAAGAACCTCAATCTAATCTTTCTATCTAATTATAGTAATGGAGACATGTGCACGGTGCGACTGGAGAACGGCAGAGAGAAGGCCACTCTCCTGTCCTCAATCTACATGCCATATGAGGACCCTGATCCACCAAATCAGGGGTACACAGGCGGCTAAAGGAGAACCTGGGCGTTTGTAACGTAATCCTTGGATTTGACGCCAACGCCCACCATTTTCACTGGGGCAGCAAAGATACAAACACTTACAATCTAAGAATATGTAATAAAGGAAACGACCCTACCTTTAAAATTAGAGACAGGGAGGAGGTCATTGATCTAACCTTGTCAAATTTAGATGATTCTGTCGTCAAGAACTGGAGGGTATCCAACAAATGTTCCTTTTCGGATCACTCGACAGTGACTGGGAATCGTATAAAGCGAGTTTCAACAAATACAAGAGTGAAATCAAGCGCGCCAAAAAGAAGTCATGGGTTTGTTTCTGTGAGTCTGTAGAAGGGGTAAACGACGCTGCCAGATTCCGTAAGATACTCTCGAAGGACAGACTCAGGTCTTGAGACTCTAAACCTTCTAGCTGAGACCCACTTCCCTGACTGCACGGAAGCCAGTAACCTTCACATTGAATGTGAAAACTTCCAAGTCCAAGAGTCAGTGGACGAGAGCCTCATTGATAAGGTTGTAAGCAGAAACAAAATAAAGTGGACAGTAAGTACATTCAAACCCTATAAGTCACCTGGTCCAGATGGAGTAATTCCTGCGATGCTTCATTTTGCCGCACCGCAGATATACCAAATTCTGGAGGAGATCTTTAGGGCCTGTTTGTTTCTTTCCTGCGTACCAGATCTGTGGAAAGAGGTAAAGGTAACTTATATCCCCAAGGCGCGGAAAGCCAGTCACTCTGCACCGAAAGACTACAGACCTATAAGCCTATCCTCCTTTCTCCTCAAGACACTCGAACGACTGATCGATCTGGAGATTAGGAGCTTTGTAGACGCTGCCTCGCTGAGCAACTCGCAGCATGCCTACATGAAAGATAAATCTGTCGAAACTGCTCTTCATGAGGTCGTGGGTTTCATTGAGAGATGGAGAATTCAAACTTTACCTTGGCGGCTTTCCGCCAAACTTGAATCCATTCATCTCTCGCTTAGAGCGGTCAACACCCCGGAAACCCTGATCTGCTGGATAAAGAGGTTGCTGGAGAGCAGGATCATTAATTCCAGCATTGGGTAGTTGACAACAAGGAAGACAGTAACTAGAGGTACTCCCCAGGGAGGTGTACTCTCACCGCTGCTGTGGCTACTTGTGATAAACAATATTTTGGCGGAATTTGACAATCAGGTTGTCGCATCAAGGTTGTCGCATACGCGGATGATGTAGTTTTACAAATAACTGGCAAATTCTTGTCCACAATTTCGGAGCTTATGCAAAGAGCCTTATCAAAGCTGTCCCGTTGGGCCACCACAAATGGCCTTGGTGTAAATCCAACGAAAACAGAACTGGTATTGTTCACCAGAAAGCGTAAGCTCGGCGACTTCATACCACCAACATTGGATGGAGTGCAGTTACATCTATCTCCTGAGGCCAAATACCTAGGTACAATCCTGGATTCTGAATTGAAATGGAAAAGGAACGTCGAGGAACGGACGAAGAGAGGTATGATCGCACTCTATTCATGTAAGAATTCGATTGGGAAAGTTGGGGATTAAATCCAGCTATTATACACTGGTTGTATAATACTGTTGTGAGACCCATCCTATCCTATGGATGTCTTGTCTGGTGGCATGCGCTTCGACATAAATCGAACTCTGGCAACATAGAAAAGTGCAAAGGGCAGACTCGATCCTGATAACTGGAGCTTTTAGAAGTACACCACAAGCAGCTCTGAATGCGATGCTAAACCTCTTGCCCACGAGACTTAGCATCAAAGGTCAAGCAACACGTAGTGCCCTAAGGCTACATGAATTGAATCGTTGGCGTGACAGGACCTATGGTCATGCATGCATTCTTCGGGAGCTAGGGCCAAACCTTAGCTTGAATCAGCAGGGGAAATTCAGCGACTACTTCACCAATCCATAGATTTGATGATTTTGAGGTCGTTATCCCTAGTAGAGATGACTGGATCCGTACTAACCCTCCTCTGGGCGGTCTGGCTTTCTATACAGACGGTTCCAAGATGGAAGAAGGTACCGGAGCTGGCGTCTACTGCGAGAAACTTTGCCTCGAATACTCATATAGGTTGAACAGCGAATGTAGTGTTTTCCAAGCAGAAATCTTCGCGATCAAAATGGCCACAGAGTTGATAAAAAGTCTGGATGCTGAAATCTTTGAACCGGGGACTATCTTCGTTGATAGTCAGCCGGCTCTTAAAGCCGTCAAATCCCCCAATATCAAGTCTGAGGCCGTTCTTGAGTGTAGAACTGCTTTGGCGAACCTTACTAACGCTGTCCGACTCTGCTGGGTACCGGGGCACTGTGACATTCAGGTATGTGATGAAAATCAATTTCGAGCTCAAAACGAGTCAAAAACGACTGTAGGTGTGATGCATGTACATTTTGCGACATCGAATTGTTTTCGATATCGGTTTCATATTCCATTTTGTCCTATGAAAAAATTGATCAAAAAGACGTGTGATGCAATCCGAAAATCGTTTATTTTTCTCGTTTTGAAAACGGTCATATTTTTGTGGTCGATTGAAAAACGATGTAATAAATTTGGATACATTTTTTATGAGAAAAAGTTTGAAATGTAAGTACGGGAATAAATAGATAAATTAACATTTATTTTCCTTATTTTTGGAATATTTTGTTAACAAAATATTTGATATTTTGATAAAAAAACCACAGATCAAAAAATCCACTTTTAACATCTGTGTTTTCTCCAAATTGGTGAAGACACCCGCTTAATATGTTGTTATGCACTGTTTGTAGTTCTCATCATGTATTAGCACAAGAATTTCCTCACTAAAGCTGAAAACAGATACAACGTTTGATTAAAGTTTTGCGTTGGGCGTCGAGAAAAAAACAACAACAACAGGGCGACGACGATACGAAAGTCCAGCGTTTATCTGTTTGTCGGCATATATTTCAAATGAATTTGAATTTTTCGGCATCATGCCCAACAGTGTAAAAACGGCCAAAACGACACAAAACTTTAATCAAACGTTGTATATGTTTTCAGCTTAAAGTTTTGTGTCGTTTTGGCCGTTTTTACACTGTTGGGCATGATGCCGAAAAATTCAAATTCATTTGAAATATATGCCGACAAACAGATAAACGCTGGACTTTGGTATCGTCGTCGCCCTGTTGTTGTTGTTTTTTCTCGACGCCCAACGCAAAACTTTAATCAAACGTTGTATCTGTTTTCAGCTTTAAGCTGTAAACAGATACAACGTTTGGGTAAAGTTTTGTGTCGTTTTGGCCGTTTTTACACTGTTGGGCATGATGCCGAAAAATTCAAATTCATTTGAAATATATGCCGGCAAACACATCAACGCCGGACTTTGGTGTCGGCATCGCCCTGTTGTTGTTGTTTTTTTGTCAACGCCCAACGCAAAACTTTACTCAAACGTTGTATGTGCTTTCAGCTTAAGCTCTCATATATGCTGTTTATATTAGAGCTTTTTGCAGGGTTAACCTTCTTTATAAGGATTTGTTTGAAATATAAGCAATGGAATTGACATTTAAAACCCAGTCGGTTTGTTAAATCCGGTTATATATAAACGGGGTAATATACGCCAATTTAAATAAGAACACACATTAGCTCTGTTCCTTTACGTTCAAGAATCTTCAAGTTTTACCAGTTTTTACTCGAAAAGCGTTCCTTTACTTCAGACACAATACAATTCATATGGGAGCAGTTTAAAACTTTTACTACTTTTGCCGGTTTTGCCATTTTCAAAAGTAAAGGAACAGACCATTTTATTTTCCATTAAATTTTACTTCGGCTTTTGCCTTCGCCACAACAAACAGTCTTTTATGTCGCTTTGTCCCAATTTACATTAGGCGAGTTTATTTGCGGCAATTGTCAGTTTGTAGGTGAGAGAGGGTGCTGAGAGGCAAAGGGTTACCATATGCCTCACCGCTCTCTCCTACAAAATGACAATTGCCGCAAGTAAACTCGCCCAATGTAAATTGGGACTTTCAGCTGGAGATTCGGGATCACTAGTCCGTTTTTAATATGTGGGAATTTAATGAAATTGAAACAACATGGAATTGAAATTCGATGCGGATCCCATCACATCTAAATACAATTCACTCGTTTGGACAAATGTTTTCATACCAAATCGATTCGAAATTCATCACATACCTGATTGTGGGAAACGAGAAGGCAGATGAACTGGCAAGACATGGATCTCAATCAACAAGTCAAGCTATCACTGATTCTATCAAACCACCCATATGTAACGTTTTTCGGAAGGTGGAGACGTTCTTTTAAGAACAAGCCAATGAACTATGGCATAATGAACCAAGGTGCAACGTGTCAAGGGCCATTTGGCCGAATCTTTCAACAAATAGAACAACTTCACTTTTAAGTTTGAGTAAGTCAGAAATGGCAGGATGATGGCGTGGACTATTGCAGGCTCTGTGAAGATGAGGAGGAAACGGAGACGATCGAGCATATTTTATGTCGTTGCCCGATGTTAACTCGAAAGCGGTATAGATTAACAGGAATACGCTTTCCTCCAAGCTTAACCTTCTACTCAAACATGGAACCAACAATCATAAACAACATCATCAAAAATCTGAATTGGCTGGGATGGCGCGACCCATAAGCGTAACTACTTCTCTGACAGTTTTTTCCACCATCGCCAAATAAACCACCCTCTCTTTCTTGACTATATCTTCATTTTTTTTCTTTTTAATAATTCATTTATTACTACTTTCCAAACCACACCCTCTTTTCTTTATTTTTCTCTCTTTTCTCTTCTCTTGTCCTTTCAGGTAATTCTGAACCTCTTTTTTTATGGATGATCACAATGGACCGAAAGGTCTCCGAGTGGCGTAGTCAATATATATATATTGACTAGACATCCCCAAACCTAACCTAAACATGGTTAAATATTGAGTTTTTTAAGAAATTCGGGGCTATATCTCTGAAACCAATGCGAATCTTCTTCTGGCCTCTGAAGCAAATTAGTAGATAAGGACAAGAATAAAATATTTGGAGAAATAATTAACTCGAAAATTTACAATTATTGCTTCAAATTTCAAAATATATGCAAAAATTCCACAATTTTTATACATTTCGCACCGTATCTCCAAACCGTTAATTTTTTCTAAATATTTTCTTTTGGAAAAATGTTATGTCACCCTCGTTGCGCGCGCTAAAAGTCATGTAACGCGTTAACTCTGCTGTACCCTTTTATATTGGCACCACTTTTCTGGCGGGTGGCAACATTGCTGTCAAATGACGTGGCACTCGAACTGCAACCAACGTCACGCTGAGCCGAGGAAAAAACGATCCTTTTTCTTGTGGTTGCAGCAGCAGAGAAGAACGAAAAAATTTTTGCACGTCGAACTTTTTGCATCGCTTTTAAGACAACCACGTTTTTCATCTGTGAAAATTACTCGTGTGTATAATTACTTGATTATGGGATTTTGCAAATTTCGGTGTAGTATTAAAAGAAAATAAACTACCGCAACCACCGAGAAACATTAACACGGGAAAAGAATAAATATAATTAAAATAATATTCCCTCGAGTAAAAAAATAAAAAAGTGCAAGTAGCCGGTCGGACATGTGTTTAACTACCATAAAATACTACATCATGGAATCACGACACGTTATCCTCGTTTCTACTTAAATTACAATAGCCATAAATCGTGCCAGTAATCACTACCGAACACAAAATGTTTGTGCTAAATAAATAGCCCATACACAATAGATTTTGCACCACACGACATAACCTCATCATCACACCACATGTTCCCATAGCCCGGTTAAATCATCCGAGATCACACCAAGCAATAGCCCATTCTCGAGAACGTGTCTATCGAATAAAATAATTACCATCCTGCCACCACCCCGTGTACAGTAATTTGGGTGATAATTCATCACACACAAACACACCGGATTCGCCTATTTTCTCTGCTTAAATGTGCGACACATTCCAAAACTGCCACCATTGCCCCGCTCGTTTGCCCGAAGACAACATCTCATACCGGACATAACAAAATACCTCATGCAATAAGACAATCAATTGGATTCCGTTGAAGCGTGCTCTAGAAACACTGAAATTACCCGTTAAAGCCTGCCAGCAGAGATACTCACAGGGAGCCTTCCATTTTCAACGGCAGTGTACGGTGACGTCACAACTCTACCAGCGGATAAAGTATAAGCTAGTATCATCACCATATCCACCAATACACATAGTTCGCATTCCTTATTCTCCATGCTGTCATATGCCAGAGTTTGGAACACCCAACTATATCGTCTGCAATAGCCCGTGACTTTTCAGCCTCGATCACCACCCGGAACTATTCAGCCCAAACCGATAATCCTCGTAAACCAGTAATCACCATAAGCAACAACCACCATCAGCCAAAATCACCACCTGCCAATAGCCCAAGATTCTCCAGCCGCAGCAATAACTACATCAAATACAGGCTCAAAACTTTTCAACTACAACTGCAAGCTAGTGCCAAATCATATTTCTCCATCACAACAACTCATTCTCTTTCGGTCATCACACAGTATGAATGCTGCAGAACATCTGATCATTAGCAGAACCAAGTAAACAAACTTAATGGAAGGGAAGTTCGTAAGTCGAAGACGGTAGAAACTTAGTTTATTGTTGTCTAGTAGTTTCTATAAATTAATTTTGTCTTTACTTCAAAATGTCGTTTTGCTAATCGATTTTTTTAGTGAAATGGATCTCAATTATTGATATTATTAATTATACAACCTTTGAAATTATTAACTTTAGTAATTATACCATGATTATTATTCTCTTGATTATATCGCCGTTTAATAACCATATTCATCATTCTTTATTGTGATTCGATTCATGGCCTTCAGCCTGTTCGTTGTATCACTGATTTGTCTTGAATATAAATTGAAGCATATTTTTAGGCGTATTATACAAAAACTATTATTTCTTGTTATCTAGTTTTAAACTTTTTGCCCAATTTTAAATTCCATTTAACATCCAATGTTAGTCCCATCTGTTAAGTAACATCAGAACGTTGTTAACAGATCCCATACACAAACGAGCTCGTTAGGAAGGGAAATATTTAACATTATTTAATTCCATGTGCACAATGGCACGAAATTAAACGATGGGAACACCATATGGGTGATTTTTCTCATATCTTTGTTTGAACTGTTCAGCATAGAAATATAAATCAAACGATAAGGCCGTAATATAAATTTGTTTAGTTTTAATTTAAATCAAAATCGATTTAAGCAATGTTAACATAAGGTAGTTTTCAACTGAATATGAATAAACTGTATGAACTCGATGTCTGAAGAGAGATATTTTTAATATGGCGAGATAAGTGCACATTATAAAGAGGTAAAGTAGTAGGAGGGTTCAGCCAATGCAAATATTGGGAGTCATCATCATCGATGAGACTCATTGGGGATTTTGTAGAAAATCCATTGGGAGGGCATGGTATCCCAACAAACACCTTGGGTACCCATATCAACAACAACAACATCATATCATTTTTTTTGAAATAAAGCATCCTGTTTGTGATTGATAATGAATCAATTTTGTTTATGGCTAGTCAGGAGTGGCCACTGAGCTAGACCGAATTTCTTCAATGGCAAGTGTATACCAGCGACATCTTGGTATGCCTCATTCCCCTTTACACTCCGTCGTAGTTACATAACAAAAATATTCCCTGGTATGTAATACACAACTCTTCAAAACATGTCATTGTTGTAAAATGCATCTATACCGTTGTTTTCAGTCTATTTTTCAACGACGATTTAATAAAAATGTCGAAAGTAGTGAAATCCGAAATGCGAGAATAAACTGTTGGTGTGAACTGTGTTTGAAATACATACGTGTTGTAAAAGATATGATGCAAAATACTGCTGAAACAACGTGAAGTAAGCATCTTAGAGTTTCAGAATGTTCTAGAGAATTGTTGAGGACTTTATTTGGAAGATTGCAATTGGTTACTTGGTTCAACTCCCAATAGTTTAGCCGATACTGACCAGAATTTCAACAATTATGTACAATTTCCTATAATTTATAGATTTTGATGCCGTAGATGGAGTTTTTCTTATGTGTTTTTTTTTTTTTTTTTAAAGATAAGTTCTACTAGTTTAGGGCTACAATATTGCTAAAGACAGCAAGGCCAAATTCCTATTCATTTCTGAGATAAAGGCCTGATAAATGCGAAAAAGTGTAGATTTAGCCCGGTTTAGATGAGGCCATAAAATCCGAACTGGATCTGACAGGACAAACCCCTACTAGGGTTTTTGTAGTCTAAATATGTATGCACTTTCAAAAAATGCATACTAGAAGTTGTTTGCATTTTCAGTGTTGCATAGTGTTATTACACCATGGAACTGGTTTTGGTTGTAGTTGTTTCACAATATAACACCCACGACAAGAACGTACAAATCGTTTGAACCAAGGCACATGAAAGAAGGTAGCCGACTCGTATCAGCTGATTGAACATGAAATATCAAATAAAATTGTTGTAATTGTGAAATGTAAACAAACATCTTGTTCTGATTGGCCGAAGCTAAATCGCTGCCATGGTACAATTACTTAGGTAGATGCCTCAGCCCAGCTGATCGAATCTAAAACGTCAAAAAACTAGGAATTCGCTATGAAAAATCAAAACAAACAACCATATGATTCGGTAAGTAAGAGATAGCATGTGCTCACTTCACTGTACAAACACAAGTGATAAAAAGAGACAACAAGAAACCATTCGGCGAAAATTTTGACAGTTTACATTACAAAAAAAGTTGCTTTGTTGTAGCAATTCGCCGATGTTTCTACCTAAGTAATTGTACCATGATCGCTGCAAATTTAAGCGCCAAAGCGAATTGATTCTCTTTACAAATTTTGACGTATTATGTTACGGCAAAAGTTGCTTTGTTGTAGCAATTCGCCGAATCGGCTACCTTCTATATTTGCCTTGGTTTGAACAAAAAGAGCGACATAAACAAAAGGAACGAGATCATGGCCCAATTATAAAGATCCTCTCTCAAAAACAAATAATTTTGATTTGAGCTGTCAAAATTCATATTTGTCATTTGAATTCGCTGTGAGGTAGAGAAATGTCAAACTGTAGAGGAACAGGTAGATGTATATCGAATAAAGAAAACAAATCAACTTTATGTTGTACACGTAAAATGTCAATATTTGTTGTGTTTTGTATTAGAATTTAATTTACAATAACTTATTTTGGCAGTTAAAGATCGATCAGCTGGTATTTTCTGTTACGCCAAACAAAAATAACTGCGTCAACAACTTTTTCTTGGAAAATGTTATGTATGCATCTACCTTTATTGACAATAAAGAAATTCGCTTCAAACCATGGTATAAGTAAAGAGGTAGATTTAAATGAAAAAAATCTATAGAACCCTTGTTTTTCCTGAATTCCTAAAACTTCAAAATTAAAGGGTTGTTTACACCATCTATCAATGTCGTATGAGATGCCAAATTTTCTACCTGCGAATGTTGTACACATAGTGTGACCACTATGAAAATTTTCATCTATCAAAATGATTTGGCAACTCATATGTAAATTTTTCATTTAGGTAGCGCTCTATTTGATACGGCATTCTCGTATGTAAACATAAATTTATCAGCTGTTTTCTGACATTCTCAAACAAAAAATGAAAAACAAAATCTTTTAAAAAAGAAAATGGAAAGGTATGTATATTTAAATATTCAGTAAAGTAAATAAATGGCGTTTATAATGTTATTTTCAGATCGATTGGTCGAAAGAAGCAGTCTTTGAAATTATTGTTTGGTGGCAAAAACATGAATGCCTCTATAACTCCAAACACCAATTCTACCAATTCAGTTTCCTTCAACCAAAATTAAAATTTGCGCAAAATTGCTACTCAACAATAAATGTAAATAATGACAAAAACAGCTGTTTTTATATTTTTAGGTTATGTCATACGAAAATAACACTTGCAGGTATGAACGCACAAATTGAAAGTTGTATGGATGACGTCAATTTTGACAAACATAGAGAATGTCGAATGGGTGAAAGAAATGGCAGCTCATATGACATTGATAGATGGTGTAAACAGCCCTTAAGCAACAAGTGGGTTTGTTTACAACACCAATTATGAGCATTTTATAAAAATCGCGAAAAATGAATGAAGGACCAATGTTTCTCCGCATAATCAAGTTGTGGATATGATAAAATTTTTGTTTCAATGATAACCTGACGAATTATTTCCATACAAATGTTCCAAAAATAATTTTAAAAATCATTGAATTCGATTGTTTTTAAAATTGTTTGACATATTATTCAAACACCACACACACATACACAGTTTGTGTATATTGTTTTGAAGTTTTAGGAATACTCGAATGAAAAAATTTAAATTGACATAAAGCTTTGGCTAACCTTTCTTATTAAACCATGGCTTCAAACATATTCCGTGTCGGCGAAAACAAATTTTTCGCCTTTGTTTATGAATTTTGACATTTCAAATCTTTGTTTTTGTTTGAATTCGCTTGAGAGAGGACCTGTATAATTGGGCCATGCCATGGCCCAATTAAAAAGGTCCTCTCTCAAAAACAAATGATTTTGATTTGAGCTGCCAAAATTCATACTGTCATTTGAATTCGCTGTGAGGTAGAGAAATGTCAAACTGCAGAGGAAAAGGTAGATGTATATCGAAAAAAGGAAACAAATCAGTTAGGTTTTTTATTTCCCGGAAAAATTGTACCAAAGAACCCCTTCTATAAGACCCCTTATTAATATATAATAAAACGATTAGTTATTCATTGTCTTATGACCTTCTAGTGTATTAATGTCAGCATTGTATTAAACAACAAATATCAGGGAAAAATGTTTAAAAAAAGTGCTACAAAACTTTTGGAAATCGAAGAAGACAAGGTGAAAGAATGGCTAGATTCGTTTGATGCAGTTCTAACAGATTGTGATGGTGTCCTCTGGGTCTATGGAGATGTTATACCCGGTTCGGTAGAAGTTATGAACCGCTTTAAAGAACTGGGTAAAAAGATTTTCTTCTGCACAAATAACTCAACGAAAACACGCAAAGAATTGTTAACCAAATCCCATAATATGGGATATAATATCACCGAAGATGAAGTGATCTCAACAGCAAATTCTCTGGCTGCCTATCTGAAAGCACGTAATTTCAATAAGAAAGCTTATGTTATAGGCTCAGAGGGGATTACCAAAGAATTGGATGCCGTGGGTATTGAACACAACAAAGTGGGACCTGAAAATATGCCCGGTTCATTATTGAACTATTTATCAAATCACTTTGAACTGGAGGATAACATTGGTGCTGTGCTGGTTGGATTTGATGAGTATTTTTCTTTTCCAAAAATGACAAAGGCGGCATCATATCTCAGCCGGCCAGATTGTTTGTTTATCGCCACAAATACAGATGAACGTTTTCCCATGCCAAATATGGTTGTTCCGGGAACGGGCAGCTTTGTTCGGGCCATAGAAACATGCGCCGAGCGTAAGGCTACTGTTATAGGCAAGCCAAATGTTGCAATGTGTGAACATCTTATCAAAAATGGCACCATAGTGCCGGAAAGAACTCTCATGATTGGTGATAGATGTAATACTGACATTCTATTGGGTTACAATTGCGGCTTTCAAACACTGCTGGTGGGTAGTGGCATACATCAGTTGAATGATGTTGATTCGTGGAAAGCATCAAATGATCCGGAATTACAAAAACTTATACCAGATGTGTATTTACCCAAACTAGGAGATTTACTAGCCTACATGTGAAAAATATATACAAACTATGTGTATATACCTCATCTTTAGCCAATAGACCCATCTATCTCTTTCATAATAATTTATCTTCTTTTTTTACACAATTATCTTTTAAGCATCATGACAACATATTCTGTAATGCCTAGTTATTGGTTTGGATTAAAAAGTTATCCAAACCATTTGAAGCTTTTATTAATTTGTAGTTTTTGTGTTTGTTACAATGAGATAAAAAATAAAGGTTACTTCAAATTTTGAAAACACAAAAAAAAAAAAAAAAAAAAAAAAAAAAAAAAAAAATGAACTTTATGTTGTACACGTAAAATGTCAACATTTGTTGTGTTTTGTATTAGAATTTAATTTACAATAACTTATTTTGGCAGCTAAAGATCGATCAGTTGGTATTTTCTGTTACGCCAAACAAAAATAACTGCGTCAACAACTTTTTCTCGGAAAATGTTATGTATGCATCTACCTTAATTAACAATAAAGAAATTCGCCTAAAAAATATTCCGTGTCGGCGAAAACAAATTTTTCGCCTTTGTTTATGAATTTTAACATTTCAAATCTTTGTTATTGTTTGAATTCGCTTAAGAGAGGACCTGTATAATTGGGCCATGAACGAGATGAACGAAAGGAACTATATAAACGAACGAATCGGATATCGTTCCAATCGTTTCTGTTTCGGAATAGTATCATTGAACTACGTACGTACATAGTTCGTCGTTCCGGTACTACACAACGCAAAATTCAATATAAATGAAATCGAATATAATGAATTTAATTCGAAATCAAATAAGCCATACTGGACGCTTTCATAGTGCATCGGTGATATTTCTTCATGGGTCTGGTAAAATTACATACATTATTAAAAAATCTGATAAATAACAGATTAATTTTTAGGAGACAATGGAACAAATTTAATGGAATGGATTAATTTTTTATTGGGACGTAATATGACTTTTGATCACATTAAAATCATATATCCAACTGCCCCGTTACAGCCTTATACTCCGAACGGAGGTCAATTATCAAATGTGTGGTTTGATCGTGATTCGATATCAATAAATGCTCCAGAAAACCGTTGTAGTGTGGAAGAAATTTATTGTCCTATTAATAAGATTATTGAGGAAGAAGTTGGAAATGGAATTCCTTTGAATCGCATTATAGTTGGAGGATTTTCGATGGGAGGGGCATTAGCCTTACATACAGGATATCATATAAACACGGAGTTAGCTGGAATATTTGCGTGCTCGTCGTTTTTGAATTATGACTCTGTTGTGTACGATTCCCTTTCAAGACACAATGATAAGACTCATTTACCGGAATTACTTATGTTTCATGGAGACAGAGATCCATTAGTTCCAATGGAGTGGGGCCAGACAACTTTCAATAAATTAACCGAACTTGGCGTAAAAGGCACATTCACAACGTTGTCAAACACTTTTCACGAACTAAAAAAACGAGAATTACTTGACCTAAACAGATGGATACTATCAAAACTCCCTTCACTTGAAAATAATGCTGATGAAGATTCAAAATGCTGACGGCCATAACATTGCTTTCCGATATGTCGATGCCTTACTTCCTCAACCTCGTATCTTAAAAATACAACTTTTCAAGAGAGACAAAAAGTGATTTATCTTTTGATACATCGGTGTTTGGGTAAAAGTGTAAAAGGCAATTATTGGGGAATTAAGTACATCTATGCATATTAGTAGGAATAATATACTAATCTTTTATAGTTTAATCCGGATATGCCGGCGGGCAAACTAATGGAACAATTTTCCAAAATATCGTTATTATGAGAAAAAAATATTTTATATCTTGGATTTTAAGGTCGTACTACATGTAGTACACTCGTCATATACAGTTAGTCAATTAAAGTGCTGCAAAAGATGAATTTTTGATTGCTCGAGTTGGAGTATTCCCCCTTTGGCTCAAGTTCATTTATCACCCTCTATTACAGAGAGTAATGTTTTTTCAAAACGAACTGACAGTGTTGCAAAATTTTACTAATCGCTACCAATATCATGATTTCATCCCGGCGAAGGGAATTATCAATTGGCTTCTCAGTTTTTAAAATGATGCCTTTTTAGCGAAAAACCGAACTCTAAGTGTCTAGTATTCTCAAATGAATGATAATCACACTCACTCCCTTCGCCGGGATGAAATCATGATATTGGTAGCGATCAGTAAAATTTTGCAACACAGTCTCTGCAGAGGCCATCAGCTAATACAATTTATAATAATTAAAGTATTGAAGGGTGTGAACAATTATATTATTGATTTTGTATTAGATATAAAACTGCAAATAGTCTTGATGTTGTCAGTGCTGGGATTTTTAAGCATTTCCATGCCGTTGTTGTTGAGAATACATTGCTGCATTGGTACGAGGCAGGTACACGATTCTAAAATGTGTTGGACGGAGTTTATGTTGTCGCATTTTAAACATTTGTTGCCTATATTTTTATTTTAAAGATGTTGATGTGTGGTGATAGTATGCCCCATTCGTAGACGGGAAAATATCCGAATTTGTTTCTTGTCGACTTTAGTGGGATATACTGGTGGCTTAATTTGGCTATAGTGATAATATTGATAAGTGCATTTATTCATCCAAAAATGTTGAGCAAGCTTTGTAGAAATGCATTTCTTATTTATTTATGCTCATATAAAAACCTAGCCCAAAGGGCCATGATCGGTTCCAAAAACCACATTTACTAGTCTCATAAACTTAAATTTAACAATGTTTTGATTCTTAAAAACAATAAATCTAACAAATGAATATAATGTAAAAGCAAAAGTCTTAAATCAGCCATGCAATTATAGTTCGATAACGAATTAACCTAAGAAACCATGAATTTTATATTACGCTGCTATTAAAATGCTCATACAGCATGCTTGTTCCTCTCCGATCTGGAGAATGTAAAAAGGTCTAATACAGTATTATATGTTCCGATAGACTTTTCGTATTAAAATCTGTTGCAAATATTTCGAATACAAAATGGAAATCCATAAATAAAATACGAAATTGCCTAAGGCCATGTTTATATTATAGCCTTTTGCAGGGTTAACCTTCTTTATGAGGATTTGTTTGACGTATATGTAATGGAATTGACATTTAAAACCCAGTGGGTTTGTTAAATCCGGTTATATATAAACGTACTATAATATCCCACAAGAACTCTATAAAGCTATTTTGGATACCTGGACCTGTTGGAATAAATGGAAATGCAGCTTCAGCCACCGAATATGCCTGCATGGTACCTTTACTAAATAATTCTTTAATTGAGAGTCTGGATCTTAATAAGTAATAATAAGTAGATTGCATCGTTTCTTCAAATTGTCTACCTCAATTTGTTTTTTCTTACATATTTGTTTGGAAGGAAGCAATATGTATGTTGTAAAAATTGTGTTTCTGGTACAGTAATTTCTGGTTACCTGCATTATTCATAGCTGCCTTTTGGCGTTACCTGACCAAAAATCTGTTTATAGGCAACTATTCTCTAGATTTCGTTCAATATATGTTTATGCATCAAAATTTTGGTGATTTTACTTTAATTTGGTTGTAAAATTTACATATATCTGCACAAGAAAAAATTTTAATTTTTTTGCGAACTTAAAACAAGGATACAATTCAACCACTCTGATTTTGTACTGATAAGAAGTGTGCAAAACAAATACAACACAAGAAAAGGTAATGAATTGTAAAAAATTGTAACGTTTTCTCTCCCGAACTTGAAATGCCTCTCACTTTATTATTTCAACATTGCTTATAGCTGCACATCATATGCACGTAAGTAATATTGAAGATATCGGCCTTGTTGGGCAGGTAAGCGAATTTAATGGGCCGATTCCGTACAGCGAGGCGAGTCATGTCGCGTCGTCTATCGTCTCTGCGACAAAATTTAAAAAATGCACTACGTACAGCGATAAAAAATAATCGTCGATAACAAGTTATTTTTATTTTATTTGTTGTCGCCGGAAAATGAACATTACGGCGACAAAATTTGACGTCGTCGTGCGACTTTTGCCATACGTAATGGAAAAATTGCAACTGGCAACGCGACACGACTCGCCTCGCTGTACGGAATCGGCCCATAAGCTTCCTGCATTTTGGGGATTGCTGCACAAGAAGTCGTGCAATTTTTGATTGCGCAGGTAAGCAAAAAATACTGTACTTTGCCAGTGAGTAGTGGTGTACCTCAGGGTGTTGTTTGTGATGTATGTTAATGATTTGCTGAGTTGTGTTAATAGTAAGAGTTGTATGTCGTTTGCATTTGCAGATGATGTACAGCTTTTGTTCAAGGGAGAATATAACTCTATTCCTTTACGTGCAAGAATCTTCAAGTTTTACCACTTTTTACTCGAAAAGCGTTCCTTTACTTCAGACACCATACAATTCATATGGGAGCATTTTACAATTTTTACTACTTTTGTCGGTTTTACCATTTTCAAAAGTAAAGGAACAGACCATATGTGTTTTTGGATGTTTTGCAGTCATCCATTGATTTTAATGTTAATATGTTAGTAAATTGGTTGTCTTGCAATGTTCTTCGGCTACAACCAGGAAGATTCAATAAATGTTTCCATTTATAGTACGTTTATAAATGTTGTAAGCTCCATGAAATGTCTTGGTTTGTTTCTTGATAGTTCTTTAGTGTTTGATGTGCACGTTAATTCTTTAGTGTCCAAGGTATACTTAATACTTAAACTTCTGTTTAATAAAGTTATGCGCTATGCTTTTCATGTTAGATGTCGTGATCATATTTCTCCGTATGTTAAAGAGTTCCTTGGTTGCACATTCAATGTTATTCTTCTATAAGGTATATAAAATGCCATGATGAAATAATGTGGCGTAAAATGACCAGATGATTGGTTTCAATCTGTCAAATTTTTTGTTATTGTGAATAAATTGTATGAAAACGTAAACAAACGTTTTGACATATTGAAGAATTTTTGGCAAAAACAGAGTTGTATTTGTGCTACTTACGTGACCTGTTAAATAGATCTTGATAAAATGCAGACACCTTCTACTGTATTAGACCTTTTTACATTCTCCAGATCGGAGAGGAACAAGCATGCTGTATGAGCATTTTAATAGCAGCGTAATATAAAATTCATGGTTTCTTAGGTTAATTCGTTATCGAACTATAATTGCATGGCTGATTTAAGACTTTTGCTTTTACATTATATTCATTTGTTAGATTTATTGTTTTTAAGAATCAAAACATTGTTAAATTTAAGTTTATGAGACTAGTAAATGTGGTTTTTGGAACCGATCATGGCCCTTTGGGCTAGGTTTTTATATGAGCATAAATAAATAAGAAATGCATTTCTTATTTATTTATGCTCATATAAAAACCTAGCCCAAAGGGCCATGATCGGTTCCAAAAACCACATTTACTAGTCTCATAAACTTAAATTTAACAATGTTTTGATTCTTAAAAACAATAAATCTAACAAATGAATATAATGTAAAAGCAAAAGTCTTAAATCAGCCATGCAATTATAGTTCGATAACGAATTAACCTAAGAAACCATGAATTTTATATTACGCTGCTATTAAAATGCTCATACAGCATGCTTGTTCCTCTCCGATCTGGAGAATGTAAAAAGGTCTAATACAGTAGAAGGTGTCTGCATTTTATCAAGATCTATTTAACAGGTCACGTAAGTAGCACAAATACAACTCTGTTTTTGCCAAAAATTCTTCAATATGTCAAAACGTTTGTTTACGTTTTCATACAATTTATTCACAATAACAAAAAATTTGACAGATTGAAACCAATCATCTGGTCATTTTACGCCACATTATTTCATCATGGCATTTTATATACCTTATAGAAGAATAACATTGAATGTGCAACCAAGGAACTCTTTAACATACGGAGAAATATGATCACGACATCTAACATGAAAAGCATAGCGCATAACTTTATTAAACAGAAGTTTAAGTATTAAGTATACCTTGGACACTAAAGAATTAACGTGCACATCAAACACTAAAGAACTATCAAGAAACAAACCAAGACATTTCATGGAGCTTACAACATTTATAAACGTACTATAAATGGAAACATTTATTGAATCTTCCTGGTTGTAGCCGAAGAACATTGCAAGACAACCAATTTACTAACATATTAACATTAAAATCAATGGATGACTGCAAAACATCCAAAAACACATATGGTCTGTTCCTTTACTTTTGAAAATGGTAAAACCGACAAAAGTAGTAAAAATTGTAAAATGCTCCCATATGAATTGTATGGTGTCTGAAGTAAAGGAACGCTTTTCGAGTAAAAAGTGGTAAAACTTGAAGATTCTTGCACGTAAAGGAATAGAGTTATATTCTCCCTTGAACAAAAGCTGTACATCATCTACAAATGCAAACGACATACAACTCTTACTATTAACACAACTCAGCAAATCATTAACATACATCACAAACAACACCCTGAGGTACACCACTACTCACTGGCAAAGTACAGTATTTTTTGCTTACCTGCGCAATCAAAAATTGCACGACTTCTTGTGCAGCAATCCCCAAAATGCAGGAAGCTTATGGGCCGATTCCGTACAGCGAGGCGAGTCGTGTCGCGTTGCCAGTTGCAATTTTTCCATTACGTATGGCAAAAGTCGCACGACGACGTCAAATTTTGTCGCCGTAATGTTCATTTTCCGGCGACAACAAATAAAATAAAAATAACTTGTTATCGACGATTATTTTTTATCGCTGTACGTAGTGCATTTTTTAAATTTTGTCGCAGAGACGATAGACGACGCGACATGACTCGCCTCGCTGTACGGAATCGGCCCATTAAATTCGCTTACCTGCCCAACAAGGCCGATATCTTCAATATTACTTACGTGCATATGATGTGCAGCTATAAGCAATGTTGAAATAATAAAGTGAGAGGCATTTCAAGTTCGGGAGAGAAAACGTTACAATTTTTTACAATTCATTACCTTTTCTTGTGTTGTATTTGTTTTGCACACTTCTTATCAGTACAAAATCAGAGTGGTTGAATTGTATCCTTGTTTTAAGTTCGCAAAAAAATTAAAATTTTTTCTTGTGCAGATATATGTAAATTTTACAACCAAATTAAAGTAAAATCACCAAAATTTTGATGCATAAACATATATTGAACGAAATCTAGAGAATAGTTGCCTATAAACAGATTTTTGGTCAGGTAACGCCAAAAGGCAGCTATGAATAATGCAGGTAACCAGAAATTACTGTACCAGAAACACAATTTTTACAACATACATATTGCTTCCTTCCAAACAAATATGTAAGAAAAAACAAATTGAGGTAGACAATTTGAAGAAACGATGCAATCTACTTATTATTACTTATTAAGATCCAGACTCTCAATTAAAGAATTATTTAGTAAAGGTACCATGCAGGCATATTCGGTGGCTGAAGCTGCATTTCCATTTATTCCAACAGGTCCAGGTATCCAAAATAGCTTTATAGAGTTCTTGTGGGATATTATAGTACGTTTATATATAACCGGATTTAACAAACCCACTGGGTTTTAAATGTCAATTCCATTACATATACGTCAAACAAATCCTCATAAAGAAGGTTAACCCTGCAAAAGGCTATAATATAAACATGGCCTTAGGCAATTTCGTATTTTATTTATGGATTTCCATTTTGTATTCGAAATATTTGCAACAGATTTTAATACGAAAAGTCTATCGGAACATATAATAGTTGGTAAGTTTGGCTATGTTTATTTCCAGCAATATGCCAGCGGCTTCAGCACTAAAAATAAAGATGTTATTTAATTTTTGTGCAGCCCAGAACTAAACCACGGTCGTCGATGACAGCGTATGCTGTGTTGCTTTGGTCCTTCGAAGCATCTGTGTAAAGTATCTTCCAATCTGCATGATAGCTAAACAAAATTATAAAAATGTTGCGAATACACATCATTGGGTGCATTCTTTTTTTAATTGGAGAGGGAAGTATCGCAGGTTTTATCCAGGAACATCCAAACGGGATGAACATTTTCGTACTTCATGAGTTTTTCCTGGGAATGTATGATATTAAGTCTGTCTGGTTACTTTCCCAGCATGGCACAATCATACAGGTACCCGCATCAGCTCAGCTGATGTACTGTGAGCTGTCAAAAAAGTTGTTGTAATTGAAAACACAAAATTAAACAAAAATTTAAAAGAAAAATTGTGCATTTTTGACGGTTTTTTGTAATAATGTGTTTATTAACAACTGCCTAACAAAGTTTTGTTGAAAAATTGTGTGAATCGCTTTCAGCCCAATCATGAATGAAAATTCCGTGCGGAATTTCTCTATTCTCTCCTATCACAAACAAAAAATCCGCACGGAAAAACATTCCGATGGAGAAAAAGTAGGTATCATGAACGCTCTCAAACATGTGTTTTCCTCCAAAAAAATCTCCCTTGCAAAACTGAAGGGAGATTACAAAAAAAGTTGGTATTTCCCAAAAATGTTGTAAAAAACATGCAAAATAAACAGTTTTGTTGGGTTTTTATACTAAACTCTTCAATTCGCGGTTGGAAATTTATTAAAAAATTAACATATTTCACAAAATAACATTAGTTTGCAAACTCGGTCACTCTCAACTTTTTGTACCGATCAACGAAGGATGCCAGAATTTTGCACATACAAAACACCGCTTCGTTATTGTTGAAAAACACTGGATAAATGCATATGTATTTTCAATTATTTTTATTTCAAAATTCATATTTTTTCAAGTTTTGCCATCTTTTTTATTAAAAAACACTCCTTTTTGATACATTCATGATAGTGGCAGTTCGATAGCACAATGCACTGTTTCCTTGGAATTTTACAATCTTATCATGGTAGAACAAGAAAAGGTAGCAGCAATACCCAGCTGACTGAACTGGGTTGTAGTGTTAGCAGAGTACGTAAAAATACTTTAAATAAAATTTCCAATCGTTTCGTTTCGTATTTTCCATAGGAACAATACAAAACGAAACATAACCCTCGTTGGCCGAGCTCGCTGTTTAGTTTCGTTTTGTTTACATTCGTGAGTACGAACAAAACGAAAAGCGAAAAGTACTCAACTCCACAACAACAGATAGAAAACTAAATAGTACTTAACACATGTGAATAAATCAAAAACGTTTGGTGGTTGATAAAATTCACTGTGGTATGCTGATGCTAACTTATAGGCATGGCACAATCATACAGGTACCCGCGTCAGCCCAGCTGATGTACTGTGAGCTGTCAAAAAAGTTGTTGTAATTGGAAACACAAAATTAAAAAAACAAAAATTTAAAAGAAAAACTGTGAATTTTTGAAGGAATTTTGTTATAATATGTTTATTAATAACTGCCTAACAAAATTTTGTTGAAAAAAATGTGTGAATCGCTTTATTTTTGGAAAACATTTTTGACATTTCACAGTACTGAACTCGTTTTTGTTGTAGTTGTTTGCTGATGCATCTACCTGGTAATTGTGCCATGCTTATAGGGTTGTTAAGCAATCACATGTGTGTGTGTGTCTGAGTGTGTCATTGACCATAACGCACGGCAAACGTTTTCCAAAAATACTTGTCGTTTCGGTGGTGAATGAAACAACTTGGCAAAGCATAGCCGAAGTTACATTTCACCAATCGTACGGTTTCCATCTTTTTACGTTGAAAAGTTTGTGTTTTTGTTTTGGTTGTGAGAATGAAACGATTCAGAGAAGCTGAAAAGTTTGTGGCGTTGTGTGATTGGTACGGGAATCGTTTTGTTTCTTTCCGTTCATTGAGTGTTAGAGCCAAATTTCATATGACATTTTATACATTCATTTCTATTTCGAAGTACATTAGGGACATATATTTTTTGAGAAAAAAAAAATATATCATTCGGAAAAAACCATTTCCCAGAAAGACTTCTTCATATCAATGATATGTAACCTCCTCCAAGTTCGAACGATAAGCCGCGCAGTAAATCACCGCTTGTAGAGGCGATACAACGTTTGTTAATATGTGAGGTATTTTGTTAAAATTTAAAAAAAAATAAAGCCCTAATTAACCTGTGCTTCTTTGATTTCTAAAACAAAACATTGAAACAGCTTCTCCTTTTTCTATAAATTTCCAGCGACCCCAAACTTTTCTGCAAGAATTCTACTTTCTGCGAGAATTTATGCATTTAGTGGAATGATGTGGAACCATAAAAATTGAAAATGTAACGAATTTTCATTCATGTTTTCCAAAATATTCAACAAATTTGAAAAATTATTAGTTTTTTAAATTCCAATAATTTATAGACATTTCCTTGTTTTGTTTACAAATACAACTGGCAGTAACGTTACCAACAAAAACAAATTCCTTTGTGGTTGTTGTTCGAGTTGTATTTGTTGTAGTATTAACTTTACCTTGTATTTGTTCTACCATGCAATCTTATTTGATGATTTTCATAACAAGTAACATATTCTGAATCAAATAAAGTGTAATTTATTTGATTAAATTTGTTTATTTTGTCTAAAAACACAAAAACTTAACAATTTCTCTTTGTTTTCACAACAATTAGGGCACACAAGGTATGAAAACGACCCTTCAGTGCTGCCAAATTCAATGATTATTTTTCCTTAATTATTCATGATAGGAGGAATGTTCTCTCGAGAAAAAACTATTCCGCGAGAACTGCATTCCGCAAGTATATTCATGATTGGGCTGATTATTTTTGGAAAACATTTTTGTCATTTCACAGTACTGAACTCGTTTTTGTTGTAGTTGTTGGCTGATGCATCTACCTGGTAATTGTGTCATGTTTCCCAGCAAGAATTGTCCAGCAAGAACTTTCTCAGAGAGTAAGCGGTTTTTTTTTCTCTTTTGCTAGAAAATTATAAAAAGTAAACAGCCACCTTCCCAGCAAAAACCAGCAAGCAATCAGCTGGCTTGCCAAAACAACAATTTTTCCGCCAATAAAGGAAGCAAACACGTTGTATTTTATTAAAAATAAAAAAGAAAATGAAACAAAAAGTATTTTTGCACTTTACAAATTTGTTCTCCATAAAACAATACAATTAGACTATATTATTTCCACAATAAAATTGTTTTTAATTTTCACAAACATAAATCAACAAAAAACTAAGAACAGATGATTGACTGTTTTCAGGAAGAAGAAGAAGAATTGCAAGTGCTTGCTAGAAGAAATTTGTCCAGCAAGAATTTGCAAACTCTCAGTGAAAGAACTGTCAAAATGTCTCTCTCGAATCGTTCTCTTTTGCTGGTTTTTTCTGTTAACAGACGACTTCCAGCAACAATTGGTACAAGTTGTTACACATTTTAGGGTAACCAGACATACCTATTATGTTTTAAGCACTCGTAGATCACGGAGTTTCCGGTTTTCTTTTTGCTAACAATGCCTTCGAAACATCTTCGTCTATAACAGATGAATTGAAGGAAAGGATTTTGTTTTAAGCACTCGTAGATCACGGAGTTTTCGGTTTTCTTTTTGCTAACAATGCCTTCGAAACATCTTCGTCTATAACAGATGAATTGAAGTGCCTCTGTCTTCCAGACAAGGATGTCCCGATTCAATTTAAATCAGTAAATAAAAAGTATGAAAATATGAATGTTGCTATGAATTGTGTACCACGTCGTATGAACGGGTTAATTCGTGTACGCTATTATGAGAGCGAACAACGTGATTCAAATGCTGGTATGTACATGGCATAATATCATATAATATCAATAGACAAAACTATCTATCGATATTGAATTTTTAGAAAACAATCGATGTTTTCGTAGTGCCATCGATTTTCTTCCAGCTCTAATTCGAAACTGCCAAAGGCGACCTGTGCATCCCTATCTAAACAACCAACCCACTACTGGATTCCGTAACTCACTACCGATGGAATTAACGACAAATGTCGATAGTTAGCGATATTTGTCGGTAAGTGCTATTCTGTATACAAATTCTACCGATTTTTATGTCATATCGAAAATCATCGGTCAGTTACCGACGAAAAAAAAGGAGTCGTTAAGTCTACCGACATAAAAGAATTTTCATATTTTAAACAAAAGTATCAATGAAAATCAAATTTTTAAGAAATGATTTTGGAATATATTTCATGGCAAATAAAAAGGTAAGCTGAGATACATTTCTTTACGCATAAAAAAGAAAACTCTGCGACATGTGGTAGATCCTTTCAATCTAAGTAATAGGAAGCTTATGACGGTTTACAAATTGGAAATGGATACATTTTATAAAGTAATGGATGAAATTGGGGGTCATTTGGTAGCCTCCAGAATTGCGCGAAAAATCTCTGAGAAAATAATAACTATTTTCAGTACGAACAAAATATTTTTAAGGATACATTCCGTAACAGATTCTACCCATATAAAAATATATTGGTGGTTTCTATTAGCATCAACAATAAAAGAAAAGTCGTCATATTCCCTGATAATACGTAGTTCTGAAATAACAGATCAATAAAGCTAAAAACACATACAACGTTTGAGTAAAGCTGAAAACAGATACAACGTTTGATTAAAGTTTCGTGTCGTTTTGGCCGTTTTTACACTGTTGGGCATGATGCCAAAAATTCAAATTCATTTGAAATATATGCCGGCAAACACATCAACGCCGGACTTTTACACCACGTTTACATTAGAACTTGTCGGGTTATGAGAATTTATACGTATACCCAATGGATTTGACAATAAAAATCCACTGGAATAAATAAAAAATAATATAAATATATACTCTGTTCCAGAACCTGCTACTACTTTTTACTACGATAACATTTTTTCCTTTATGTTATCGAAAAAATAGTAAAAATTAGTAGATTTTTGCAGTACTGGAACAGACCAATAGTTATATGTAAACGTACATTTATAGTTTTAACTACGATTTTAATTTTTAGGTTGAATTTTTCTACATGTAATTTAAAACAACATAATCATTATATACAATTGTGATTTAATTAATTTCGTTAGAAATTTGAATTATGTTAATTTCGAATAAGCATTAGCTGTGTCTGGTTACCCTAAAATTTGTAACAATTTGTACCAATTGTTGCTGGAAGTCGTCTGTTAACACAAAAAACCAGCAAAAGAGAGCGATTCGAGAGAGACATTTTGACAGTTCTTTCACTGAGAGCTTGCAAATTCTTGCTGGACAAATTTCTTCTAGCAAGCACTTGCAAGCTCTTCTTCTTCCTGAAAACAATCAATCAGCCGTTTTTAGTTTTTTGTTGATTTATGTTTGTGAACATTAAAAACAATTTTATTGTGGAAATAACATAGTATAATTGTATTGTTTTATGGAGAACAAATTTGTAAAGTGGAAAAATACTTTTTTGTTTTATTTTCTTTTTTATTTTTAATAAAATACAACGTGTTTGCTTCCTTTGTTGGCGGACAAATTGTTCTGTTTTGCCAAGTCGGCTGATTGCTTGCTGGTTTTTGCTGGGAAGTGTCTGTTTACTTTTTACAATTTTCTAGCAAAAGAGAATAAAAACCCCTTACTCTCTGAGAAAGTTCTTGCTGGACAATTCTTGCTGGGAAAGTAAGCAGACAGACTTAATATGTCGTTTAAAGTGTGATTTTTTTTCATTCCATTTTGAAATGACCTGCATCTTCTTTAAAATTCCGTCATTCTAGACCGTGTTTAGACATTCAAACTGGAAAGAAAATTTTTCTTCTCAATTTCTTTTAAAATTTCCTTGTGGTTTAGACACGGAAATCATGTTTGTGTCAATTTTCTAATTTTTCTTATTCTTCTTCACACTTATTTTCTCATTGCGCCGTTCAAAAACAAAGCCAAGGCAAAATTGTAATGAAAAGTAAAAAATGGACGTGAGTGATAAACAATTAATTATTAAAGGAACCCTTGAATTGCATTTTAATTTTGATATTTCCACTTATTTCGAATTGTTTTTGCTTAAAAAATATTTTTTCCTCCAAAAGGTTTTTTTTTTCAATTGTCTTCGCTGTTGTTTGTTTCTCGACAGCGAAAATAAAATGAAAGAAAATGCAAAAACAGATCTGCAGCCAACTTCAGGTTGTATACGAAGAAAAACGTAACAAAACAGAATTTGCCAGTACCATGGTACAATTAAGAAGGTAGATGCCTCAGCCCAGCTGATCGAATCTAAAACGTCAAAAAACTAGGAATTCGCCATGAAAAATCAAAACAAAAAACCATATGATTCGGTAAGTAAGAGATAGCATGTGTTCACTTTATAGACAAATACAAGCGATAAAAACAGACAACAAGAGATAATTTGGCGAAAATTTTGACATTTTACATTACAAAAAAAAGTTGCTTTGCTGTAGCAATTCGCCGTTGTTTCTACCCTTTAATTGTACCATGGCCAGTACAGAGGTGTGTGTACCCCTCCTTATTCCTCTCTACTCCCTAGCCCATAAACTCAATTTTCTTTCCCATCAACTTTCCCTGTATAAACACGGACCTACCGATATTCGTCGGTAAAATTTTTGTAACGATAACATTGGAATACAGAATAGCACTTTCGGTATTTCAACCAAACATTTTCGTTAATTAACGATATCGGTTCGGTAGAAAAAAAAGCTACAGTAGTGGGATTCTGTAACTTTTTTTCTACCGAACCGATATTAGCTCTGTTCCTTAACGTGCAAGAATCTTCAAGTTTTACCACCTTTTTCCTCGAAAAGCGTTCCTTTACCTCAGACACCATACAATTCATATGAGAGTAGTTTACAACTTTTGCTACTTTTGCCGGTTTTACCACTTTCAAAAGTAAAGGAACAGACCAATTGATAATTAACGAAAATTTTCGGTTGAATTTCCGAAAGTGCTATTCTGTAACTCAATGTTATCGTTACAAAAATTTTACCGACGAATATCGGTAGGTCCGTGTTTATACAGGGAAAGTTGATGGGAAAGAAAATTGAGTTTATGGGCTAGGGAGTAGAGAGGAATAAGGAGGGGTACACACACCTCTGTACTGGCCATGATACAATCAAAGGGTAGAAACAACGGCGAATTGCTACAGCAAAGCAACTTTTTTTGTAATGTAAAATGTCAAAATTTTCGCCAAATGATCTCTTGTTGTCTGTTTTTATCGCTTGTATTTGTCTATAAAGTGAACACATGCTATCTCTTACTTACCGAATCATATGGTTTTTTGTTTTGATTTTTCATGGCGAATTCCTAGTTTTTTGACGTTTTAGATTCGATCAGCTGGGCTGAGGTATCTACCTTCTTAATTGTATGGTACTGGCAAATTCTGTTTTGTTACGTTTTTCTTCGTATACAACCTGAAGTTGGCTGCAGATCTGTTTTTGCATTTTCTTTCATTTTATTTTCGCTGTCGAGAAACAAACAACAGCGAAGACAATTGAAAAAAAACCTTTTGGAGGAAAAAATATTTTTTAAGCAAAAACAATTCGAAATAAGTGGAAATATCAAAATTAAAATGCAATTCAAGGGTTCCTTTAATAATTAATTGTTTATCACTCACGTCCATTTTTTACTTTTCATTACAATTTTGCCTTGGCTTTGTTTTTGAACGGCGCAATGAGAAAATAAGTGTGAAGAAGAATAAGAAAAATTAGAAAATTGACACAAACATGATTTCCGTGTCTAAACCACAAGGAAATTTTAAAAGAAATTGAGAAGAAAAATTTTCTTTCCAGTTTGAATGTCTAAACACGGTCTAGAATGACGGAATTTTAAAAAAGACGCACGTCATTTCAAAATGAATTATTCTAATTTTTTGTTATTTTTAGGATAAATGGAAAAAATCACACTTTAAACGAAATAATTCTCATTCAAAGTTAACATAATTCAAATGTCTAATGAAATTATTTAAATCACTATTGGTCTGTTCCTTTACTTTTGAAAATGGTAGATCCGGCAAAAGTAGTAAAAGTTGTAAAATGCCCCCATATGAATTGTATGGTGTCCGAAGTAAAGGAACGCTTTTCGAGTAAAAAGTGGTAAAACTTGAAGATTATTGCACGTAAAGGAACAGAGCTTATTATATAAAAAATGTTTCAAGTTACATGTAGAAAAATTCAAACTAAAAATTCAAAATCGTAGTTATAACAAAGACGTATAGCAATAAAGACCCGAACAAATGCATCTTCCAAAAACATATGCTAATAGTTCCACATTTTGGTTACAGATGGCTACACAACTCACTGGAATTGATAACAGCAATGCCAATCGTTTTTGATCCCCATTTCTCGCGGCAGAAAACATTAACGTCGTGTTTTGTGGCTGAAATTTATTTCTTTTTTTATTGTTCATTCAATGAAAAAATCAAAAGCGAATGCCGTCAAACCTGAGTTTTAATGTTTTTCTTTTCAATATTCCAATGAATAACAGTTTTCGTTTAACAGAATGTTGCTATGATGTCGTAGCAACAGAGGTTAACTCCACCTACAGTTAATTTTTCACAATTGACTTTTCCTATCTTATAATATGTGTGTTCGTTTACTCAAAATTTGTACAAATTGTTGCTGGATGTTGTTCGTTTACTCTACAGTACAATGCAAAAGACCTTAGCCGATTACAAGAAGTTACTGAACTTGTACAAATTTGTACAAATTGTTGAGTAAACGAACACACCTAATATTGACATCTTTGGTTATAACTATGAATGTACGTTTACATACATACATATTACTATTGGTCTGTTCCAGAACTGCTAGAATCTACTAATTTTTACAATTTTTTCGATAAGATAAAGGAAAAAATTTTGTCGTAGTAAAAAATGGTAGCTTCTTGCAGGTTCTGGAAGAGAGCATATATTTATTTTATTTTTTCCAGTGGAATTTCATTGTCAAATCAATTGCGTATACGTATATATTCTCATACCCGGCAAGTTCTAATGTAAACATGGTGTAATATTCGACAAATTGGTTGAATTGCTTTTTTCAGAATTTTTATGATGTGGAGGGCTATAGAGTGAAACGGAAGATGTAGAATTCTACCATTTATGTAATACGTATATTTTGAACAGGAATATTTAAATTGTGTATATTGATCTGTTATGACCACTGTGATATTTTTCTTTCTTTTAAGCTGTGTTCCTTTACTTACCTGAGGATACCATTTTTACCATTTATTACCATTTTTAACCTGCAAAGCGTTCCTTAACCCCGAAAAGTGGCAAAACTGGAAGCAATTTTTAAGAGAGTGAGAGTGGAGGGAGAGCGAAAATGGCTTTCTCTTCTACCACACGCTACCAGCAAAATTTCTGCAGGTAAAAAATGGCAGAACTGAGTTTTCGACTTTTGTTTGACGATTATTTCACAATGAAAAAGAAAATGGACGATAAACAGAAGAAAAAGTCGAAAGCTGACAAAACTAAATTAAAAACTGTGAAATAAAAGACGAAAATTGATTTTTTATGTTTCTTTTTGGCCATGATACAATGATACAAGGTAACCTCACGCTCCGAGCTCATAGAGTTGTATTCGCTTTGCCGTCCCTTCATTGCCAAACTGAGTTTGACAAACTTTGTATGTATATGTAAAACATACATACGTCAGGTTTATTTACATTTCAAATCTGAAACCAATTTAATTTCAAATTTTTAAATTTAAAAGTTTCAGACCATTTGGAGTCGATTTTGCCTTGTCTGTCCGCCCGCCTGCAGGATAACTCTCGAACGGATCTACTGATGCGGTCCAAATAACTGTCCTCATTATAGTTTTCAAAATTTTAATCAATTCCGAGAATGGGGCAGTCCACTTTTTCTGGTAACTCCCACATAAAAGTTCAAAGATTTTCGTGAAAGTCCATGCTTCCAGACATATTTGTCCAAAAGCTTTAAAAATCCTACAGTGCCCAATATAAATGGCTGGTGGTCACAATAATTGAAAAAGTGACAGACATTGGTCCAACCTTTACAATTCGGAATATTCCTCTCAAACATGGTCAAGTCCTTGCTTCCTGACAAAATGCTACGGTGACAAACTAAAATGGCTGTTTGGCAGGAGAACTATCGAAATGACTCCCCAAATTAGATAGTCATGATTACGATGACAAAACATACACATACAGACACGACATATACAGATGTTTTCCTATGAAATATATGTATGCTTTATATTCTTGTAAATTATAAAAAAACATGCATTTTGTATCTATAAAAGAATACAATATTTTCACAAAGTTAAAAGAATTTGAAAAGTTTACATCTTCTTGGGGCAGCAATGTTATTCTTCTTTCTGGATTCAAAGGCCTTTTGTAGCATTATAGCACTGTTGGCAGCAGCGTTGGTGCTTACCAACTTCAACGTTGTTTTTCTTGGCGACAGCTTGGCAATGGTACGCTTGTCAGGAGCACGTCGTCGAAGAACCTCAGCATTAGGAATGAACAAATCCCACGGCAGCGAGAAAAGAGTTTCTTTTCTGCCAGCAGCTGCAAACCCACCAACAAACCTATACTGCTACAAAAATATCAGAATTTAATGTAATGGGTTGACAAACATTAGACAATGGATTGAGACGACAGAAGAGCTTCTTACATGGGTCACGCAGCAACTCGCGATTTTCTTTAGATTTAAGAAGGCGAATGCAGATTCGGTCCAGATGAGGAAACGGACATCATGGTCAGCAGTAGTGGGATTCTGTAACTCATTTTTGCTGTTACCGACAAAAATCGGTAAAATTAAATCGCAAAATTATGACTAAAAACATAAAGAAAAGTTGGCATCACGGTTTGTGTCGGTAGTGGCTAGCGACTACTTTTCATTCATCGTTAACTTACCGAAAAATTTCGTTAATTATCGAAATTATAAGCATTTTAATTTTACCGACAATTATCGATAACAGCAAAAATGAGTTACAGAATCCCACTACAGGGGTCATTTTCAACACACTAATCTTTATAACACTCATAGCTTAAATGCTTTTTGCATCGAATTTGCAATTGCTTTTTGTTTTCGAATAAAGATATGAACTATTCCAAACCAAATCATTGATTTAAAGTACGATCCAGCGTTTTTATGTTTTTTAAACAAAAATTTGTTCATCAGATTCAAACGCCATCAATGATGTGACCCTTAGATTGGTCAAGTACTGGAGCTCCAAAACCAGCGATGACAGAGACAAACGCGACGTTGGCTTAGATTTACCTTACGCTTGCAACGTAGGGGCGAATATGCGATCACGGCACATGTTATTGAAAGCACCCTGACCAGAGCGGTGAGTACCGGTGAGACACGGGGAGTAGGAATAACACCTGTAACAAAAGCACACATTCAGTATATAAATATAAACCCATTCATTTTAGCTGCAACTCAATGACTTACTGGCTTGCTGGTACCACAATTATTACTGCGCATCGATTGGTGATATACTTGATGACATCTTTCATGACTTGTCATTCTTTTCCAGTGGTCTTGCGTGGACTAAACTCTGCAATAACACGAATAACAATAAAAAACATTAAAGTATATTTGACGTTGCATTTCACAATTAACTTCCGAGAAACAGAAAATCCAAATTTCTCTGTGCTTTTTCACGGTTATTTTTGCGATTTTTCACTGAATTTCCGTATATCCACATAGACTGCGTTGTCTGCTTCTTTTGTGCTTACCGTTTTTCTTGATCTTTTCTGAATATAAAGAAAATATTTTATTCTGCGTACACAAATATTTCAAGAAAACGTAAACAAACAGTTTCTTGTTATTGCTGTCATTGACATACAATAACAAAAACAAATTTCATATCGTTTCATGCATGGTTGTATTTGACAGCTCAAGGACGGTTTTTTCAAATGAGATTACCTTCTTATTCTGCCATGCTTTTTGGCATTGCTGCCAGATATACCATTTTTTCGTTCCATGATTGTCTAAGTCTGGAGTTTCCCCCATTGGCTTAACTTCATCACTTTCCTCTTTGCAGAGAAAAATGTTTACAAAACGCACTGACAGCTTCGTTCCTTTACTTTTCTGGTAAAAATGTTCATGAGAGAGCAATTTTGAGCAATTTTGACACTTTTCTCTTTTACCACCCATTAAAAAAGTAAAGGAACAAAGCTAATATCTTTGTAATAGATAAACGATATATTATCGTTTGGTATTTCTCACAACGGATCCTTTAAGTCATTCCAGGAGAAACCGCCAAGAGAGAAAGAATTAAGTAAGATCAACCTTTGTACCTTTATTTGATTATGCAATCATTTCAATTCATTACTATGTAACTTCATTTAATTTATTTTGCAACTTTAATTTTATTTTAGATAATAAAACAAACCAAACAAACAAACGACAACAATCAAACAAACAGATGTACAAGAGACTTTGTAAAAGAACGAAAGGCCAAAGGGTTTGGTTTCATTTCAATCGAGGGCAAAGTTTGTGTTTTATTATAATTCGTCTGCCAAAAACAATAAGTTGGCCATTTGTCATAGTGGAAACTTATTCGAAAATGTTACAGCCGTAACAGTATGGGTAGCAACTGTTACGGAATATATTCTTAAAAATATTTTGTTTGTACTGAAAATAGTTATTATTTTCTCATAGATTTTTACCGCAATTCTGGAGGTTTCCAAATGACCCCCAATTTTATCCATTATTTTATAAAATGTATCCATTTCCAATTTGTCATAACCTTCCTATTACTTAGATTGAAAGGATCCCCTATATGTCGCAGAATTTTCTTTTTTATGCGTAAAGAAATATATCTCAGCTTACAGTTTTATTTGCCATGAAATATATTCCAAAATCATTTCTTAAAAAATATATTTTCATTGATTTTTTTGTTTAAAATATGAAAATTCTTTTATGTCGGTAGACTTAACGACTCCTTTTTTCGTCGGTAACTGACCGATGATTTTCGATAATTACCGACATAAAAATCGGTAAAATTTGTATACAGAATAGCACTTACCGACAAATCTCGCTAACTATCGACATTTGTCGTTAATTCCATCGGTAGAGAGTTACAGAATCGCACTACAGTAGTGGGATTCTGTATCTTTTTTTCTACCGAACCGGTATCGTTAAGTAACGAAAATGTTCGGTTGCATTACCGAAAGTGCTATTCTGTAACTCAATGTTATCGATACAAAAAATTTAGCGACGAATATCAGTAGAATGACGGAATTTTAAAGAAGATGCACGCCATTTCAAAATGAAAAGCCTATAATAAGTATATAAATTATTCTAATTTTTAAACGTTTCTTGTTATTTTTATGAGAAATGGAAAAAATCACATTTTAAACGAAATGATGCTCCTTCAAACATAACATAATCCAAATTTCTAATGAAATTATTTAAATCCCTTTTGTATATATGTATAATGATTATGTTTGAAATTACATATAGAAAAATTCAACATAAAAATTAAAAAAACGTACTTAAATCCATAAATGCACGTTTACATATACACTCAAGCTGAAAGCACATACAACGTTTGAGTAAAGTTTTGTGTTGGGCGTCGAGAAAAAAACAACAACAACAGGGCGACGGCGATACCAAAGTTCAGCGTTTATCTGTTTGTCGGCATATATTTCAAATGAATTTGAATTTTTCGGCATCATGCCCAACTGTGTAAAAACGGCCAAAACGGCACAAAACTTTACCCAAACGTTGTATGTGTTTTCAGCTTCATACCTCGATTTGCGTTAATAATTGGTTCCGACGCAAAGCGAAACAACGCAAGTCGAAACGCATGTTTTTACTAACTTTTTCACAAAATTTAAAGTCAGAAATATAAGTTATTAATACACATGGTATAAGTAAAGAGGTAGACTTAAATGAAAACAATCTATAGAACCCTCGTTTTTCCTGAAATCCTAAAACGTCAAAATTAGTAAACACAAAAGCAACAAGTGGGTTTGCTTACAATACAATTTTTGAGCATTTTATAAAAAACGCGAAAAATGAATGAAGTGTCAAGGATTTTTCCACATAATCGATTTATGGATATGATAAAATGTTTGTTTCAATGCAAAGCTGACAAATTTCTTCCATACAATGTTCTAAAATCAATTTTAAAAATCATTGAATTCGATTGTTTTTTGGCATATTATTCAAACAGCACACACACATACACAGATTGTGTATATTGTTTTGACCTTTTAGGAACAGTTGAAAGAAAAAAATTGAATTGACAGAAAGCTTTAGCTAACCTTTCTTATTAAACCATGTTACTACACAAATCGAATCAGTACCGTAAATCGAAGAAATCTTTTATATTTTTTCTTAACGCAAATCGAAACAACGCAAATCTATTGTAACAATATTTATTTTATTTTTTATTTATTCCAGTGGATTTTCATTGTCAAATCCATTGGGTATACGTATAAATTCTCATAACCCGACAAGTTCTAAGGTAAATATTCGACAAAGTGGTTGAATTTTTTTTTTCAAAATTTTTATGGTGTGAAGGTGTATTTTTATTTCGATCGAATAAAGAGTGAAACGGAAGATGTACATATATATTGAACAGGAATTTTTAAATTGTGTATATTGATCTGTTATATCAAAATTGCGTATTATCAGGGAATATGAAGAGCATGGTAATATTCGTTTTTATTTTATTGTTGATGGTAGTCGATACCACCAATACATTTTGAATGGGTAGCAACTGTTACGGAATATATCATTAAACATTTTTTGTTCATACTTGAAAATAGTTACTTTTTTTCTCAGAGATTTTCCCGCAATTCTGGAGGTTTCCAAATGATCCCCAATTCATCCATTATTTTAGCTTTGTTCCTTTACTTGTTTAATGGTAAGAGTGGTAAAAGAGAAAAGTGTCAAAATTGCTCTCTCATGAACATTTTTACCAGAAAAGTAAAGGAACGGAAAAATGGTAGATCTGGCAGCAATGTCAAAAAGAAACATAAAAAATCAATTTTCGTCTTTTATTTCACAGTTTTTAATTTAGTTTTGTCAGCGTTCGACTTTTTCTTCTGTTTTTCGTCCATTTTCTTCTTCATTGTGAAATAATCGTCAAACAAAAGTCGAAAAATCAATTCTGCCATTTTTAACCTGCAGAATTTTGTCTGGTAGCCTGTGGTAGAAGAGAAAGCCATTTTCGCTCTCTCTACTCATAAAAATTGCTTCCAGTTTTGCCACTTTTCGGGGTTAAGGAATGCATTGCAAGTTAAAACTGGTAACAAATGGTAAAAATGGTAACCTCAGGTAAGTAAAAGAACACAGCTTTTATAAAATGTATCCATCTCCAATTTGTAAAGTGTCACAAGCTTCTTATTACTTAGATTGAAAGGACCCTCCATATGGCGCAGAATTTGCTTGTTTAGCGTAAAGAAATGTATCTCAGCTTACCTTTTTATCAGCAATGAAATACATGTATTCAAAAATAATTTCTAAAAAATTGATTTTCATTGATTTTTTTGTTTAAAATATGAATATTCTTTTATGTTGGTAGACTTAACGACTCCTTTTTTTCGTCGGTAACTGACCGATGATTTTCGATAATTACCGACAAAAAAATCGATAAAATTTGTATACAGAATAGCACTTACCGACAAATATCGCTAACTATCGACATTTGTCGTTAATTCCATCGGTAGAGAGTTACAGAATCGCACTACAGGGGCTGGATTCTTGTTCTATGGAAATTTGAAATGAAAAATATTTCCTTTATCATTTTTTTCATTTGACACTTTTCTGTCCTGGGGGCTCTATTCTGTTTCTATGAAAATGTGAAAGGGAAACTTTTATAATGCTAAGTTTACATTTACGAAATCCACTCGATTTCATCTGTCAATTCCATAGCTCAAACGTCAAATGAAATCTCATCTGAAATCCATTGGATTTCATTTGACGTTAAACCTATGGATTTGACAGATGAAATCGAGTGGATTTCGTAAATGTAAACATAGCATAAAGGAGAAAACTCTCAAATGAAAAAAAATATAAAGGAAATATTTTTCATTTCAAATTTTCATAGAACAAGAATCCAGCCCCAGGGATGAGCATGCCGACGTGCTAGCACACAGGCAAATTGTCAAAACGTACTCTTAGTTTTTTGTGAATTATGAACAATTAAAAGTTTATGCAATTTTTTATTTATATTTTTTAATAATTTACATTGTGGACGATTTTAGACAACATTAATGTTTAAAAAATGTTGAAATAAGCAACCAAACATCAAGAAAAATTAAAATTCTCCCTTAAATTTGCATCTCTCTCGATTTTGTTTAGCTCTGAACCAGACCATTGGTCTGTTCCTTTACTTTTAAAAATGCTAACAGTGGCAAAAAATGGTAAAAGTGGTGAACTGGTCTCATATAAATTGTATGCTTTTTAAAGTAAAGGAACACTTTGCAGGTTAAAAATGGTAAGAAATTGTAACCTCAAGCACGTAAAGGAACAGAGCTCATGGCACAATTACCCAGGTAGTGGCATCAGGGATGCCAGATTTGCCGATTTATAAAAAAATGCGTTTTGTAGTGATGTTGTGGTTCTCAGAAAGATCTCAGAAAGACAACTATACATATGTAAATGTATCACCTTATTATAGTGCGTTTATATATAAACGAATTTAATAAAGCCACCGGGTTTTAAATGTCAATTCCATTGTGGACACGTCAAATAAATGTTCATAATGAGGTTTAACCCAAAAAAACTATAATATATACAGGCTATTAATTAAGCTCTTAGAACTATAGCATTTCCAAATTAAATGAAACCTTTTCCAAATTGAATGAAACTTTTTCCAAATTAAATGAAACCTTTTCCAAATTGAATGAAACCTTTTCCAAATTAAATGAAACCTTTTCCAAATTAAATGAAACCTTTTCCAAATCAAATGAAACCTTTTCCAAATCAAATGAAACCTTTTCCAAATTGAATGAAACCTTTATTTTTATTAAAAAAGAAAAAAGCGAGAATATTTTGGAAAGAGAAAGAAATAAAAAATTATATGGGTTTTCAACGATTTTTTACTTAAATTGTAATCCTTAGTAATGACATAAAAGTGTACCTCCCTGAATGTTTTGCGTCCTTGAACTTAAACATTTCATAAGTTTTGGGCATCAATTAAGGTTATAGCGAAATAATGCTAAAGAGAGAATTAACGGTTAAAAAATGACTAATAATAACAGGGGCTAATTGTATTACATAATGAAGTGGTTCACGATTTGCTGCTTGTGGAATTTTCAATGGACATACTCATTACATAATTGGAGCAGTCCTGTTTATTGATATGTTGGTTACTATGCTCAATCACTTCAACGATATTACGATCTATTGTTTGATCGCGTAGTACCACTTTGGTACACAATTTTATTTTTGAAAATACCCTTAGCGTTGGGTTCAACATTGCTGAATATGGCATTAAAAATTTCATATTACACCGGTTTAATCCTATCATTATGTGTATTCGTTTACTTATTAAGTTATTGCAAAAAATCATCCTAAAAAAACTTTCAAAAATAAAATTGTGTGCCAAAGTGGTACTACTCGATCGGACAATAGATCGTAATACCGTTGACGTGATTGAGCATAGTATCGAACAGCTCAATCAACACGACTGCTCCAATTATGTAAGGACCATGTCCACTGAGAATCCTCCAAGCAGCAAATCGTGAACCACTTCGTTAGGTACTACAATTAGCCCCTGTTATTGCACTGCGAACCGAAAATTTGGGGCAGAGATGATGCCTTTTGGGGATCAAAGCCCTTGGTGAGTATATTAAGAATCCCGAAGGACAGATCCGCCGTGAGTCGAACTTCCGAGTTATGGCGTGATGAAGTTTTTGGTGAAGACCCTGTAAGGCTTATTTATGAGATGACTTGTCTTCAGTCAAATCGAATGAAGATTATTTTTGTAGAGCATTTCGACTTTCTAACTCGCTTCCTTCGTTGTTTATTGGTTGTTCGAATGTACAGAATATACGAAAACAAAAAACATAGTTGATTCTGAGCCAAAACAGGTTAAATGTCAAAAATGACCATGAAAACGCGACAAAATCGATTAGTTGTCAATGACGGTCGTACCTAAAATTTTCTGAGCGACATTTCGAAGCTGAAAAATGTCATCATGTGGTACTTTTATTGCGCTTCTTAAAATAAGGGACGAAAAGGACATTGAAGGAAGGGAGTTAGAAGGCCGAAATGCCCTACGAAAATAATCCTCATTCGATTTGAGTGAAGACAAGTCATCGCATAAATAAGCTAAAACAACAGTTAACAAAGATATAACGTTAATTTCAAATGCTTTACATGGTCTTCAGCAGAAACTTAATCAGGCAACAACTCTTTCTCTTTCCAAAGTATTCTCCCTTGTTTCTTTTAATAAAAATAAAGGTTTCATTCAATTTGGAAAAGGTTTCATTTGATTTGGAAAAGGTTTCATTTGATTTGGAAAAGGTTTCATTTAATTTGGAAAAGGTTTCATTTAATTTGGAAAAGGTTTCATTTAATTTGGAAAAGGTTTCATTTAATTTGGAAAAGGTTTCATTCAATTTGGAAAAGGTTTCATTTAATTTGGAAATGCTATATATTGTATTAGTTTTGTTTAAGGGGTCACACCTAGTCATGCAGCTAAAAAAAAAACATAATTTTTTATGATTTTTCCCCAAGAAAAGTACCAGTCTTCTTTATCAGATATTTTTTTTGTGTGCAAAGGCACATTTTGATATACCTGCGGTAATTTGTTGTTGAAAAATATTGCATAGCTTTGTGGCAATTGGCCATCTAGGGGACACTGTTTTTAAAAAAGCGTCTTGCGGTGATCTCTCTATCTCGAAAACGACTGGACGGATAATCACATATCTATTGGCTTATTAATGGTCTGTTTCACTAATGCCCGTAATTTCTAGCCATAGGTAATTGGGTAGGTAGTTACCTATTAGTTATCTTGTAAATTTTGAAAACATGTGGTAACATTGGTGATTTTCATTCATGATTTAGTAAAAACATTGCCACATATAAGTGTTTTACAATCTTTAACACATTGTCAACGATCAACCAGGCAAAAACCTTGGTGTAAGTAACACGGCCGTTTTCGACCCGGTAACGTTACCTATGCATTGAAATTATGAAATTTTGCTTACACGGGGGATATCTATGAACTCATAGATAACTACGCGTAGAAATTACGGGCATAAGACGATTGGAATACAAATTCGTTCGAACTACTACAAAACGTCTGTTTTTTGAAAAATATTTGAATTGTTTTTATTTTCAATCAAACAAACATTTCCTTCAACAACAGGAGTTTGGTAGTAACTCGAACGAATTTGAATTCGAATCGTCTTAGAGAAACAGGCCATAAGTACCTAATAATCGGAATTTCAAAATATTAATTTAAAAAAAACTGGACTGTCAAGCTCATACTTTGTTAAAAAATTGGGTGGTTTCTGGCCAAAAAACGTTCAAAATTTAAAAAAAAGCTTCTATAAAGAAAAGATTTTTTAAGTATATTAAAATAAGCCCTCAAAAATGTATTATGGTAGGTACAGTCAATCTCGACGTATAGTGAACACTGTTAAAAAAACAGTGTTTCGTAGGTGGTCATTTGTCACAAAACTGTTTTGCTTTATTAATTGGTAATTGTTTTCTTTACTCAACATTTTATTTTTTAACTTACATAGTAAAACCTTGAACTAATATGCTGTTTATATTAGATCCTTTTGCAGGGTTAACCTTCTTTATGAGGATTTGTTTGAAATATAAGCAATGGAATTGATATTTAAAACCCAGTCGGTTTGTTAAATCCGGTTATATATGTATGTTACGACTCCCTATTAGGCGGCGCTAGAGGGGACCTTCCGGCTGCTAGCGGTCTCGGGTCTATGGTCCTCAACCCGTCCACATCTCTAGCCCACAGGGCGAACACGAATTTGAACTCTAACTTTTCACAAAACACTACAATAATAATACACACAAACAATCTGCCTCGATAAGGGAGCCATGATGAACTACTCCCACATTCTGCCCTCCCTTCCATGGTTTCCAAATGTCCACAAAAAATACAATTTTTTGGAAACCCCACGAACACACACACTCACCTCATCACCTGTTGGGATTACCCCTGTTCAAAAACAATTAAAACATATTAAATATTCAATCACATTCATTACATATTACATTTATTTTTATATAAAAAGACTTAAATTTAAATGAGTTTGATATCCTATGAGTCCTATTTGATTTTAATGAATTTTTAATACCAGCAACCAGAAGAAATTTATAGAATTAAAAAATGTTTATCTTTGTGTTCCGCTAAGAACCCTAGAGATATTAGTTTACGCTTTTCTAGCTTTTTCCTATTATATTAAATAACCTATTATAAATGAGCTCACTGATAATGGTTTATTGGGCTAACATCAGACCGATGCAACAAACTTCGCAGAAAAAGTCTCTAGTATTCCCTTGGACACTATATAAAATTTCTCATTTAAATTATGCTTGGCATTAAAAACCCTCACAATATTTAAGATTCAAAACATAAAACGCACACATGGACAACATAACATTAACTTAAGCTAGTTGAATTTGTTTTTTGTCGTTATTTCAAAGTTATAAGAAATGCAACACGCTCCAAGGCTTAAATGCTCAGATCCGTATTGCTAAAAATTTATGTCAATTTTAATTTGTAATATTTGTTGATTTTTTCTTAGATTTTCATAAAATTAGTAAATTTTTACTTATGATTTCTCCTTTTTCTTTGTATTTTTACAGATAACCGCCTTGATACATTCAGTTGTTGGAATATACAGATTACCTTACTTTTTTTGTATCTTCAATGGCCAAAGTGATGGAAACCTTCAACTCCCCAATAGCAAATTTGTAGCTGTTTGGAAACCACCGCAAAGATGTTTGGCTTCACCCACAAAGCACAAAAAAAGATGAGAATCACTGTTGGTTTTTATGGGGTAAACGGCAACACACCAACACCCACACAAATTGCTCGTTTTTTCAATTTGCTTTGGCACAACTCAGCCTTCTTTCTAATGTAGACGGTTTTGTGTAGAATAAAAAGATCACTGGCCCCCACTTCGGAGTACCGGGGGCCAGTAACATGGACTATTTCCTTGGGGAACCTACCAACAAAAAAACGAATGGTCTCTTTTAACCACTTCTAACATCATCCATCAACTATTATTAACTCACTTTAATTTTAATTCCACCCACTATTAATGAAATAAACACTCCACAATAAAAACGTTACACAGATCTTTGATTTTCTCTGTTGTTAATTATTTTAGAAACTGCTGAGAAGGTAAACTTATACCGTGACGGTTATCAGTAGACTAAGAACATAATTTTTCCGGTTTCCCTATTTATAACTTCGACATTTTCCACCATTTTCATAAAATTTCCAATATTAAATATGAAAATTTGTTTAATGGCGTACGGCACACTAAATGGCTGAACATTTTCAGTGTTGATTAAAATGTATGTAACATATCACCGAATGCGGCTCTAAATTTTTCTGCCGATGGCAATGCCATTGCTGCTTCTGCTCATTCAGTTTCGGGTTTCACATGTAGCGCGAGCGCATCAAATTATTTTAACTTTACTAATAAATTAAAATAAATTTTGCCGGTCCCCACTTCCCATTTTTTCGCAAATGTCGGTGAGTAAATATTAATTTTCCATTTGCAATGGTTAAGGATTAAATAAAATAGCGCCGCCTACACGGTCTAAAAGAAACCCACCCACGCAACATATATAAACGGGATATAAAATTCAAGTTATTGTATTTGCCGATTTTTTGACGATTTGAATTACTATTTTGGCGATTTTACGATTTTGGCTCCCGAAAATTGACGATTTTCGACCAAACTTATCTGGCATCATTGAGTGGCATCGTAAAATTGTGAATATGTTATGTCAAAACTTTCTTTATGTTGTTGGGGAAATTACAACAAAAATAATTTTTTTTATAAGGGATTTGACTTTTCATATTCGATCAGCTGGTGTGATACCACTACCTGGTAGTTCTGCCATGAACCAGACTGAGCATCATACGTGGTATTAATAGCTCTATTCAAAAACTTAAAAGTTTTTACAATTTTTACCACTTTTACACATTTT